>NC_090448.1:123228661-123531692 GCF_031143425.1 Pleurodeles waltl | reverse complement strand
TTTTGTTACTATGGGTCGATTTTGCTGCGATATTGACAACCAGTAACAAAAGCAGCAGTGCTTCACACTTGCACCCCCCCCCCCCGACCTGGGGTTGGGGGGGGGGGGAGTTGTATTTGGAACTGCTGGTCACTCAAAGTTGCCCGGGCTGCTTTGGGTTCCCAGTCCGGCCCTGGCAACACGGTGCAGGCAAGATTCATCTTAATTTTATCAGGGTTTGTCTGTTAGGCACAGGGTTTTTTTCCCTGTAGAAGTATAATTTTTTACACTGTAGGCAACTGGCTGCAGGCTGAAGTTGCACCTTGAAAACATAGAACTGGGTAAGAGAGATGAGCATTCTCAAAAAATGTATCCTCTAGTAGTCACTTGAACTCATGATCATGCATATTGAGTAAACGCTTAAATTATTTTTAGCATAAATCACAGAAGGACATTTACTCACCACTGGAAAACAATCACGTGGAACTCTTACCTGCATTATTCTTTGACCGAGAAACAAGCACGACGAAATTTTCATTTCACTGTATTGTACTTTATCTTGCTGCGTAAGCTCCGTGTTTTGGTTCAAATTATGCATTTTGGATATTGTAAATGGCGTTTTAGTCTGTCATACCGTCTTGCTGGTTGTAATGCATATTGACAGTCATTTCAAACGGCAACCTGCCTACCATTCACTAAAGTGGCCGGTAGGTGGCAGAAGAGGCATACGAAAAAGCTCTTTCTATGACTTTCCCCAAGTAAATAAGTAAATCCATCGACCCTCTTTATAAATGACGCCTCGTGTACTAGGTTTTCCAATCGGGATTGTTTCGAAGCATTTGTACATGCAACTTGAAGCTTATTAAACGTGTTGTGTCGTATTTTAAATATAATCATTCAGAATCGAATCAAAGAGGATTTACAAGGCTTATAAACCCTGCAGGCGTCGACAACTGTGAGTCCCAAAAGACAGACCACGACAAAGAGGATGCGTAGACTAGAAGAGAAATAGCCTTCAGACTTTGTCGGGACATTTCGAATCGTGTCTATTGTCCAGAATCAAGTAAAGTTGTTACACGCCGTATTACATATTATTGATTGAATTGCCCTCACCTTACAACTGTAATATGATGATCGAGTGTACTATGCCACTAACTGTGTGTTGTGCACGTACACATAAAATCTTTTCGTATTACACATAATCGGCACCACCTGACTTTTTTCAGGCTTGCTTGGGGTTGAAGTAGGTAGTCAAAGGGACTAAAAAGAGTTTGTAGACGAATCCTAGTGCGACTGATATAAAGGCAGTGGCTCGGCAAGCCCTTCACACTGCCTGTGATTTGAGTGTCGAGCTGGCCACAAATCATTTAAAAGGCTATTATGGCAGGAGCCAACAGCTGCTATATAAGATATCAAAAGTAATTATTTCATGTGATCAAAGGGTTCCTTGAGCAAGAAAACTGTAGATTTAAACGTCTTACTGGAAAACCTCTATACCCCCCAAAACTGGATTTTACATGCAGCAATATGCTTGGCAAGGTACCGTCCCCTATTTTGTAGTAACTTTTTGGAAGCTACGTCATACAGTCAGAATCAATTGACAAGGGTACCTGGGTTTAGCCAGTGAGAGCCTACGGTGCAGAGGGCAAATGGCACTGGCTTCTAAAATCAACATTTCGTATGGGAACTGCCTCCCTTGATTCATTTTTCTTCATCCTGGAGGTAAGAGTTCACACTGAGAATGCCCCCCTTTTCACATTACTCCTAATTGTTCAGTATATATTCTCCTGATTGCTTGATGTGTGCCAGCTTTGACGTATTCTGAAGCACCACCGCTGCATGACTGGAGCTCCATTAGTTAGTGCTGTCATTTCAATTGGGCACTGGTTGGCATATCGAGGCAAGGGTGTGATCTCCGCGTTGTTCTGTTTTTCCATCTTGCTTCTTCGGAATGTCTTTCTATACAGCCTGCTGAATCACCATCTGCAGAGACAGGGGGAGTAGACAACACCAGATCAATAGCCGATACAAATTTGCTTTTATCAGATCCTCACAAAGCTGCACAGGCAACGCTGTCCAACAACAGTCAAGGCCTTGGCTAGTTGGCACCTGCTGGCCCTCATCCCTTAATGATGTATTGTCGGCAGCGAATAACACCAGCACCGGGCCGGAACACAAAATAGACTTCATGACTATTGACCTCAATATTCTGTAAACTAATTTTATGAAAAGAGTTGATCTGGCAGTGTTTGAGACTGACCTGAAGCAAGTGTTGAATGAAGTCTCACAGCCCAATACTACTGTGAAGTCTCTTACCGCTGGCTCCTATTATTACGTTTTAGAGCTGAAGATGTAGAAGGGCACTCTAAAGGAACAATATCATTTTTTGTGGGTGTTCCTGATACAGCTGAAGCACCAGTGGGGGGCTCGTTTTTGAGGACTGGGTCAAAACAGTTTTAAAGCCTAAGTGCCGCTCAGCTTTCTCTGTAGAACGAAGTGCAAAGGGCCACAGTGCCACACCAGTCCTTGGAAGCTCCACCTCGAGCCAGAATAGACAGATTTCTTATTTAATGTGAACAAGATGTTCTCCTTCAGGCATCCCAAGGGCCAGAATGTTTTTGAATGGGAGGAAGTAATTTAGCCTTTATGTGTAGTACTCAGCAGAGACGGTAAGCATTCAGGAAAAGATGTGCTCCTTGCACAGTCAGGCACCATCTTGGACGATGCTGCACCCAGTGCTGGTGAAGCATCCTCCCTACCCAGGTCACATTGGTGTTTCCATGCTCCTGGTCACCTAGAGAGGAGCTCCACGAACCACGCAGAGGACTGGCTGAGAAGGGCTGCAGCAAGATTGTGGAGTTCAGTGCTGGGCAAATGAGGTCTCACCGAGGCTTCTCTTCAGTGCAGTAGATACATGCCATACGTTTCAGGAAAGCGGCCTGGAAAAACCTAATAGTCTGTCCTTTACAAGACATTAGTACATCCAGGGAATTATATCAGAAGTTCCCAATCCAAGATGAAATAGAGTATTTCCTGTCATACTAGTTCTTGTTTGAATCATATGGGGATTCATTTGCAGCTGATGGATGCATCACAACGTATTTGTTCCTTTATTTTTTCATCAGATTCTTTGCCAAGTTGGTACTATTTTAGTCGTAGTTTTTTCCTTCGTACAATTCGAACTTCTGTTGGATCTACTTATGCTTGTGAGTCAAAATGTAAGGGTCATTAGGCCAGAGGCAACACTATAATATCCTACAGGAGTAAGATGCATTGGTTATATGTTGTGGTGATATAGCTAATCTAGGTCAAAGCGCTTAAATCTAGATAAAAATAAACATATATAAATATGGGTGATGCGCCTCTCACAGAAAATTGTATTATTAATCCAGTATTGGAACTTTAATAAATTCACATGCTTGAATCCTTCCCCACCGTCGAGATGGGAGTCCCCGGTGTAATACAGAAGCTATGCTCAAGGGCATATGCAGATTAAGGCCCTCATTCTGACCTTGGCGGTCTTTTCGCGAGACCGCCGAGTTACCGCCGCAGTGAAGACCGCCGACCGCGACGGTATGCCGCTGTGTGCATTCCGACTGCTGGGAGCGTTCCGCCGGGAAACCGCCAGCAGCCACACTGGCGGTCGGCGGAAAAGTGGAGACTGGTCAACCTCCACCGCCACGCCAGCAGAACACCGCCCACAGAATTACGACCCACATATCTGTGTGGCGGTCTTCTGTTGGCGGTGTTCTGTTGGCGGTCACCTCCCCATGGCTCCCGTCGCCTCCCGGAGGACCAACGCACAAGGTAAGTTGACCGTCCGTGAGGGGAGGGGGAGGGGGGGTGTTGTGTGATGTGGGCGTGCATGGGGGTGTGCGTGTGAGTGTGTAGAGGGGGTGTGTGAGTGCGTGTATGCGGGCGGGGGGTGCTGCTGTGTCTATGGGTAATGTGTGCTGTTCGGCAGGTGCGCATGTCTGCATGTATGTGAGCGGGTATGTGTCCCCGTTGTGTATGTGTGTGTAGGGGGTGTGTATATGTGCATGTTGGGGGTGTGTGCATGTCGGGGTGCATGTATGTGCATGTCGGGGTGGGGGTGGGGAGGGGGTTCGTACCACCTCTGGGGGGTTGCAGGGGGGTGGAGGGTGTGGGGGGAGGACTCGGTGGGTAGTGGGGGGTGGGGGAGACCCCTATCAGTGCCAGGGAAGGAATTCCCTGGCCCCGATAGTGCTTACCGCCATGGTTACATGGCGGTTCCCGACCGCCAGAAACCGCGGCGGTAGGCAGGGTCATGATACCGTTGGCGGTCTTGGGACGACCGCCGGGCCGGAGTGCGCAAACTCCAGCCCGGCGGTCATGACCGCCGTGGCGGTCGGAGTGGGGAAGTGGCGGTCGATCGCGGTGGTGACCGCCGCGGTCAGAATGCCATTTTTCTGACCGCCGGTCTGTTCGCGGTTCGACCGCCGCCTCTCCGCCGACCGCCAAGGTCAGAATGAGGGCCTAAGTGTATTAGGCCTTAAATTTAGAAACATATCACAGTCGTTTTGTAAAAAAAAAAAAAAGGACCAAACTCCAATGTCAACCAATCAGATCACACCACCCTCAAGAACCCTCATGTGAGGAGCTGACTTCTCTCAGATTTTCCACTGCATGTCGTGCATAGGAGTCTCCTCTGAGCTCTGCTCAGTTTTTCTCTCAGATAGTCATGAACGATTTACTTTACTGGGACCACGATGAAGACAAGTCAGTTATAAAGTCAGTTCATATCATTTTTTTTGTTAAATGCTCTGTGTGATCTTGCCCTTGTGGGCTCAGTGTTTGATTGGCTGTTTTTCTGTGCAGGTGGATACCAGTTTGCAGAATGGGTTTACTACTGGCATGAAACTGGAGGTTGCTGTGAAGAACGAGGTGGATGCCTACTGGGTGGCCACCGTCATCACCACCTGCGGACAGCTCCTGCTGCTTCGGTATGATGGCTACGGCGAAGACCGAAAGGCAGACTTTTGGTGTGACATCATGACGGCAAACTTGCACCCCTTGGGCTGGTGTGAGCAGAATAAGAAAATCTTCAAGCCGCCTGAAGGTACGAAAGAAACCCTGGCTCGTTTTAGTGTAGGAGTAATCTTGTGTTTTTTGTACAGGAGTGTAGCTTCAATTAATGCAGCGGGTGCAGTGTCACTGGCGCTCAGGGACCTGAGGGGCCCACTGAACTCTGATTATTGCTGTATTTTCAGTTCAAACAGCATCCCGGGGGTAATTTCCTTCCTTGCAGGAGGGCCTATGACGCACTGGCTCAGCCTCTGTTTCTATATATTGGTTTCCTTCATGCTGCTTAATAATATGGTCATGCCGAGGATATGTGGAATTTCCTTTGCTTTGCAATTAATTTAGTATGTCATAACAGATTATAATAATTCAAAGAAAACCCAAAACTCTGTGGACAATTTAGTTGATTTCTGCCTGAAAATTTTTGTATATATTTTTTTTGAGGGAGTGAATTGTTGCGTGAGTAGTCGTTTGAACATCATGGTTAATTGTTTTTATTACATGTATTGTGCTGCTCCATAGCTCATGTATTAGTCATGCACATCTGTATGTTTGTGGTGTTTGGAGGAGTTTTCTTCACAGCTGTGATGTATGCCCTTACGAATTCAAATTCCTTTTGAGAGTCCTAGATTGCCACTGACTAGCTTTCGATTCCTGGTTACTTCCACACCCCTAGACATATGCAACCAGCACATGCCGCGCCGCGTGGATAGCATCTATAAATGGAAGGTCAAAAGACAATTTTGCATGGATTTGAATGTTGTCCTGCCTCTTATCCCTGTACGATCAGATGTTCTTATAACAGCACAGAAGACAGATAATGAATAAGGGGTCACTGCATTGTTGATATATGAAGTGTACCTTGTTTGTTGCATTTTCGGCATCCTGTTTGCTGAGTACAGTTCTTTGCTGCCCCTCCCTAGCCAGGGTCACCCTTAATAAATATAATAAATAAAAAAATGAATAAATACTTATGTTTGGGTTTTGACAGCAAGATGTATTGTTAACAATATACAAAGAGAGGCCTTTGGGTGCTCCCCTCTTAACCATTGGCTTGAGACTTTGTCATTCGCGACAGCATAGTGGAGTATCCATCTCTCACATAATACTGTTGGCTCTTTGAATGGATCTTGTGCCTCCACTCGAACACTTAAATTGAACTACGTGAGGGACCACTTTACAACTATAGCTTCTCTGTCTGATCCTGCTCGCTCCATAGCATGTGTTAGCACAGTAAACCCACACCAATTGCCTTTGCCAATGCTAGTTTTCACTGGTAGCAGCCCAAATTACCTGCATCCTTCAGTTTCCATTGCCCGTATCTGGAATTAAGTCCCCCCTGGTATATTAAGAAACTCATGTACAGTCCCATCAATATGTCACAGTTGCAGTTCTTTAGCTTCTCTGATGGTGTACGGTAATGATTAGCACAGGGAGTAAAACGTTTGCTAGATTGTGAGGGTACAGCACAGTCATGTAGGAGATGCATGTATGTGGGTTTATTGTGATAGCTGTGAAGAGGAGAGGTTTCTGAAACAGAATTATCCTATTTCATCAATGATGACCTCATTTATAAAAGGGGCTACCCCAAATATAGCAGTAACGAGGGCCTTTTCACTATACAGGGATAGACCGGCCTGTGAGCACTATGAGGAATGCTTTAAAGCTTTTGCTCTGCTGATGTTTTTGTGACTGACTATGAATTTATTTTGATCTTACCATGGTATTTAGCGTCTTCACATCAGGCGGGCAAGTGGTGCATATATTTTTGTCTGCCATGGCCTGGGGTCTGCACTTGCACTACTCCGAGCCATTATATTGGCGCTACAGTTAGTTGTCTAATAAACACAGCTACCTGAAAGACCTTTACCTGCTGTTTCATATACCAGGGTAGTTGTGAAGAGAGTGAAAAGGCTGACGTTCTGTTCTCTCCTCTTTAAATTAAATGCTAACATGAGGGGGGTCTGCACACTATATTTTCCTTTGTATTTCTTTGTCATCATTATTTAGATGCAACATCTTTACATCAAAAGAATTATAATAAAACCGACTAAGCCTCCAATTAATACTATTTCTGCATATTGCTTCCATTTGTCTACCAGGGAATCACTATAAAGAGATATAGTACTTGGTCCCTGCCCTGTCTCATGAGCTCAACTCGAGTAGTAGCTCTCCACCCTTTATTATTTTGTGCAAAGCAGATATATTGTTTTATATCCTAGGGTTCTGCCTTATCCTACAACTTAACATCATTTTACAGGCTCTGGATATCTTTGAGTCTCCTTGGCGTCCTGTTTTTAGATTTGACATAGAGACAGAATTAGCTGTTCCGCCACCTTCATGTAAATAAATAAAGAAATGAAAAAATCATAAAAAGATATAAATATTACATGCATATATCCATTAGATCAGGGGTTTTGGATGAGCCCTGTTCATCTATTGGTCTGCTCAATGGACGTTTAGGTTTGCGTGCTAGGATTTCACTTTGGCAGTCACCTTTCACTGGCTCATAAAAACGCCCCTCATTCTGCTTTTTTTTAAATTATTTTTTTTAGTAATGTTCCTTAGAATTATTGTATCTTGCTCGACTTGTCAGGATCATGTTTCAGCAATTATAGCACTACCTGGATCTCAGTTGGATTGTCACTGTGATCTACCTGGGCTTGACCAAGGACCACACATTTACTTTGGACTCCCACTTTTTGTAGATACTGCACTGGCTGCCTATTGAGGCTAGAATTTTTTTTCAACTACTTATTTACCATATCTATCTATTTCGGATGGGTGCATCTTTCGGCAGATGCCTTACTTTATGATGGCTCCTTCCAGTCTTCAGATTGGGACAGAATATGTTTGTCCAGCACTGACTCTTCCCAGCCAGGCTTCTCCAGATGTGGCTTTATCTCTGGACATGTCACGGGAGAGTTCTAGGCACAAGCCTGCATGCTTATGTCAGTTCCTGTTTTCGCAGTCTCATCAACGTGGTCAGGAGCAGACTCTGTGTCTCACATTTCTCAGCTTGCCACAGTGACTAAGTCAGATGTCTCTTCAAAGAGTATCAGGCTCTAAGCCGTGCAGATGGTGCCACAAGAAGATATCCATTTTGGCCCCTCTGATGGCTGAATGTGGTAATTCTGGGTTGGAGGCATGATGTTGTGGCCTGCGAGTCTTGCACCTCCATGCACCTGAAGTCCATCAGTGAGCGGTAGGTCAAGTGATTTTTGTGTTAACACCCACAGGGAGACACCCCTTCGTTCTGTCTCTCCCAACGCTATGTTGCCTTCTCTTAAGAGATATTCCCATAGAAACAAACACAAAAAAGTGTAAGAGGAAAGAGAAGCCCACTTCATTTTCAAGGAGGACATTCCATTCCTGGGACCATTTGGAATTTCAACACCATTTCCTGATGATGAACCTTTTGACATTCGGTGACCCTGTTACCTAAGACAAAGAGACCATAGTTGCATGCAAATAGTAAAAGTGTGGTGTTTTCATAAGTATTAAGACCTTTTAATGCTGTTAGGTAACTATTTTTATAGGGCAGTGGTTAAGAACACCTTTGAGTTTCTTGGGCCCTGGCAAGATGTAACCAGCATATGCTTGTATAATGTCCCATGTCGCTTCTGAGTAGACTGTAAAGTGCGTTAGCTATGGCTTCATTTTGGTGGGGTTGCACCCTGGATAGTTCTGATAGGATATTTTGTCAGCCTTTCTATTCACAGTACATACTGAAAGGCCATTTTCCCCTTGCGTTAGGATGAACCATATAGAGCTTCATACAGGTTGCCTGAGAACTGCTTTGCTCTCTCTTCTAGGTTGACCCTAAAGAACATTTACAACAGCTGTGTTTCTCCTGTGCTTGCCTGTGGATTACTCTTCAGCACTCCTAGATGGACCTTTGAGATCTTTTAACATGACAATGTTTAGAGTGCATTCTGCATGTCCCACACCAGCTCCTTCAGTGAATATATAGGGAATCTGCCATGCCGGTCCGTATCCAGTGCATGCAGCTCCCATGTTGCTACAGAATAGAAACCCTGTGAACAGTTTACTCATCACCCCTTGTAACAGTTTTGTAGTTTTCAGTAGTGCAGTCCTTATATTTTATCAAAGGTTACGTGAGCTCTCTGGCAGTTTCTTCCCATCTGCAATCAATAGCTGAACAGAAAGTTTGTGTTTCATGCCTTCCTCGACTCTAAGCCTGGGCTTTAAACATCGTTTATAACTAATTGGACTTTGTAGCTTCTTCAAGCCAGTTTGACTCGCTGCTTGAGATCTGATTGTGTAATTCTTCTGTGACATTGAAGTGATGATGGCTACTTCAATCCAAACCAGTCAGTCCGAAATACCGCATCAGCTTACTCTCTGGTTTCATATCTGTTTTATACTACACAAGCTTACTTGGGTAACTAATTTGCCAGTATGTTTGGCTGAACCAATTTAGAAATCTTAGGGCCTGATTTAGATTTCGGCACAATGGTGACAGAGATCCCCCTCGCTGAAATCTAAATCCCATTCTATCCTATTGAATTTAGATGTTGGTGGATGGGATATCCATCACGATTGTGACGGAGTGACCCATTTACCCATGTTCTAAATCAGGCCCTTAGTCTCTTACAGTGTCTTGATAACATGATGCCCCACCACTCTTAAAGTGGGTCAGGGGAGTATTACATTAAAATAAAAATGCTACTGAAGGTGTTTTATTTTTATTTCGTTTAAAACCTAATACTTAAAAAGTAAATGAATAGATTTTAATTATTTCATTAACAATTATTTGGAAGAGTTAACGTGCCCTAATTTTTTCAATTAGGTCTTGAATATCTCCTCCCACTGAACTGAGATTTGAGGGTGTTTAGAGCTCAAATCTCCTGGGTCATTGTGAACAGTAACTTCTTCCCAGACTCAATACCCCCACTATCTTTATCGTCTCTATCCTCCTTGAAAGAGGTTTCACTTCATTAAAAGCTGTTTAACAATTGAATACTGCAAACACCATCTGAAAGTGACACAGTAACGTTGGTAAAAGGTCAACCACTGTGCTGCACCACATGTGGTGTCCTTAAGTAACTGCTGATTCATCTAAGCTGGAAGCATCTGTTAGTGAAATTTCCAATTTAGAGTAGATGTTGGAATATGTTGCATGCCAAATCTACAATTATATGAGAAATGCATTAGAATACCATATTTCCACTGGCCCTGGTTAGACTTTACAGGCTACCGAAATCACCTGGCCACCCGACCAGAGGACAGATGGGCTTGACAGCTAGGGCTGCTGACCTTGGCCATGGGGATGCTCACCATCCTGTGGTTTTGGGTAGATCTCTTGGGACCTGATTTAGATTTTGGTAGACTGGTTACTCTGTCACAAACAAGATGGCTATCCTGTTTGCATTATTACAAATGACATTGGATATAATGCACTTTTAATGAGGTGGACAGGATATCCGTCATGTTTGTGATGGAGTAACCCAACAGCAAATCTCTAAATTTGGCCCATAATGTCCTTGGGCCTTAAAAAAACGTTTCCTGTAATTGGGTTCTGTTGTAAAGCTCTCTAATGTCATTGTGCTAAGTTTGTGCTGTGCAACACTGCAAAAAATATGATAAAGTATGATGTTACAATTATAAGTGTTTACTTTTTATTAGGTCAGGCTGTATTTAACTAGGGTTCTCTAAAAACTGTTTAGATAAATACGACTGACTTCATAAACTAAAAGCTACTTGTAGCTCTGTACACTCTGTAGGTAACCTCACAAATCACCTTGACAGCATAGAATCAACAGAAACCACCTTCCACAAGCTGGGATATTAGACCGCGACTATGCACCTACCCTGCGTTGCTGTTGCAAGTGGCTCTGGGGACTGCTATGCTACATAGAGCAGTTAAAAGAACTGCACCTCATTTTGTGACAAGCGATGGTGGTGGTGACATGTTTGCCCCTTGTTTTTTTGCACAACAGAAATAAACGTTCATGATTGCTAATGATATTATTACGTAGCATAGGGAGAGGAAAAAGAAAACTAATCTGATGTATTCAGAACTACTGTGCAACTCTAGATATCAAAATTTATTTCTTTGAAAATTATTGCTGGCTTCAGTCCCTCCAGGAAAGTATATTTGCAGCATTGAGGCCCATATATATAAGGTATGCAGTTGTGACATAATTAAGTTTGTATTACGGCCAAGCGTTAAAGTGTTTTGCTTGTTGTCAGGTTGAGAAGCAAACATTCTGGGCAAATGAATGCGCATTGTTTGTTGATTTTTCTGTTGTGGTTCTGCTTTGATGTGGTTGCCAGATATTGTAACAACTGTGATTGTGTGCAGTGAAACATAGAGGACAGTGTTTGGTATTACATAGTGCATAAACTTATTGATATTGCTTTAAATTACCACACTGTGACCAGTAAGTATATAAGTTAAAAAGTGCTACCATTGTTCATGCTTAAGGATGAGCACCAGAGCAATTAATTGTTTTCACTCCTGCTCTTAGGTATCAAGGAGAAGATTTCTGACTGGAAAGAATTCCTTCAGCAGACGCTGAGTGGAGCTTGCAGTGCTCCTGCCAACCTTCTAGAGGGCGTGAGTGCTTGTCTTTTTCTGGCTAAAACTGTGAACGTAGATGCATGTGTTCAAATGCAAATTGTTTGATTTTCAGATTAGTGTTTGGAAGTGTTAGAATTGGGGTCTCTAGTTGACTGGTTGCACCCTGTCCAAGTAGGGACCCTTACTCTAGTCAGGGTAGGGAGTCACACAGCTAAGATAGCCCCTTCTTTCTTCCCCTGGTTAGCTTAGCACAAGCAGTCAGGCTAATCTCAGAGGAAATGTGTAAGAAAAAAGAAAAACACCCCCACACACTAACACCCCCCCCTCCACCAGTTTAGAACAATAGCCACTATTAACCTGAGTACAACAGGACCAACAAGACAAAAATCCAACATGCATAAGTCAAGATATCACTTTTAAAAGTTTAAGCAAGTTTTAATCAATAGGAATCAATGGATGTATCTTTTTAGCACAAATTACCTGGGAAGCGTCAAAAGCAAAGATGATGCGAGCCACAGGGGAGGTGAGGTGCCAGACAAGCAAAGTGATGCATCAGTTCTTTCCTCACAGGTGTCAGGATGCGTTGGTTCCTTACTAGCAGGGGAGGTGGTGCGTTGATTCTTTCCTTGCAGGAGAGGCTATACTTGGAGTTCCGGGCATGTGGCCTTGGTTCCTTACTGTGGGGTTGATGGAAAATTGGCACCCAGGGACGCTGCGTGGAAAATCCAGATGCTCAGTGTTGATGGGACCACGGTGAAACAGGTGCTGCGTCGATTCTGCAGCTGAAATACAGGAGCTGCGCTGATTCTCCAGCCGCGGGACGGGCTGTGCATCAGTTCTTCCAGCACGGTACCTCGATGCATGGATTTTCTCCTTCAGATCACCAGCTTGCACATATAAGGGCTCCATGATTGGAGTTGGCACCACTTGGCAAGTTAGGAATCTCAACAGAAGAGCCCAAGCACTGGCAGATGAAGTCTTTGATGTCCCTGAGACTTCTTAACAAGAAGCAGGCTCAGTCCAAGCCCTTGGAGATCCTCTGGAAGCAGGATGTAGAAAGCCAAGTCCAGTCCTTTCACTCCCAGGACAGACACAGCAAGCAGCAGGCTAGCCAACAAAGCAACAGGCAGAGTGGCAGTCCCTCCTACAGCATCCATCTTCCTGTCAGAATTTCCTCAGTCCAGAAGGATTCTAACTATATGGTGTCAGCGGTCCACTACTTATACCCATTTCTGTCTTTGAAGTAGGCACACTTCAAAGAGAAGTCATTGTAGTGCACAAGACCCTGCCTTTCCCTGCGCTGGTCCCCAGACACTCTCCTGGGGGTTGGAGACTGCTTTGTGTGGGAGTAGGCACAGCCCTATTCAGGTACAGATGTCAGCTTCTCCCACCACTTTAGCTCAGGAATACCCATCAGCCTGCTGATGGGCCATCAGGATATGCAGGGCACACCTCAGCTCCCTTTGTGTGACTGTCTAGAATGAATGCACAAACAGCCCACCTGTCATCCTGACCCAGACATGTATTCAGCAGACAGGCAGAGAGGCACAGAAAGGTTAAGCAAAAAGCAAAACGTGGCATTTTCAAACTTAATATTAAAAAAACAACTTCGCCAAAAGATCTATTTTTACACTTAAAAGATATTTCAAGGCAACCCCTCTGTTATCCTGTAGGAGAGATAGGACTTGCAATTGTGAAACCCGAAATTAGCAGCATTTCACTATCGGGACATGTAAAACACATTTTTACATATCCTACCTTTTAAAAACCCTGTACCCTGCCCATGGGGCTACCTTGGGCCTACCTTAAGGATAATGTACATGTAGTAAAAGGGAAGGTTTGGGCCTGGCAGGTGGGTGCACTTGTCAGGTCGGAATGGTAGTTTGAAACTGCACTCACAGACACTGCAATGGCACGCCTGAGCCATATTTACAGGGGTACTCATGTGGGTGGCACACTCAGTGCTGCAGGACCACTAGTAGGGTTTGATTTACAGGTCCTGGGCACACACCATACACTGTATTAGGCCATGGACTTTATAGTAAATTAAATATGTCAATCATGGAGAATCCAATCACCAATACATTTAAGACAGAGAGCATATGCACTTTAGTACTGGTTAGCAGTGGTAAAGTGCCCACAGCCTTACAGCCAATAAAAACAGGTCAGAAAAAACAGAAGTAAGAAGGCAAAATGCTTAGGGATAGCCCTGAAAAAAGTGCCAGGTCAAACATAAAGTATTGCAAATGATGCCAAACGTATAATTCACCAACAGAGTTTTAATTTGTTGGAATATATGTTTTTGTATTCACAACTTTACAATTCACTATCAAACAATACATTGTGCAAAAATAGTTCCCTTAATATTTACACCTGCTTATCAGAAGATTGATAGCTGAACCGGAGATCAAAACCTAGGCCTGCTTCACCTTCTCAGGTGGATATTGCACAGTCATAGTACCAATGGCACAGCATAACCATACAGTGTGCATCTGCATACGATATAGAGAATTTGTGGCAAGGAATTAACGCATGCATCCAACTTTTTTTATTGCACGCATTAAACTAACCATGTTGATTATTCAAATTCACATATTTTTGCACAATTTATGTTTTATATTGGATTTTAAAGGTGTGAATATATAATTGTGCATTCAACAGTCTACTGGAACCATCCATTGATAACACTATACTCAGAAATATCACTTAGCAACATCTTTTATAGGGATATTACAGTTGCATTGTTTTTACCCACGACCACATTCAAGTATTTGTTATTGGGATCAGGGCTTGTAAATGACCCCTTATTTGGCACCCTATAGGACTGCTGAAAAATTAAGACCAACTCATGTCTAAAGCAGTTTTAACTAATGTATCCACCGGAGCTGCTGGAGTGAATAAGGGTAATGATCTCTGTATTCAGTACAGCATCCTGTTTTGTAGAAGAGGTGCCCATTTTGTGAAAACAAATCTAAGAAGGTAACAATCCTGTCCATTCATAGAAATGTATTAAAACATCTTTCTCCTTTGTCTTGCCTTCCACATTCAATGTTGTAGGCCGTGCCTCGGCAGCACACTAGTACTATCTCTCGACATGTTCTAATCTACATCTGTGGGCTTGCAACACACCCATCTCACACCCATCACTCTCATTTGATCTTTGGCCTGCCTTTCAAAATTCCCTTGATTTCGTAGCTAAATGCTTTATAGTTGTCCTGCCATGAGGCTGCTTTGTTACCGCCTTGGAGACTGACCCTGTTATATGGATTATTGCACGATTAGCCATATACCTTAGTGTGCCGCACTACTTTTTTCTTTTGCCTCACCGCTTTGCGCTGCGTGGCCATATGTTGTTTCTTCCTCTTCCTTGTTTCGGGCATACCGCGGTTTCTTTGTAGTGTCTGTACACAAAGGATGCAAGCTGGAGGGGAGTTCTTTTTATTTAATTTAATATTTTTGTTGTAAAAATGCTCATATAGCGCAAACAGGATTAGAGGAGAACCTTACATGAGGACGTAAAGTTTCATATAGCGGGAACCGAATTGGGTGAGTGCTTTACATGACTATGTGAAGTTTCGTATAGCGCAACCTCAATCTGAGGAGTGCTTTACATGAGTACCACTTAACAAGTTCAGCAGTGGAAAAATATACAAACTGGAGCATTTAACACAGAAAACACACACAGGAATCCTCAAAGCGGCTCTCTTGGCTCAGCAGGAGAGGCGATACTACAATATTCACTGCACTTGGGAACGTCGCCCCATAATCCTTTGTGGCGCATTTCTTTTTCAAAACATTTTTCCAATAACTCAGCCTGTGGTCGTCCTACGACAATGGGACCGCCACCAAAACCATTCAGCATGACGCACTCTTTCTGTCTAGGTCAGTGGTTCCCAACCTTTTGATTTCTGTGGACCCCCACTTTAACATTAATGGAACCCAGGGACCCCCAATGAATCATCAATTAATATTTTTTAATTTTCTAGGCTCTCACGGACCCCCTGGGAAGGCTTCGCGGACCCCCAGGGGTCTCCGGACCACAGGTTGGGAACCACTGGTCTAGGTCATCTCTGGGTCCCCACACTAGGCTGGGTGGAATGCCAAAATAGTAACCTCTCCCACCTTTGAATGTTTTTTTAAGCTCTCTCATGGTTGAAACTTTTGTTTTACAACTGGGAGTAGTTTGTGTTTTAAGGGCCTTGTGTGTGACAGTATAACAGTGAGCCTGAAAATGTGTAAGGCACTATGCCCATTAGTGGTTACGTATATGGTTTCACTGCATTACTTTCTGACATTCTGTTTTCATGTTATGTCCTCCAGGGGATGACTATGGTTACATGGTCATGTTTTTTCCAAATGCTATTTTTATTGTGGTGTCCTCTAGGGGCTGTTCTTCGCATTACAGTCAATATACTACAATATTCACTGCACTCAGAAACTTGCCCTATAATGCTTTGAGGAGCATTCCTTTTACAAAACATGTTTGCCCATATCTCACTGTGTGGTGGTCCTAGGACAATAGAACCGCCATTAAAACATTCAGCATGACACACACTGTCCAGGGCATCTCTGGTCCCCACACTAGGTTGGGGGGGGGGGGCACAAAATAATAACTCCTCCCACCAGTCAGTGTCTTTTTAAGCTCTCTCACGGTTGGAACATTTGTTTCACAGCTGGGAGTAGTTTGTGTTTTAAGGGCCTTGTGTAGTTTAACAGTGAGCCTGAAAATGTGTAAGGCACTATGCCCTCTAGTGGTTACGTATATGGTTAAACTGCATTAATTTCTGACATTCTGTTTTCATGTTATGTCCTCTAGGGTCTGACTATGGTTACATGATCATGTTTTTTCCAAATGCTATTTTTATTGTGGTGTCCTCTAGGGGCTGTTCTGAGCATTACAGTCAAGATACTACAATATTCACTGCACTCAGAAACTTGCCCCATAATGCTTTGCGGGGCATTCCTTTTACAAAACATTTTTGCCCATATCTCACTGTGTGGTGGTCCTAGGACAATAGGACTGCCATCAAAACGTTCAGCATGACACACACTGTCCAGGGCATCTCTGCGTTCCCACACTAGGTTGAGGGGGGGTGGGGGAACGAAATAGTAACCCCTCCCACCAGTCAGCGTTTTTTTAAGTTCTCTCATGGCTGAACTTTTGTTTTACAGCTGGGAGTAGTTTTTTTAGTAAGCCTGCTAAGCCTGAAAATGTGTAATGCTCTATGCCCTCTAGGGGCTAAAAATATGCTTACACTGCATTACATTCTGCCGTTCTGATTTCATACGGTTCTGCTTTCTAGTGGCTGACAATAAGATGTATCGAATCTTTTTGCATTCACAAACAGTGCGAATCGCAGAATTCCACCGTTTACAAATGCAAAAATGCCTTTCCGAATATATGAAAGGCATTTGCAGTGCAATTTCAAGGAATCACTAAAATAGCAATTCCCTGAAATTACAACTCCGTTGGGAATCGCAAAGTGCGACTTCCTAAATAGGAAATCGCAAATAGGGAATACCTATTTGCGATTACCAGTGCACATGTATCATGCATTTCCTAAATGCAAATTTGACATTTAGGAAATGCAATTTCCACAAATTTAAGTTTGTTGGTAAGCATGTGCAATTTTTTAAAGTGCATTAAAAATGCATTTTTAAAAATGTCATGTAGCACACACATGCCTCAAGGGCATGTGTGCGCTTTACATGTCCACACATTTTTTTTTGGTGCATCAAAGGTGGCCTTAGGCCCCCAGAACCCTGGGATTTGCATTACCTAATTTGCGAATTCCAAATAGGATTTTGTAAATTCAGAAATGCAAAACCATTTGCACCTTTGGGCCTAAAGGCCTATAGGGATGAATGGAGTCCCAATGGGACCACCATCAAAATGTTCAGCACAACACACTCTTTCTGTCTAGGGCATCTGTATGTCCCCACACTAGGTTTGGAGGACAACACAGTAATAACCCTTCCCACTAGTCAGTGTCTTTTTAAGTTCTCTCATGGCTGGAACTTTTGTTTGACAGCTGGGAGTGGTTAGTGTTTGTAAATTTATTTTATTCTAGTAGGCCTGCTAGGCCTGAAAATGTGTAATGCACCTAGCCGTCTATGGGCTAAATATATGGTTACACTGCATTACCTTCTGCCATTCTGTTTTTATATGATTATGCTCTCTAGGGGCAGACTGTATGGTTACATGACCACATTTTTTACAAATATTATTTTTATAGTGATGCCCTCTAGGAGCTGTTCTGAGCATTATAGTCAAGATACTACAATATTCGCTGCACTTGGAAACTCGCTCCATAATGCTTTGCAGGGCATTCCTTTTACAAAACATTTTTGCCCATAAATCCATGCATCATGTGCTCTTTCTGTGCAGATCATCTCTGGATCTGACACTAGGCTAGGGGTCCCCAACATAATTATAAAAAAAAAAAAAATAATGTCAATATTTTCATTTTTTGCTGCAGATAGAGGAAGAAGGTAAATGGAAGTGCTTTAGTTATATGCAGGGCAACTGGAATTATGTGGCAGAGAGGACAAAATTATGCCGCAGGGTTGACAATTTATGTGGCAAGAAAAGTTTAGTTATGCAGTTACAACGCCAATAGCTCTAACCCAAGCAAATGTGAGACCTATTGCATCGCAATGCTTGTGTTATGTTTATTGTTACAGTTATAATATTTTTTTAGAATGGAAATATTATTACTATTTTATCAAAGTTAACTTGCCTATTCAACAAATATTGTATGAAAAAGAAAATTGTAAAGTCTTATGAAGGTACCAGTATAAAAATTTCAGAAACTTCTTTTGACATTATCAAGAAAGGACCAAAATTAATATGTGTGTTGAGGTGTTTGTCATTCCCTATTACGAATGCCCTTGATAATAAGGTAATCTGTATTAACCCAGGCTTTAACATTTCATCCAGGTTTCCCTCCAGAAATCAGTATTGACTAATGGTCTGCCTCCACCGGATATATATTCTGTGGAATTCCGAGGACTCAAGTCTCTTCCCACTGAGGTCAGCCCATTGTTTGCCCCTGGGAGCCATTTCATACCTTTTTTACACCTTTTCTGGGAGAAGCTGGCGAGCCACTGCAAATTAGCCTCCAGAAACTTCAGTCACGAAAAAAAGTAACTTTCTAAAAGTTACACTTCCTTAATATTCACGAAAAATATCTGACTACAGCATTGAATTGAATTTTCATCAAATAATAAAAATAGTTGTTTCATTATTTTTCTAGCTAGTCGTGTTCCCTATATTCAATATTAGTAGTTTAATCTGCACTCTGGTTTTATACATTGGGGATCTAGGTGTTCCATATTGAAAAGTGCTTCTAAGGCTTTATCACTATAGGGACATGATGCTATTAATTGTTCCACTTGTCCTGTTTTATTAAATACCATGAACTCTACCTTGTCGGCTTCAGGGCGAATATAATAGTGACTTACTAATATGTAAGATGGATGTTTTTACCTGTCAAAAGGGTTAATTTTGACAGTTTTCTGTGATGGTTAGCACTGCTACACTTACTCTACAGTGGTAGGCCTTAAGTCATGTTTGCACTGCTATTGTAGCGGATGACACTATAGGTCCTGCAGTCCACTAGTGGCATTTGACTGACAGGCCCTGGTTATTTCTAGTCCCACATACTAAGAACTTCTAGGTAAGTTAAGTATACTATTTAGGAATATGCAGATTACACAGTCTTAAAAGGGGGAGCACAAGCACTTTACTACAGGTTACCAGAGGTAAAGTGCACAGAGGTTTAAAGCCAGCAGAAATATGGGGTCCAGCAAAAGGCAAAAAATCTTGGGTGACCACGCAGATAAGGTAGATTAACACTTCTCAGCTCAGCTGGCCATTTCTTTTAAATGTTCCGATTGCCTCTTTTAGTGTTGGAAACCCTTATACATTTTAGTTTGCAATATTGCTAAATTAGCTCTTTTAAATTTCCTTTGGGCCCACTTCATGATCAAGGAATTCCTTTATTGAACATTCAGCTCTCATCATTTATTTCTGTTTAGTAATACTTTAAAAAATATTGTTTTATTATTCTGTTGGAGTCATTAGTATTTAATCATGTCTTCCCGGCAAAGTATCCAATGGGAATCTGCCTCCTAGACAACTTGCAAATTTAATAAAACAAATCTACAAGCCCAAGGTTGGAGTAGTTGTGCAGATTTCATGGGAAATTGTCTTTGACTTACATGGCCAATTTTCCCATGCTTGTTTGATTCAAAAGTACTTTTTGCACATTAAAATATGAATCCCAGGGCTGTATATGAAAATAATTTTTCACTGGGTATACTTTTTCTCCAAGGATTACACAGTTATTTACAGAACCTACACACTTTCCTTTCTTTGTGTGCAGCTCAGTGTGAGCTATCTGCTTAAGACCATTCATTTTTGCAAGTAATGTAATCACCTGCAAAGTACTGTCAGTTGTAGAGGCAAAAATATTGTAATACCAGTGTGTGGTCTTAAAGATTTTGTCTTATTCTTGCCTTTTAATCTCCCCTTTCTCTGAATGTGCAGCCTCACAGAGGAAAGAACCCACTGGATCTCGTTGCACCAGGTTCAAGGTTGGAACTTCAGGATGCCAAGGATTGTTTAGGAGCCTGGTTGGTCACTGTAGTAGACAATATTGGTGGCAGGCTGAAGCTACAGTATGAGGGACTGGCAGATCCTGAATCATTTACTGAGTGGTTATATTACTTGGATCCTTTTCTCCATGAAGTTGGTTGGGCAACTCAACAGGGCTATGAACTTCGACCCCCAATAGGTACTTGTTTACTGCAGTGTTTTTGTTGTCATGCAGGAAACTTATTTTTAACACATCACACATATTATAATTCTGCCATCTGTTAGGCTGTGGTTTATGTATATGTTTTCTCTATTTCCCATAGCTGTACGTGAGTTAAAGAATCCAACAGAGTGGCAGAAATCTCTGGCCAAATTAAAAGATGAGGAAGAAATGTTACCTGTCCCTGCAGATCTATTTAAGGTAAATGTGTAATATACATAAACACACGCTCAACCTGACTCATCTGAAGTTAAAAGGTTTCATATACAATACCACCAATGCCATGGTAGGAAAGCCTGAGGTCTCTGTGGATCAAAAAGGTCCAGGTCTCTTTCTTTTGACTTGCCTTGTAACTTGTGTGCCCATTCAGTGAACCAAATTCGCAAAAACATAGCCTCAGTCCCTTACACAAAGGAAATGTTTTGGATTCTACTTAATCTCCTCCCTCTTGCTGCGTGCCTCACTCCCTGTTATCCTTCCCTCTTGCTGCGTGCCTCACTCCCTGTTATCCTTCCCTCTGTTCTCATATCCAGTCCCGTTCAGCCAATCCCCATTCTCTTTGCACTACTTTGTCTAGTCAAAGTTTCTACTGTTGTGTTAATTCATTACCATTATCCATTCTCTTTTTTCTGCCCAACTCTTCTCTTCATTTCTATTGTTCCTTCTTTCCATCTTCTGTGTTACTTCTCCTTTATGTACATCTGTCCCTTTTCCCGTCCGTCTCCCGCTTTCTTATCTGGCTCCATTGCTCCATCCATGTGTTCCCATTATTTCGCAGTACTTTCTAGCACTTAACGTCTTCACAGGGAACATGTTTCTTTCCTGGATCCCATCTGACCCAACGCCCTTCTCTTTCTTAGCCCTATT
Source organism: Pleurodeles waltl (assembly GCF_031143425.1). Taxonomy (NCBI): domain Eukaryota; kingdom Metazoa; phylum Chordata; class Amphibia; order Caudata; family Salamandridae; genus Pleurodeles; species Pleurodeles waltl. The sequence goes on along the minus strand of NC_090448.1, from coordinate 123,510,437 downwards.
CTTCTGCCATCTGCATGTATGAATATATATATATGTTTCTGCTGGATCCTTCTATCTGCAAATTCCTAACTTTTAGAATAGTCCTACGCACCAAACTAGATCTGGACATTATCTCAGCAGTACTCCTGCGTGTTACTAGGCATTGCCCTGCGGTTCTGTGTTGACTTTGTTCCGCCCCACAAGTGACGGAAAGGAGCCGCATATAAGTGCCACCACTGCACCTTTTCCTTTTTAACTGCACCTTCAAATGCAGTACAAGAGCTTTGCTCCCATTTTTGTCTATTTGCAAAGTTTATTGAAATCCCTTGTGCAAGGCAACAATGTCCACATCTAAAACATTTGGGTTCAAATCCTACTGTGACTGTTGGAAACAGATGTCGGTGATGGACTTGCACAAGGTATGTTTTTGTTGTTTGTCCTTGGCGCATGACTCCAAGTCATGCGATGAGTGTGCCATCATGCACCCCAAAGATGACCCAGTACTGGGACGTGAAGCTGTTTGTTGCCAAACATCGAAAAAAGTGATGGACCCCATGTAAGTCCTTCCCCACTCCTAAGCGGATCGCGTTAACTGGGTCCCATTGTCAAGGTTGGTCCCAAGACATATCCTCTTTATAGTCTAAAGCGGGACGCAACTCCTTCCCACCCCACCATGTCTATCAAAAAATAAGTCATGAGGTTGTCCGTGACTTCTTGCCACACGCCATCAAGGTGGTACTATGGCTTTCCTAGGAAAAATTCCTATAGCAGACATTTGTCAAGATGCCGCTTGGTCCACTCCACACACTTTTTCAAAACATTGTGTGGACGTGTTATCCAAAGAACAAGCTTGAGTTTGTCAAGCTGTCCTTGGGACTTTGTTTGAAACCTCTGCTTCATCTAATTTTTAACCACTGCTTAAGAGAGGACTGACTTTGATCCTGTGTACTGTATGTGTATCTGCAGTCACACTTGCTACAACCAGAATTAGTTACTTACCTTGTAATCATCTGCTCATTGCATGTAGTGCTACGGATTCACATATGCCCACTCTCCTTTCTGGGAACCAGTAGTTGATACATACTGTTAGAAATGGGGTCGTTGGTTGACAATCAGGATAACCCCCTGTTCAAGCAATGACCCTCACTATAGTCAGGGTAAAAGAGAATTACCCTCAGCTAACCCCTGCTTACCCCCTTGGTAGCTTGGCAGAGCAGTAGGCTTAACTTCAGAGTGCTAGGTGTAAAGTATTTGTACCAACACACACAGTAACTTAATGGAAACACTACAAAATGACACAACACCAGTTTAGAACAATAGTAAATATTTATCTAAACAAAACAAGACCAAAACGTCAAAAATCCGACATACACAAGTCAAGCTATGAATTTTTAAAGATTAAACTAAAAAATAGCGCTTAGAAACACAAAATGCTTCGATGAGGTGTTAACACGGCATTGTGACGGAGTCGTTCCCAACAAACCAACACCAGCGGCGCCAGACACGGAGTCGCGTAGACCCCCAGGTACAGTACCTTTGGTGAAGAGTGAAAACAAGCTGATGCACAAAGTCGGGGATCGTGGCGTCTGTGCGAAACGTTGAATCCGCGCACTTCGAGCGGCATCGGTCACGACATGGTGCGGCGGCGACTTCCACGGAGTCACGGACTTCACCGGGGCTGCAGGGATGTCGGGCCTGCGAAGGTCGTCGCGTTCCAGCAAAGATCACGGAGTCGGTTGCTGGCGGCGTCACTGGATTCAGCAGCGGCGTCGGTCCGGAGTTGTCCGAAGTCGATTTCCTTTGATTTTCACCAGCCTTTCCTTTCAGGGTCCCAGGGACTGGATAGGGCACCACTTGTCAGAGCAGGAGTCTCTCCAGATACTCCAGGTGCTGGCAGAGAGAAGTCTTTGCTGTCACTGAGTCTTCAAACAACAGGAGGCAAGCTCTAAATCAAGCCCTTGGAGTTTTCTTGACAAGATGGAAGGCACACAAAGTCCAGTCTTTGCCCTCTTACTCTGGCAGAAGCAGCAACTGCAGGATAGCTCCACAAAGCACAGTCACAGGCAGGGCAGCACAGTCACAGGCAGGGCAGCTCTTCTTCCTCAGCTCTTCTCCAGGCAGAGGTTCCTCTTGTTTCCAGAAGTGTTCTAACGTCTGTGGTTTTGGGTGCCCTTCTTATACCCAATTTCTCATTTGAAGTAGGCCTACTTCAAAGTAAAGTCTCTTTTGAATGTGAAATCCTGCCTTGCCCAGGCCAGGCCCCATCTCTCACCAGGGGGTCGGAGACTGCATTGTGTGAGGACAGGCACAGCCCTTTCAGGTGTAAGTGACCACTCTTCCCCTCCCTCCTAGCACAAATGGCTCATCAGGAAATTCAGACTACACCCCAGCTCCCATGGTGTCACGGTCTAGTGTGAGATGCAACCAGCCCAACTGTCAAACTGACCCTGACAGGGAATCCACAAACAGGCAGAGTCACAGAAATGGTATAAGCAAGAAAATGCTCACTTTCTAGAAGTGGCAGTTTCAAACACACATTCTTGAAATCAACCTCACTAAAAGATGTATTTTTAAATTGTGAGCTCAGAGACCCCAAACTCCACATGTCCATCCGCTCCCAAAGGGAATCTACATGTTAATCATATTTAAAGGTATCCCCCATGTTAACCTGTGAGAGGGACAGGCCTTGCAACAGTGAAAAACGGATTTAGCAATATTTCACTGTCAGGACACACATTATTACTATATGTCCTACCTTAACCATACACTGCACCCTGCCCTTGGAGCTACCTAGGGGCTACCTTAGGGGTGTCTGACATGTAAGGAAAAGGGAAAGTTCAGGCCTGGCAAGCGGGTACACTTACATTTACAGTTAAAACTGCACACACAGACACTGCAGTGGCAGGTCTGAGACATGATTACAGAGCTACTTATGTGGGTGGCACAACCAGTGCTGTAGGCCCACTAGTAGCATTTGATTTACAGGCCCTGGCACTTTACTAGGGACTTACTAGTAAGCCAAATATGCCAATCATGGATAAGCCAATAACATACACAATTTGTAAAGGAGCACTTGCACTTTAGCACTGGTTAGCAGTGGTAATGTGCCCAGAGTAAGAAAAAAATGTAAAATCAGAGTCCAGCACACATCAGCAACCTGGGGAACAGAGGCAAAACGTTAAGGGAGACCACGCCAAGGATGAGAAGTCTAACACATACTTTCATGTTAACCCTCAGAAATATTCCTTGTACTACATGGTCACTGTTTTGATCAGTGCATGCTATTGCTTTCACTCACCCTTAGGGTGAAAAAAACGTCTGATAGTTGAGCCGGTGACCATGCGCAACTACACCTAGAGGGAGAGTCACCAAGTCCTTGTGACTCAAAAGACTTTGAAGAAAACTAACTTCTCCATGTCCGAGTGTATGAAAAGCGTAGGCCTGCTGCGGTGGTGCATATTTGTATGCGGCTGGTCTCAGTCACTTCTGTTGCAGAACAAAGCCAACGCAGAGCAATGTGACATCACCTAGCATGAGCCCTACTCAGAATATTTCTGGATCCAGTGTGGTGCCTACAGATGTTCTAAAGTTGAGCAATCTGTGGTTAAATAGAGTATTCTCCAGAAAGAGTGTTACCAAAAGTAAGTACCCTCTTCATGAGTGTATTTAGGTAGTATTTATATAGAGTGAACCTAACCGAAAAACAGGACTATATATTGTTCAAATGTGAGCAACTATTCAGCCCTCGGCATCAAACCACACCAGCAAGGCAACATTGTAGGTAAGTGGCTGACATCTTCAGCTATTCATAGGTCACTTGTCTGAATCCAAAACCAATAAGGCCTTCCATCCATAGAGTTAACAAATGCCTCATGACTTTTATTTTGAAGGTCCCTGAATACTGAATGGTGGTGCACTATATTCAATTCAGTATTTACAGTGCAGTATAGATAATGATCTATAATTTATCGGGCAAATTGGTTTGTAACACTTAATGAAAAGACATCTGTGTGGATATTTGAGGCATTACGGAGGCTAGCGCGGCAAGCTTCTTCAGATTGCTACTGGAAGTTTTTGCACCTACCCAATGACATTCACAGAATAGTAACAAGGTTTCATCTGTTTTATGGTAAGTGTGGCCATTACTTAACACCCAAGTAATAGAATCCGATTCTGCATCATTTTACACACACCAATGAAGCCTCCGGTCTAGTTGGACTGTATGGTGGGCTCCTTGTCATTGGATGTTTAGTATTAAAGGGTGAAAAGGGTATGTGACAGGTAGGAGAAGCATGCAAAATGCAGATGTTTTCTACGGGTATTCCAAACCTGATATCAAACTGTACTCCATGGATTACGTGTGTAGAACATCTGCAGGAGACAGTATAAACGAGGAGGAAAGTACTCAGAGATCAGTGACGTGCATAGATTACCACAAAAATATCTTTATGAATCTCTAAAACATCGCTCATGTTATTACATATTAGTACTACACCCATTATCGGTCCCAATTATGAGTTGTGCGGTAATGATGGGTGTTAAATCTACACCTAAAATTACTGTTAACTGGTCTCTCCTTTAGGTGTCCCCACCCTCCACAACTTGTAATCAGGCTCTAGGAATAGCTATACAGCTTCCTGTAGCATGCCAAAATGTGTTACCAAAATACCCTTTTTCTGGCTTGCAGCATGTATCATAGCTACCTTAGCTTTCCATAAAGGTTTGTATTTTTGTTTAAGTTTCTGGTTGTCATGCACTCACAGAGGCTTATTACTGAAGTATAAGTAAGAGGCAATAGCTATATCATACCCATAAGAAAGTAATGGTTTTCTGCATGCCTTCCTGGTAAGCTAAAACAATGAAGAATCATGCTTTTTTTTATCCTTTCAGCTTGGCTATAGATTAAACTTTCAGCCAAGAAATTACATGTTCATGATTTCATCAAAAATCTTAAAAATGTTGTTTATTAGGAATCATTTACTCCCTGGTATGCATTAAGTGTTGTGATTGCCTTGGTACTTTGAAGGATTTATTTAACTACAAAGTTGCTATTGATTGAGCCTGGTAAAACCACTAGTGTTCATAGTTGGCATACTGTACAGTTCTCTGGAGCCAAACTGTTCTGCATGGTTGGTACTACAGAATGGAATTGTAGTAGATATATGTGCTTATTGTCGACTTTATTAGGACTGGCCTCTTAAATCTGATGGTGCCAATAACTGGATTATAAAATCCATGGAAACACCATAAGTCTCTTTACTTTCACCCAGAGATTTTAGCTAATCTCCAGGTGAACGTTTGGCTCAAACCAGGACTTACTGCAGGGATGTGACCCGAAAATAAAGATTTTTCTGGTAACTTATCATTTCTAAGGGGAATCCTGTGGGTCTAACTTATAATGGGGCAGATTTTCCCTACTCCTAAAGTTATTGGCACCCTCAGGACAGGAACATTCAGTCCGTTGACTGGGCCACCCACAGTGAGGGCCTAAGGGTTCTAGCTTTCCATCAAAATGTTGAAAAGTAATGAATAGCAGCCGAGAACGAAGAACTCAATGTATACACAACCACTAAAAGGAAACATGACACAGCTGCGATGTCATATCCATTGTTTCTGTTTGTTTCTGTTATGCATTTTCAGGATAAACCTGTGATCAGCAAGCATTCATTTTCCGTTGGCATGAAGTTAGAGGCTGTGGATCCGTCAGCCCCTTTTTCCATCTGTCCTGCTACTGTTGCCAAGGTAATCAAAATTGGCTTCCTACAGTTTTGTATTACATTGTGGTTCTGGAACTCAGAGTCTCACAAATTACATTTTTTGTTGCCTCAATCATATGTGACATGCAACAGCTCCAAGCAACGTCTAGAGCACTAGATTATGTACCTAAGGAACCAGTATTTATTCTTAGTCACCCTCTTATAACTGTCGTTGAGAAAGACAGTAGGCTGGACATGTATATTTTCCATTCGTATAGAGAGAAGCAACATATAAGCACACAAACAGCACACAGACATGCATATGATGATCAATAACTTTTCTTTTAGACTTCCCCTTTCTCTCTCTTAACCTAGAAATGTATTTGCAATTGAAATTGATGAATCACCTGCACCATAACACTAGAGCAGTGGTCTCCAAACCTTTTAATGCTGTGCCCCCCCCAGTTGAAAAATAAAAATCATTGGGCCCCCCCTCAGAATTTTTCACAATTATTTTATAAAGATGCAATGTTTAAATATGTCTAGACTGTTACTTTTTCCAAAATGCGGTAGCATGCTTCTGCTTAAAACAAAGCCCTGTTATCTGTGCAATGCTTCCTTTGGCCAGAGCCTGGCGCCTCCCCTGGGATCATGTGAGGCCCCACCTAGGGGGGCCGCCCCCCAGTTTGAAGACCTCTGTACTAGAGTAAGATCATGGTAATTGAAACTTTCTTTAGAATCAGTAATGTAATATTTGTTTGTTGGTATCCCCACAAACACTGCATAATATGTCACTTTGCTCAGCAAAAGCAGTGCCTAACATTACTCATTTGTTCTCTTTTATGTACTCTTTCACGTCTTTGTGACTCACCCAAAACATACAACTTAGTATTAGTAAATTTGCAAAAACAGCACAGACCTTTTTATTTATACCAATTGTATGTTAATACTCCCTTTGTTGGTGTTGTGAGGTAAATTCTCAGACACTTATGAGCATTTAAAAGAGTACTTTAGGAGTACTACTTAATGAACTCCAAAATTTCATTGTGGCTAGGCCCCATTGTGTTAGAGCTGTGTCAACTCGCCACACTGGCCACTGTGAAAACAAATGACTAGTGAAAATGTATTCTCCTGTGAGGTGGGAGAGAGTAGAAGCTTAATACAGTTTTCTTACATTTCCATTGCATATGTGCTGTGTCATTGGAAGACAGAACTAAACTAATGTCTCCCAATGATAACACTGGCATCCATTTGGCAGCTTCTCTCAAGGTGTAACCATGCAGGTGATGAGCTGAAAAAAACAAGATACACATTTTAAAACCTGTTGTGAGAAATGCAGAGCTAACTAGCCTACCAGTGAGTTTGGAGAGAACTCAAGGAATATAAAAGCACCCCATTCCCAGAGAATGTCAAGTTCCAACATGAAACACATAGGCCCTCATCATAACAACAAAGGTATTGACCGCCTACTGCCTCGGCGACGGCTGCCAAAAGATCGTCGCCGCGGCTACCTGTCGTCTGCCATATTATGACAGTAGCCGGAATTCCGCCAGCAGGATGGCGGAATTCCGGCTGCGGCCATGGCGGCGGATGGCAGTAATGTGGCACTGCTGACAGCAGCAGCGCTACGCCAGTAGACCGCCGCAGACCGTATCATGACACATGATATGGCCTGGTGGTGTTCTGCTGGCGGACCCTCTCCTGCCGGAGGACCCCCTGTAATCAGGTAAGTTAGGTGCTCTGACAGGGGTAGACGGTGTTGTGTGGGGGAGTGGGGGTGTGGGTGTATGTGTGTGCGAGCATGCAGGTGTGTGGCGTGTGGAATGTGTGTGCATGGATGGTTGCGAGTGTGTATGTTGTGTTGTGTGAATGTATGGGTGCTTGTATGTATGTGTGTGTGTGTATGTGTATGTGAATGAATGTATGAATGCATGGGTGAATGTGGGTATGAGTGTGTGTATGCGTCTATATAATGGTGTGTGAATGTGCGTGTCTGTCATGGGGGGGTCTGGAGTGAGAGGGGGAGGGTGGGGTAGGACTCTGGGGAGGAGGGCTGGGGAGACCCCTATCAGTGACAGGGAAGGAATTCCCTGCCCCTGATAGTGCCTACCGCCACGAAAACCATGGCGGTAGGCGAGGTCATAATCCCGCGGGTGGGACAGTGACTGCCGCCTGGCTGGAGTCTGAAGTCTCCAGCCTGGTGGCTGTCTGGTGGACGGAGTGGTACATTGACGGTTTGGCTTGAGCCAAACTGCCAATATCATATTTTGGGGAGGAGCGCCGCCAGCCTGTTAGCAATACTTTACTACAAAATACCGCCATTCGCCAGGGTCGTAATGAGGGCGATAGTACTGCCCACCACAGCCCACATGCAAAACAAATGGGAGGAAGGAAGCGATGGAACTCATTTAAGATACTGCACATCTACAATAAGAGTCAAATGACAAACCAGAGAGGCAGCATGACCCTAACTTTCATAGCACCCAGAAATCAGTGACAAAGCAGGAAGGAAGGGAGGCATTAAAAACCTAAGAAACCCAATATAAAAAAACACAAAACCACAAACCCCACACCAACATGGTGTGCTGCACATACACATGGCAAGCGGGAACAAAAGAATTGAAACAGGGAAGAGGTGTCAGCCTGGAGCAAAAATGCAACCACTGTTTCACAAGATGCAGAATGAAGCAGCACAGTTGCTGACCATTCCCCTGACCTCACATCCAAAAATGGAGTGGGAGTTGGGCAGAATCCCAATCAATAAACTCTAGGTCTCCCTGTGCCCTCCCATGCCCTTCCACAACAGCAAAGTGGAAATAAAAAATGAATTAGTGGAAATTGTAAAAGTAAGGCAGTCCGTGCATTGGTCCACAGAGTGCGCAGCCGTTGGGCCAAACGTATGTACAGCAGAAAAGGCGCATGGAATTTTGCAACAACAACAATTACACAAAGAAAAATGATATGGGGGGGTCAGAAAGTCTAAGCCAGAAGGAAGCATCCCCCACACAGAGAAGGGAGTCACCCTCAACAAACATCAGCCAGCAAAAGTACACAATATACAGGTCAGCTTGATAAGCAATAGTGCTCACAAGCCATAAACACCAAGAACATCAAGCAATTGCATACTGCACGGGTGAAAGACTGCAACCAAAAATAGTAAAATTGAGAAAGAGTGGGAAAGTAGGAGAAGCCTGAAACTGCCAATACAGAGCAGGTCCAGCACACAGAAGGAGCATTGGAGACAGCCCACTGCAAACCCCCTTACCGTACAAATAGGTGTGGGGCCAAAATAGCTGGGGCAGTGAACCACAAAATCCCATTCCTCAAGCAACAATACAACCAGTAATATAACCGGATGGGTAAAGCAAAGCCTGGTGGGGTGAAAGGGACAGTAACAAAAAAAATGTGGGAAGTGGAAGCCTGACAATTCAGCCAGTCAGAGGTAAATGGAGGGCACACATTCCACATGCCCACAGGATACACAGGGAGGAGCATTATTCCAGCCCACACCCTTGTGAAGGATTGTAATCCCATGCAACATGTTACTGCTTGAAATGAAACAAACTCATTGCTTCTTATTTGGTAAGTCAGACATCCCTGTTAGAGTAAGGTGAAGACCTGGGAGTCATGTTGATGCAAGAATGTCCGTGAATAGTTGGTCACATTAATAGTAGTATAGTTTTCTCTCACTTTCGTCTAAAGTTGCTTGGGAAAACCAGATTTCTGCTTAATGAAGCTGATAGGTCTGCAGTGCTGGAGGCCTTTTTAAAAGCAAAGATCAATTATGGGAACTCTCTACTACTCGGTCAAGTAGAGTGTTTAATCTGTCAAACCACTGCACATATTTCACAAGCTCATCACAAATTGTACTGGTTGTCAGTGATGTAAAATCTTCAGTTTGAAACTCTACTTTTGACTCATAAATTTTTTCTTGAAAATTCTTAACAGCTTATTTCAATAAAATGTATCCCTAATGACCCAACACGATCTTACTTTATAAGTGTAAAGCTTTCTTTTACAATCAAGATGCATGATGAATTAGGAGATGGGAGGAGGTTGAACCTTCCTTGCTGGTTCATGTGAGGTGTCAAATACACTTCAGGAAAATCTGACAAATAAGAGAAGCTCATGACTTTTGAACATTTTTAAAGCTGCGTTTTTCTCAGCAATTTGTTTCTGGTTTTGCCTGAAGAATTGCATATAACTCAAGCTAGATGTATTAACTAATTCTCAGTAGGGAACCAGACAACAGACCCATCACAACAAAGCCCCACAAGAGCCCAGAAAAGAGCACAGAGTAAAGGCAAAGATCCCCGTTACCCCATGGAAGTCCCCCCACATGCACTTGCAGCAAAAGAGCCCTCAGCTCTGTATGTGGATCAGGAATACATCTTCTCCAATCCTAGTGGTGAGACAGGGAAGTGTATGGCAAATGCTGGGACCATTAACAAACACTGCCATCAAATCCATCAGAAAGACAGGAGGGCATGGAGCTTAAACAAGATGCCACATTGGAAATGGGGTACTCGTCCTACACACTCAAAAAAAGCTGATACGGCAAAGGAAGTCCAAGCCAAAAGTGCAAGGAAAAAAACAAATCAAACCTCAGGTGGAGAAACATGAGGTGGTGGTTTGGTGAGGTCTTTGCAGCAACTGTGTTATTGTGGGGCTGGCGAGAACCCTGCCCTGCCTGTCAGTCTCCTGTTGGAGCTACCTCTTCTGTTTAAGGATCCTCTGAATTGTAAGGCTCCCAGAGCCTTGCATGTTTCGATATTCTTTTTTTATTTGTTGAAGAGCCTCGTCCACAGCTGTCCAAAAGAGGGCTTTCCTTCTGAAAGGCATGTTTATGACAGATTCCTGCACCTCAACCTTGAATCCAGAGACCCTGAGCCATGTGTGTCTCCTGAAGGTGGTGCCTGTGCACATCGGCCTGCTGGTAGGTATCCGCAACATCCAGTACTAATTTGAGGCTTGAGTTGATGATGTTCTTGTCCTCCTGGATCACCACCTTCACTCTCTTTCTGGATTCCCTCAGAAGGTAAGTGCTTCCATTTCCTCCATTGCTGGTGGCCATTCCAGTTGAGTGCATTGGTATTCACAGTTCCCCATTGTTTGACCACTTCCCTCACATCTTTTTACCCACCACGTCCATTCTTTTGCTGTCCTTCTCTGGGGGTGGGTTGGTTGACATTTGTTGGAAATGGCCCTTTCTGCGTGGTTCCCCTTGTCTTTTTGGCTATTTACCTCCAGTCTTGATCATGTGCTGAATTTCATATTTGCGGGCTTTAGGACTCTGGGCACTTTACCACTGCTGACCAGTGCTAAAGGGCAAGTGCTCTCTGTCTAAATGGCATTGGTGATTGGCGTATCCATGACTGGAATATTTGATTTACTAGTAAGTCCCTAGTATAGTGTACCATGTGTGCCCAGGGCCTGTAAATCAAATGCTACTAGTGGGCCTGAAGCAGTGATTGTGCCACTCACAGGATTAGCCCTGTAAATATGTCTCAAACCTGCCACTGCAGTGCCTGTGTGTGCACTTTTGAACTGCCAGTTCAACCTGGCAAATGCACCCACCTGCCAGGCACAAACCTTCCCTTTTACTACATGTAAATCAACCCTAAGTTAGGCCCAAGGCAGCCCCATGGGCAGGGTACAGTGTATTTAAAAGGTAGACGTGTGCTTTAACTGTCCTGATAGTGAAATACTGCTAAATGGGATTCTCACTATTGCAAGGCCTATCTCTCCCATAGGTTAACACGGGGGTGGCCTTGAAATATCTTATAAGTGTAATTTCCCATTGCGAGCAAATAGAGATGTTGAGTTTGGGGTCTCTGAACTCATCATTTAAAAATACACCTTTTAGTGAAGTTGTTTTTTAAGCTGTAAGAAAGTGGGCATTTTCTTGCTTAATCATTTTGTGCCTCTGCCTGGCTGTAGAATACACATCTGGGTCAGCATGACAGCTGGGCGGTTTGTGAATAAACTGTAGACAATCACACAAAGGCAGCTGAGGTGTGCCATGCAAATCCTGGTAGTTCTTCCTGGGCTAGGGTGGTGAGAGGAGCAGACCCTTGCACCTGAATAGGACAGCGCCTGTCCTTACACAAAGAAGTCTCCAACCCCCTGGAGTATGTCTGGGGCTAGGGCAGGGAAGGTAGGGTCTTTCTTGTGCACTACAAAGACTTTCCTTTGAAGTTTGCCTACTTCAAAGGAAGAATGAGTATAAGTATTGGACCTCTGAGACCACTACTTTGGACTTATTCTGCCAGGAAGAAGAGCTGGATGCTGTAGGAGGAACTGCCACTCTGCCTGTTGCTTTGCTGGCCTGCTGCTTCTGTCCTGGAAGTGAAAGGACTGAACTTTTCATTCTACATCCTGTTTTCCAAGGATCTCCAAGGGCTTGAACTGAGCTTGCCCCCTGTTAGAAGCTTTAGGGACATCAAAGACTTCATCTGCCAGTGCCTGCACTCTTCTGCTGAGAGTCCTGCCAAGTGGTGCCAAATCCAGTCCCTGGGACCTTGGAAGTGGAAACTGGTCCTGAGGTAGAAAATCCACGCATCAATGTGTCACGGCTAAAGATCGATGCAACATCTGGCTTGCGGCAAAAGATTTGAAGTAGCACTTACCTTGCGGCTGAAGAATTGACACAGTGTCTGTCTTGCGGTGGAAGAATCACCACAGCACCTGTAGGACCGACACAGCCCCTGTTCCACCGTGGCTCCATCATCATAGGGCATCTGGATTTTCCCACTAATTGTCTCTGGACGTCACTTTCTCATCGACCCCGCAACGGAGGAAGGAACCAAGGCTGTGTGACTGGAAACAGACACATCACCTCTCCTGCGAGGAGAGAACTGGCACATCACCTCCCCTGCCAGTCAGGAACCGATGTTTCACCTCCCCTGCGCAGTACGGAACCAACACATCGCCTTTTTTCCCGACACACCTCCTCTGCGGCCTGCATCGTCTTTATATTTGACGCATCCCAGGTACTGTGTGTTAAAAAGATACAACCCTTGATTCCTCTGGATTAAGACTCATTGCAACTTTTAAAAAGTGATATATTTTCTTGGGTATGTTGGATTTTTGTCGTTTTGGTCTTGTTTTATTCAGATAAATATTAGCTATTTTTCTAAACTGGTGTGGAGTCTTTTTGGGGTGGGTGTGTGTGTGGGTGCGCGCCAAGCTACCAGGGGGTGAGCAGGGGTTAGCTCAGCGCTGAGGGTCCTTACTTGGACAGGGTGCAGACCACTGCCAACTAGAGACCCCATTTCTAACAAAGTTGGAGTGTTATTTCTCTTCCTGGCTGTCACCATTGATGGAGTCTGCTGGTATGTTCCGCTTGATGCAATAGAGGTCTTGAATGGAATGTTTATATTTTTTCTCAACCTGCAGAGTAATCGCTCTGGCTGTGGCAGGTTCTTTGAAAGCTTCCTTACCTTGGACCAGTATGCTGGGAAGGATGGATGGGTACTGGTTAGCCTTCTTTAATGGCATCAGGGTTTCGAGTCAGAAGGATGTTTCCTCACTCTCTTACTCTAGCTGGACTCCATACATGCCTGCCACTCTCTTGATTAGTTCATTGTACATGGACAGGTCACCCGTGGACTAGAGCCTTGAGGGATAGCTGCTGACACCCTCCTCAGGGGATTCAATATCGAGATCCTGCCATTCTTCGTCAAACTGACCCTGCCTTTCTATCGTGGCTGGTTCGTCCTCCTCGTAGTAGAATAGGTCTTCCTGCTCCCCCTTGTGCGGTACTGGCGTCAAGGGCACCTCAACCAATTCTCCTGACTCTAAGGATTTTGTGGGTATGTGGAATGCCTTCAAGGAGTTGTCAGACTCCTTATGTTGTATGAGTGCTGTCATTTTAGCCTCAAATCAACATTTCTTCCTCTTGAACGAGTGTCCGGTGCCAGTCTTCGAGGAGGGTTTACTACGGGGCAGCCAGTTCCTTGTTCTTTGCCATCTCGTCCTTTTCCTTTGCTTCCTTCTTTGTTTCTGCTGGCATCCAGGTTTGGTTTGCGGATTGCCCCCATTGGTGTCCTTTGGTCGGGACCTGTGCGGCTGTTTGTTTGTGCTGACTTTTAGTTGTTGAATGTTACGACTTTAAGGTGGCTATTGGGGCTTTAGGGTCTTATGTTAACTTCTGCGGCTTGGTATCTTCGGCATACTCCACATTTTCTTTGCACCCTCTGCCCTGCTGACGATGCTCCCATTAGCATCTGACTCCCCTCTTTTTTGCTGGCTCATCGTCTTTGATGTTGTCCTCATTATTACTGGAGATGCCCAGATACTTCAGGAATTCTCGTGGGTACCAGGTATGATGTAGTTTGCCAGTCGCTGCTCTTCTTGAGAGTCTTTGATACGAATTTGGCGCAAGCTTTGCAGTCGTTGGCGGTGTGGTTCTTCGGGAGGCACAGGTTACAGACCACTTGTGGATCCTTCTGTGAGAACTTGTGGTGGCAGTTCACACAAAAGTTTTTGAGGGTGTTCTACATATCCCTTAGCTGCCCCTCTACTCTGCATTCCCTGGCTATCTGGTCCTCACTGACCTCTGGTGTGCTTCTATACCCAAAAACGTAAAAAAGAACCTGGAGATTGCAACCACACATAGGAGCTTACAGGGTTCCATCTGACATTTCACTGTGGATGGACTTACCACCAAATAGTGGTTGACACCGCCCACACTCAAAAAAAAAAAAAAGGAGAACAGGACTTGATTGCAGACCCAACCACTAGATGGCAGAATAAATGCACAACATGTGAATTGAGAAAACTCTTAAGGCTTCAAAACTACTCCTACTGGTAAATAACCGTTTTGTTACAGTTATACTGAAACAAGACAGTAGACTCAAACTTTTCGCAGCTTGATGACTGATAGTTTTAAACCACTTGAGTGTTTTTCTCTGTAACCATTCTGAACGTTTAAATGTGAAATTAGATTTATATGGAGAGGATATAAATTGTACATGTGGAGTCATATAACTTTACCTTTTAAATTTGTGTTTGCACTTGCTTGGGTTAATCTATAATATCTTTTGTGAGATATTTTGTCGTGCCCAATCTTGCCCTACTAAAACAGGATGTATGGTTCTGACAGTGTTTCCCTGTATTTTTTAACTTGTCCTGTCTCTTGAGCACCTACTTCCTACATATCTCAAGATTGATTGTTGTGAAAATTCAAAATGGTTACAAGACTAATGTTCAAAGAGCAAGAGTGAAAAAGTGACTTACGTACGCCAATGGTTATTGTGTATTTTTGGCAGCTATTTTGAAACAAATCACAAAATGTTTCACATTTACTCCCAGGTGAAAGGGCTACCCTTGTGGTTCCCTTGCTACTTTTCAGACTGGTCTTTAAATTTTAAGCTTAACTTTGCACTCAAGAAAAAGTGTGCTTTTTCTCACTTTTCACAGGTGTTTGATGATAAATATGTCTTAGTGGAACTCGATGACCTACGCCCAGACCCCCTCAAAAAGCAGACCTTTGTGTGTCACCAAAACAGTGCTGGAATTCTTCCTGTACAATGGAGTCTGAAGAACGGCCTGCACCTCAGTGCGCCCCCTGGTACGTGGCTCGGCTCTTTATCTTATTGCAAGTGGTTGCTTTTGATTTGGGGGGTCACTTGAAGCACCCCGCAATGCGTTTGTTGATGTCCACGATTTGCTTCAATGGGTCATTTATGATAGCAGTGGAAAAGTTATTTCATTTTCATGTACAACATTTGCCATGGACCTATATAAACATGGAGTATGGCAGAAAATTCCATAACCATCACTGCAGAATATAATGCCAAAAATAAAATATCACACTACATCAGATTTTGACTTAGATCATGGCAGAGAAAGGCAGAAAGGGGAGAAATAAATTAGAAAAGCAACTATACGAAAACAGTGACAAGGGTAGAAAGCAGGGACGAAAAAGTATGTGCATGAAAGAGATAAAGCGAGAGGTAATGTAGCATGGTATAAGGAGAGGTATGACGTGCAATCATGACTAAACAGCCTTGATGTTTCTACCCTGCTACTAGGCAATGCTGGCTACAGGCTCCTAAGAAAAATGTGGGTCCCCACACTAATGGCGAATATTATTGAAATTATGATTTTTATCAATCTTCTTGCATATGTTTGTATACCCAGACCCAATGCCGGTGGTCCTCAATACTGTTGTTTCTTTTTGTTCTATACAGGGAAATTTGTTTTCCATGTGTAGGTTTCCATTCCATAATGCACCTTAAGTTTTTTCCCCATACTTTCAGCCATACATAAATCTGACATGAGTGTAGAATTGCATTGAAATGTGGCAAATAATTGTAGTTGCTCCCTGAAAGCATGATATACTGTAGTTTTAGCTTAATTTCAACACTCTTGTCACTATTTGAAGCTAAGAAAGATGGTCCTGTTTATGAAGAGTTTCATCCTGGCTTAAGACTGTCTTTTCTGGTTTATAAACTGTGAAATACCTCTTAAATAATGTTTCCTTTACTTGGTCATTAAAACATTTCAGTAAAATAAGCCACAAGTTTTGACTTTGTTGGGTGTTTGTAGGAAGTTGGCTCTGTATGTGCTATTTCAAAGTAAGGAATAGCATGCACAGAGTCCAAGGGTTCCCCTTAGAGGTAAGATAGTGGCAAAAAGAGATAATACTAATGCTCTATTTTGTGGTAGTGTGGTCGAGCAATAGGCTTATCCAAGGAGTAGTGTTAAGCATTTGTTGTACATACACATAGACAATAAATGAGGTACACACACTCAGAGACAAATCCAGCCAATAGGTTTTTGTATAGAAAAATATCTTTTCTTAGTTTATTTTAAGAACCACAGGTTCAAATTCTACATGTAATATCTCATTCGAAAGGTATTGCAGGTAAGTACTTTAGGAACTTCAAATCATCAAAATTGCATGTATACTTTTCAAGTTATTCACAAATAGCTGTTTTAAAAGTGGACACAGTGCAATTTTCACAGTTCCTAGGGGAGGTAAGTATTTGTTAGGTTAACCAGGTAAGTAAGACACTTACAGGGCTTAGTTCTTGGTCCAGGGTAGCCCACCGTTGGGGGTTCAGAGCAACCCCAAAGTCACCACACCAGCAGCTCAGGGCCGGTCAGGTGCAGAGTTCAAAGTGGTGCCCAAAACGCATAGGCTAGAATGGAGAGAAGGGGGTGCCCCGGTTCCGGTCTGCTTGCAGGTAAGTACCCGCGTCTTCGGAGGGCAGACCAGGGGGGTTTTGTAGGGCACCGGGGGGGACACAAGTCCACACAGAAATTTCACCCTCAGCGGCGCGGGGGCGGCCGGGTGCAGTGTAGAAACAAGCGTCGGGTTCGCAATGTTAGTCTATGAGAGATCTCGGGATCTCTTCAGCGCTGCAGGCAGGCAAGGGGGGGATTCCTCGGGGAAACCTCCACTTGGGCAAGGGAGAGGGACTCCTGGGGGTCACTCCTCCAGTGAAAGTCCGGTCCTTCAGGTCCTGGGGGCTGCGGGTGCAGGGTCTCTCCCGGGCGTCGGGACTTTAGGTTCAAAGAGTCGCGGTCAGGGGAAGCCTCGGGATTCCCTCTGCAGGCGGCGCTGTGGGGGCTCAGGGGGGACAGGTTTTGGTACTCACAGTATCAGAGTAGTCCTGGGGTCCCTCCTGAGGTGTTGGATCGCCACCAGCCGAGTCGGGGTCGCCGGGTGCAGTGTTGCAAGTCTCACGCTTCTTGCGGGGAGCTTGCAGGGTTCTTTAAAGTTGCTGGAAACAAAGTTGCAGCTTTTCTTGGAGCAGGTCCGCTGTCCTCGGGAGTTTCTTGTCTTTTCGAAGCAGGGGCAGTCCTCAGAGGATGTCGAGGTCGCTGGTCCCTTTGGAAGGCGTCGCTGGAGCAGGATCTTTGGAAGGCAGGAGACAGGCCGGTGAGTTTCTGGAGCCAAGGCAGTTGTCGTCTTCTGGTCTTCCGCTGCAGGGGTTTTCAGCTGGGCAGTCCTTCTTCTTGTAGTTGCAGGAATCTAATTTTCTAGGGTTCAGGGTAGCCCTTAAATACTAAATTTAAGGGCGTGTTTAGGTCTGGGGGGTTAGTAGCCAATGGCTACTAGCCCTGAGGGTGGGTACACCCTCTTTGTGCCTCCTCCCAAGGGGAGGGGGTCACAATCCTAACCCTATTGGGGGAATCCTCCATCTGCAAGATGGAGGATTTCTAAAAGTTAGTCACTTCAGCTCAGGACACCTTAGGGGCTGTCCTGACTGGCCAGTGACTCCTCCTTGTTTTTCTCATTATTTTCTCCGGCCTTGCCGCCAAAAGTGGGGCCTGGCCGGAGGGGGCGGGCAACTCCACTAGCTGGAGTGTCCTGCTGGGTTGGCACAAAGGAGGTGAGCCTTTGAGGCTCACCGCCAGGCGTGACAATTCCTGCCTGGGGGAGGTGTTAGCATCTCCACCCAGTGCAGGCTTTGTTACTGGCCTCAGAGTGACAAAGGCACTCTCCCCATGGGGCCAGCAACATGTCTCGGTTTGTGGCAGGCTGCTAAAACTAGTTAGCCTACACAGATAGTCGGTTAAGTTTCAGGGGGCACCTCTAAGGTGCCCTCTGGGGTGTATTTTACAATAAAATGTACACTGGCATCAGTGTGCATTTATTGTGCTGAGAAGTTTGATACCAAACTTCCCAGTTTTCAGTGTAGCCATTATGGTGCTGTGGAGTTCGTGTTTGACAGACTCCCAGACCATATACTCTTATGGCTACCCTGCACTTACAATGTCTAAGGTTTTGTTTAGACACTGTAGGGGTACCATGCTCATGCACTGGTACCCTCACCTATGGTATAGTGCACCCTGCCTTAGGGCTGTAAGGCCTGCTAGAGGGGTGTCTTACCTATACTGCATAGGCAGTGAGAGGCTGGCATGGCACCCTGAGGGGAGTGCCATGTCGACTTACTCGTTTTGTCCTCACTAGCACACACAAGCTGGCAAGCAGTGTGTCTGTGCTGAGTGAGAGGTCTCCAGGGTGGCATAAGACATGCTGCAGCCCTTAGAGACCTTCCTTGGCATCAGGGCCCTTGGTACTAGAAGTACCAGTTACAAGGGACTTATCTGGATGCCAGGGTCTGCCAATTGTGGATACAAAAGTACAGGTTAGGGAAAGAACACTGGTGCTGGGGCCTGGTTAGCAGGCCTCAGCACACTTTCAATTGTAAACATAGCATCAGCAAAGGCAAAAAGTCAGGGGGCAACCATGCCAAGGAGGCATTTCCTTATACAACCCCCCCCCCAAACGAAAGAGGATGAGACTAACCTTTCCCAAGAGAGTCTTCATTTTCTAAGTGGAAGAACCTGGAAAGGCCATCTGCATTGGCATGGGCAGTCCCAGGTCTGTGTTCCACTATAAAGTCCATTCCCTGTAGGGAGATGGACCACCTCAACAGTTTAGGATTTTCACCTTTCATTTGCATCAGCCATTTGAGAGGTCTGTGGTCAGTTTGAACTAGGAAGTGAGTCCCAAAGAGGTATGGTCTCAGCTTCTTCAGGGACCAAACCACAGCAAAGGCCTCCCTCTCAATGGCACTCCAACGCTGCTCCCTGGGGAGTAACCTCCTGCTAATGAAAGCAACAGGTTGGTCAAGGCCATCATCATTTGTTTGGGACAAAACTGCCCCTATCCCATGTTCAGAGGCATCAGTCTGCACAATGAACTGCTTAGAATAATCTGGAGCTTTTAGAACTGGTGCTGAGCACATTGCTTGTTTCAGGGTGTCAAAGGCCTGTTGGCATTCCACAGTCCAGTTCACTTTCTTGGGCATTTTCTTGGAGGTGAGTTCAGTGAGGGCTGTCACAATGGATCCATATCCCTTCACAAACCTCCTGTAATACCCAGTCAAGCCAAGGAATGCCCTGACTTGAGTCTGGGTTTTTGGAGCTACCCAGTCCAGAATAGTCTGGATCTTGGGTTGGAGTGGCTGAACTTGGCCTCCACCTACAAGGTGTCCCAAGTAAACCACAGTTCCCTGCCCTATCTGGCATTTGGATGCCTTGATAGAGAGGCCTGCAGATTGCAGAGCCTTCAAAACCTTCTTCAGGTGGACCAGGTGATCCTGCCAGGTGGAGCTAAAGACAGCAATATCATCAAGATAAGCTGTGCTAAAGGACTCCAAGCCAGCAAGGACTTGATTCACCAACCTTTGGAAGGTGGCAGGGGCATTCTTTAAACCAAAGGGCATAACAGTAAACTGATAATGCCCATCAGGTGTGGAGAATGCTGTTTTCTCTTTTGCTCCAGGTGCCATTTTTATTTGCCAGTACCCTGCTGTCAAGTCAAAGGTACTTAAGAATTTGGCAGCACCTAATTTGTCTATGAGCTCATCAGCTCTTGGAATTGGATGAGCATCTGTCTTGGTGACAGAATTGAGCCCTCTGTAGTCCACACAAAACCTCATCTCTTTCTTTCCATCTTTGGTGTGAGGTTTGGGGACTAAGACCACTGGGCTAGCCCAGGGGCTGTCAGAGCGCTCAATTACTCCCAATTCCAGCATCTTGTGGACTTCCACCTTGATGCTTTCCTTAACATGGTCAGATTGTCTAAAGATTTTGTTCTTGACAGGCATGCTGTCTCCTGTGTCCACATCATGGGTACACAGGTGTGTCTGACCAGGGGTTAAGGAGAAGAGTTCAGGAAACTGTTGTAGGACTCTCCTACAATCAGCTTGCTGTTGGCCAGAGAGGGTGTCTGAGTAGATCACTCCATCTACTGTGCCATCTTTTGGGTCTGATGACAGAAGATCAGGGAGAGGTTCACTCTCTGCCTCCTGATCCTCATCTGTTACCATTAACAGATTGACATCAGCCCTGTCGTGGAAGAGCTTAAGGCGGTTTACATGGATCACCCTCTTGGGGCTCCTGCTTGTGCCCAGGTCCACCAGGTAGGTGACCTGACTCTTCCTTTCTAGTACTGGGTAAGGGCCACTCCATTTGTCCTGGAGTGCCCTGGGAGCCACAGGCTCCAGAACCCAGACTTTCTGCCCTGGTTGGAACTCAACCAGTGCAGCCTTTTGGTCATACCAAAACTTCTGGAGCTGTTGGCTGGCCTCAAGGTTTTTGGTTGCCTTTTCCATGTACTCTGCCATTCTAGAGCGAAGGCCAAGTACATAGTCCACTATGTCCTGTTTAGGCTCATGGAGAGGTCTCTCCCAGCCTTCTTTAACAAGGGCAAGTGGTCCCCTTACAGGATGACCAAACAGAAGTTCAAAGGGTGAGAATCCTACTCCCTTCTGTGGCACCTCTCTGTAAGCGAAAAGCAGACATGGCAAGAGGACATCCCATCTCCTTTTGAGCTTTTCTGGGAGCCCCATGATCATGCCTTTTAATGTCTTGTTGAATCTTTCAACCAAGCCATTAGTTTGGGGATGGTATGATGTAGTGAATTTATAAGTCACTCCACACTCATTCCACATGTGCTTTAGGTATGCTGACATGAAGTTGGTACCTCTGTCAGACACCACCTCCTTAGGGAAACCCACTCTGGTAAAGATACCAATGAGGGCCTTGGCTACTGCAGGGGCAGTAGTCGACCTAAGGGGAATAGCTTCAGGATACCTGGTAGCATGATCCACTACTACCAGGATATACATATTTCCTGAGGCTGTGGGAGGTTCTAGTGGACCAACTATGTCCACACCCACTCTTTCAAAGGGAACCCCCACCACTGGAAGTGGAATGAGGGGGGCCTTTGGATGTCCACCTGTCTTACCACTGGCTTGACAGGTGGGGCAGGAGAGGCAAAACTCCTTAACCATGTTGGACATATTGGGCCAGTAGAAGTGGTTGACTAACCTCTCCCACGTCTTGGTTTGTCCCAAATGTCCAGCAAGGGGAATGTCATGGGCCAATGTTAGGATGAACTTCCTGAACAGCTGAGGCACTACCACTCTCCTAGTGGCACCAGGTTTGGGGTCTCTGGCCTCAGTGTACAGGAGCCCATCTTCCCAATAGACCCTATGCGTTCCATTTTTCTTGCCTTTGGACTCGTCAGCAGCTTGCTGCCTAAGGCCTTCAAGAGAGGGACAGGTTTCTTGTCCCTTACACAGCTCCTCCCTTGAGGGTCCCCCTGGGCCTAAGAGCTCAACCTGGTAAGGTTCAAGCTCCAAAGGCTCAGTTCCCTCAGAGGGCAGAACTTCTTCCTGAGAAGAGAGGTTCCCTTTCTTTTGCTGTGTTGCAGTTGGTTTCCCAACTGACTTTCCTGTTCCCTTGGTAGGCTGGGCCATTCTTCCAGACTCCAGCTCTACTTGTTCACCCTGTGCCTTGCATTGTGCTCTTGTTTTCACACACACCAGTTCAGGGATACCCAGCATTGCTGCATGGGTTTTTAGTTCTACCTCAGCCCATGCTGAGGACTCCAGGTCATTTCCAAGCAGACAGTCCACTGGGATATTTGAGGAGACCACCACCTGTTTCAGGCCACTGACCCCTCCCCATTCTAAAGTAACCATTGCCATGGGATGTACTTTTCTCTGATTGTCAGCGTTGGTGACTGTGTAAGTTTTTCCAGTCAGGTATTGGCCAGGGGAAACCAGTTTCTCTGTCACCATGGTGACACTGGCACCTGTATCCCTCAGGCCCTCTATTCTAGTCCCATTAATTAAGAGTTGCTGTCTGTATTTTTGCATGTTAGGCGGCCAGACAGCTAGTGTGGCTAAATCCACCCCACCCTCAGAAACTAGAGTAGCTTCAGTGTGGACCCTGATTTGCTCTGGGCACACTGTTGATCCCACTTGGAGACTAGCCATACCAGTGTTACCTGGATGGGAGTTTGGAGTGGAACCTTTCTTGGGACAGGCCTTGTCTCCAGTTTGGTGTCCATGCTGTTTACAGCTATGACACCAGGCCTTTTTGGGATCAAAGTTTTTACCCTTGTACCCATTGTTTTGTGAAGAGGCTCTGGGCCCACCCTCCTGTGCAGGTTTTTGGGGGCCTGTAGAAGACTCTTTACTATTTTTAGTTTTGGTTGTCTCATCACCCTTCCCCTGGGGAGTCTTTGTGACCCCTTTCTTTTGGTCACCCCCTGTTGAAGTCTTGGACACCCTTGTCTTGACCCAATGGTCCGCCTTCTTTCCCAATTCTTGGGGAGAAATTGGTCCTAGGTCTACCAGATGCTGATGCAGTTTATCATTGAAACAATTACTTAACAGGTGTTCTTTCACAAATAAATTGTACAGCCCATCATAATTACTTACACCACTGCCTTGAATCCAACCATCTAGTGTTTTCACTGAGTAGTCAACAAAGTCAACCCAGGTCTGGCTCGAGGATTTTTGAGCCCCCCTGAACCTAATCCTGTACTCCTCAGTGGAGAATCCAAAGCCCTCAATCAGGGTACCCTTCATGAGGTCATAAGATTCTGCATCTTTTCCAGAGAGTGTGAGGAGTCTATCCCTACACTTTCCAGTGAACATTTCCCAAAGGAGAGCACCCCAGTGAGATCTGTTCACTTTTCTGGTTACACAAGCCCTCTCAAAAGCTGTGAACCATTTGGTGATGTCATCACCATCTTCATATTTTGTCACAATCCCTTTGGGGATTTTTAACATGTCAGGAGAATCTCTGACCCTATTTATATTGCTGCCACCATTGATGGGTCCTAGGCCCATCTCTTGTCTTTCCCTTTCTATGGCTAGGAGCTGTCTCTCTAAAGCCAATCTTTTGGCCATCCTGGCTAACAGGAGGTCATCTTCACTGAGAGCATCCTCAGTGATTTCAGAAATGTGGGACCCTCCTGTGAGGGACTCACTATTTCTGACTAACACAGTTGGAGACAGGACTTGAGGGGTCCTGTTCTCCCTATTTAGGACTGGAGGAGGGACATTGGCCTCCAAGTCACTAATTTCTTCCTCTGTGATGTCATCATCAGAGGGGTTGGCTTTTTCAAACTCTGCCAACAGCTCCTGGAGCTGAATTTTGGTAGGTCTGGAGCCAATGGTTATTTTCTTTATATTACAGAGAGACCTTAGCTCCCTCATCTTAAGATGGAGGTAAGGTGTGGTGTCGAGTTCCACCACCTGCATCTCTGTATCAGACATTATTCTGCTAAGAGTTGGAATACTTTTTTAAGAATCTAAAACTGTTTCTAGAATCTAATTCAAACTTTTAACAAACTTTTAAACTCTAAAAAGACAATGCTAAACAGGGACTTAACACACAAGGCCCTAGCAGGACTTTTAAGAATTTAGAAAAATTTCAAATTGCAAAAATTGATTTTCTAATGACAATTTTGGAATTTGTCGTGTGATCAGGTATTGGCTGAGTAGTCCAGCAAATGCAAAGTCTTGTACCCCACCGCTGATCCACCAATGTAGGAAGTTGGCTCTGTATGTGCTATTTCAAAGTAAGGAATAGCATGCACAGAGTCCAAGGGTTCCCCTTAGAGGTAAGATAGTGGCAAAAAGAGATAATACTAATGCTCTATTTTGTGGTAGTGTGGTCGAGCAATAGGCTTATCCAAGGAGTAGTGTTAAGCATTTGTTGTACATACACATAGACAATAAATGAGGTACACACACTCAGAGACAAATCCAGCCAATAGGTTTTTGTATAGAAAAATATCTTTTCTTAGTTTATTTTAAGAACCACAGGTTCAAATTCTACATGTAATATCTCATTCGAAAGGTATTGCAGGTAAGTACTTTAGGAACTTCAAATCATCAAAATTGCATGTATACTTTTCAAGTTATTCACAAATAGCTGTTTTAAAAGTGGACACTTAGTGCAATTTTCACAGTTCCTAGGGGAGGTAAGTATTTGTTAGGTTAACCAGGTAAGTAAGACACTTACAGGGCTTAGTTCTTGGTCCAGGGTAGCCCACCGTTGGGGGTTCAGAGCAACCCCAAAGTCACCACACCAGCAGCTCAGGGCCGGTCAGGTGCAGAGTTCAAAGTGGTGCCCAAAACGCATAGGCTAGAATGGAGAGAAGGGGGTGCCCCGGTTCCGGTCTGCTTGCAGGTAAGTACCCGCGTCTTCGGAGGGCAGACCAGGGGGGTTTTGTAGGGCACCGGGGGGGACACAAGTCCACACAGAAATTTCACCCTCAGCGGCGCGGGGGCGGCCGGGTGCAGTGTAGAAACAAGCGTCGGGTTCGCAATGTTAGTCTATGAGAGATCTCGGGATCTCTTCAGCGCTGCAGGCAGGCAAGGGGGGGATTCCTCGGGGAAACCTCCACTTGGGCAAGGGAGAGGGACTCCTGGGGGTCACTCCTCCAGTGAAAGTCCGGTCCTTCAGGTCCTGGGGGCTGCGGGTGCAGGGTCTCTCCCGGGCGTCGGGACTTTAGGTTCAAAGAGTCGCGGTCAGGGGAAGCCTCGGGATTCCCTCTGCAGGCGGCGCTGTGGGGGCTCAGGGGGGACAGGTTTTGGTACTCACAGTATCAGAGTAGTCCTGGGGTCCCTCCTGAGGTGTTGGATCGCCACCAGCCGAGTCGGGGTCGCCGGGTGCAGTGTTGCAAGTCTCACGCTTCTTGCGGGGAGCTTGCAGGGTTCTTTAAAGTTGCTGGAAACAAAGTTGCAGCTTTTCTTGGAGCAGGTCCGCTGTCCTCGGGAGTTTCTTGTCTTTTCGAAGCAGGGGCAGTCCTCAGAGGATGTCGAGGTCGCTGGTCCCTTTGGAAGGCGTCGCTGGAGCAGGATCTTTGGAAGGCAGGAGACAGGCCGGTGAGTTTCTGGAGCCAAGGCAGTTGTCGTCTTCTGGTCTTCCGCTGCAGGGGTTTTCAGCTGGGCAGTCCTTCTTCTTGTAGTTGCAGGAATCTAATTTTCTAGGGTTCAGGGTAGCCCTTAAATACTAAATTTAAGGGCGTGTTTAGGTCTGGGGGGTTAGTAGCCAATGGCTACTAGCCCTGAGGGTGGGTACACCCTCTTTGTGCCTCCTCCCAAGGGGAGGGGGTCACAATCCTAACCCTATTGGGGGAATCCTCCATCTGCAAGATGGAGGATTTCTAAAAGTTAGAGTCACTTCAGCTCAGGACACCTTAGGGGCTGTCCTGACTGGCCAGTGACTCCTCCTTGTTTTTCTCATTATTTTCTCCGGCCTTGCCGCCAAAAGTGGGGCCTGGCCGGAGGGGGCGGGCAACTCCACTAGCTGGAGTGTCCTGCTGGGTTGGCACAAAGGAGGTGAGCCTTTGAGGCTCACCGCCAGGTGTGACAATTCGTGCCTGGGGGAGGTGTTAGCATCTCCACCCAGTGCAGGCTTTGTTACTGGCCTCAGAGTGACAAAGGCACTCTCCCCATGGGGCCAGCAACATGTCTCGGTTTGTGGCAGGCTGCTAAAACTAGTCAGCCTACACAGATAGTCGGTTAAGTTTCAGGGGGCACCTCTAAGGTGCCCTCTGGGGTGTATTTTACAATAAAATGTACACTGGCATCAGTGTGCATTTATTGTGCTGAGAAGTTTGATACCAAACTTCCCAGTTTTCAGTGTAGCCATTATGGTGCTGTGGAGTTCGTGTTTGACAGACTCCCAGACCATATACTCTTATGGCTACCCTGCACTTACAATGTCTAAGGTTTTGTTTAGACACTGTAGGGGTACCATGCTCATGCACTGGTACCCTCACCTATGGTATAGTGCACCCTGCCTTAAGGCTGTAAGGCCTGCTAGAGGGGTGTCTTACCTATACTGCATAGGCAGTGAGAGGCTGGCATGGCACCCTGAGGGGAGTGCCATGTCGACTTACTCGTTTTGTCCTCACTAGCACACACAAGCTGGCAAGCAGTGTGTCTGTGCTGAGTGAGAGGTCTCCAGGGTGGCATAAGACATGCTGCAGCCCTTAGAGACCTTCCTTGGCATCAGGGCCCTTGGTACTAGAAGTACCAGTTACAAGGGACTTATCTGGATGCCAGGGTCTGCCAATTGTGGATACAAAAGTACAGGTTAGGGAAAGAACACTGGTGCTGGGGCCTGGTTAGCAGGCCTCAGCACACTTTCAATTGTAAACATAGCATCAGCAAAGGCAAAAAGTCAGGGGGCAACCATGCCAAGGAGGCATTTCCTTACAGTGTTCATAATACTTCCTCCTCACTTTAAATTGGGGTGACATCAGCCATGTCCACAACTTTACGCATTAGTTAGCACTGCAAAAAAGATCTGCATGTCATTCAGCAATTATTGAAATTAACATATTTAAAATCTGTAGATCTTGACCGTGAATGAAGTTCTAGATTTTAGGTGATTAATTGTATTGTATTGTAATCGTATGTTCGATGGCATCTGTCGCTGTAGATACGCATGTTTTGCAATAGCTCGCCATCTGGTGTTGGGCCGGAGTGTTACAAGTTGTTTTTCTTCGAAGAAGTCTTTCGAGTCACGGGACCGAGTGACTCCTCCTTTTGTCTCCATTGCGCATGGGCGTCGACTCCATCTTCGATTGTTTTTTTTCCGCCATCGGGTTCGGACGTGTTCCTGTCGCTCCGAGTTTCGGAACGGAAAATTAGCTAATTTCGGAAGATTTTCGTCGGTATTGTTGCGTTCGGGATCGGCGTACTTAGATTCCACACCGCATCGAAGATCGAAGAGCTCCGGTGCCCTTCGGGGTAGTTTTTCGATCCTCCGTCGGGGCCTGGTCGGCCCGACCGCGTGCTGAAGAACGCCGATGGAACGGACCCCGTTTCGTTTCTGCCCCAAATGCCACAATAAATACCCCTACACAGACCAACACTTGGTCTGCAACCTGTGCCTGTCACCTGAGCACAGCGAAGACACCTGCGAGGCCTGTCGTGCGTTCCGGTCCCGAAAAACACTCCGAGACCGTCGAGCCAGAAGACTTCAGATGGCGTCCGCACCGACAGCCCAACGGGAGTTCGAGGAACAGGAAGAGGAAGGTACCTTCTCGATCCAAGACTCAGACTCCGAAGGATTCGACGATACACAAACCGTGAGTAAGACGTCGAAAACCACACAGAGAAACATTTACAAGGCCCAGGGGACGCCACTGCCACCAGGCCATGGCTCGACCCATAAATTCGGTGACCGACCGTCGGCACCGAAAAAGGCCCAAACAGTGCCGAGATCGTCCGACTCCGGTCGAGACACCGGCACGCAGCCTTCTCGGGACCGAGAAAGTGCTGGAGACAAGCCTCGACACCGAGATGCCGGTGTGGACACGGCTCGACGCCGAGACAGCGGCACCGAAACAGATCGACGCCGAGAGGTTTCGGCCCCGAAAAGGAAAAAAGTCACCTCGGAGCCGAAAAAACACGCAGACAAAGTTTCGATGCCGAAACAAACTGCAAGCGACCCAGCTTCAGGCTCTTATACAGAAGAGCACTCGCTAACCTCCCAAATGCAGAAGCATAGGTTTGAGGAAGAGCTACAAGCAACTGATGTGGACCATACGCAAAAGCGTATCTTCATGCAGCAGGGGACAGGAAAAATAAGCACCCTTCCCCCCATTAGGAGAAAGAGGAGGTTGGAGTTCCAGACGGAACAAACACCACAACCAAAAGTGGTGAAAAGAGTTACACCACCACCCTCCCCTCCGCCCGTGATTGACGTTTCACCAGCACAAACTCCATCACACTCCCCAGCTCACACCACCATGAGCCAGGGTGACCAAGATCAGGACGCATGGGACCTATACGACGCCCCAGTGTCAGATAACAGCCCGGAGGCATACCCTACAAAGCCATCTCCACCAGAAGACAGCACCGCGTACTCTCAGGTGGTGGCTAGAGCAGCACAATATCACAATGTAAGCCTCCACTCAGAACAGGTCGAGGATGATTTCTTGTTCAACACACTCTCCTCCACCCACAGCTCATACCAAAGCCTGCCTATGCTCCCTGGTATGCTCCGGCACGCAAAAGACATATTTAAGGAGCCGGTCAAAAGTAGGGCAATCACACCAAGGGTGGAAAAAAAGTATAAGCCGCCTCCTACGGACCCGGTTTTCATCACTACACAGCTGCCACCAGACTCTGTTGTTGTAGGAGCAGCTAGGAAAAGGGCCAACTCCCACACATCTGGAGATGCACCACCCCCAGATAAAGAAAGCTGCAAGTTCGATGCAGCTGGTAAGAGAGTCGCAGCACAAGCTGCAAACCAGTGGCGCATCGCGAACTCCCAGGCACTACTTGCGCGCTATGACAGAGCCCACTGGGACGAGATGCAACATCTCATTGAACATCTGCCCAAGGACTTACAAAATAGGGCAAAGCAAGTGGTCGAGGAAGGACAGACCATTTCCAACAACCAGATCCGCTCCTCCATGGACGCTGCAGATACAGCTGCACGGACAATTAATACATCTGTAACTATCAGAAGGCATGCATGGCTCCGAACGTCTGGATTTAAACCAGAGATTCAACAAGCAGTTCTCAATATGCCTTTTAATGAAAAATAACTGTTCGGTCTAGAAGTGGACACAGAGATTGAGAAACTCAAAAAAGATACGGACACTGCCAAAGCCATGGGCGCACTCTACTCCCCGCAGAGCAGAGGGAATTACAGCACATTCCGTAAAACGCCCTTTCGAGGGGGGTTTCGAGGTCAAAGCACACAAGCCAGCACCTCACAAGCCACACCGTCCAGTTACCAGGGACAGTATAGAGGAGGTTTTCGGGGACAATATAGAGGAGGGCAATTCCCTAGAAATAGAGGAAGATTTCAAAGCCCCAAAGCCCCTACTACTAAACAGTGACTCACAGGTCACTCACCCCCTCCACACAACACCAGTGGGGGGAAGAATAGGTCATTATTACAAAGCATGGGAGGAAATCACTACAGACACTTGGGTTCTAGCAATTATCCAACATGGTTATTGCATAGAATTTCTACAATTCCCTCCAAACATACCACCAAAAGCACAAAATTTAACAACACACCATTCCAATCTCCTGGAGATAGAAGTGCAGGCACTATTGCAAAAGAATGCAATCGAATTAGTGCCAAACACACAAATAAACACAGGAGTTTACTCACTGTACTTTCTGATACCAAAGAAGGACAAAACACTGAGACCAATCCTAGACCTCAGAGTAGTGAACACTTTCATCAAATCAGACCACTTCCACATGGTCACACTACAAGAAGTATTGCCATTGCTAAAACTGCACAACTACATGGCAACTTTAGACCTCAAGGATGCTTATTTCCATATACCAATACACCCATCGCACAGGAAATACCTAAGGTTTGTATTCAAAGGAATACATTACCAATTCAAGGTACTGCCTTTCGGATTAACAACCGCACCAAGAGTCTTTACCAAATGTCTAGCGGTAGTCGCAGCACACATAAGAAGGCAGCAAATACATGTGTTCCCATATCTAGACGACTGGCTAATCAAGGCCCATTCGTTAATAGAGTGCTCAAATCACACAAATCATATCATACAAACCCTCTTCAAACTAGGGTTCACTGTCAATTTCACAAAATCCAAAATTCTGCCACGCAAGGTACAACAATACCTGGGAGCCATAATAGACACATCAAAAGGAGTAGCCACTCCAAGTCCACAAAGAATTCAAAACTTCAACACCATCATACAACCCATGTATCCAACACAAAAGATACAGGCAAAGATGGTATTACAACTCCTAGGCATGATGTCATCATGCATAGCCATTGTCCCAAACGCAAGACTGCACATGAGGCCCTTACAACAATGCCTAGCATCACAGTGGTCTCAAGCACAGGGTCACCTTCTAGATCTGGTGTTAATAGACCGCCAAACTTACCTCTCGCTTCTGTGGTGGAACAACATAAATTTAAACAAGGGGCGGCCTTTCCAAGACCCAGTGCCACAATACGTAATAACAACAGATGCTTCCATGACAGGGTGGGGAGCACACCTCGATCAACACAGCATACAAGGACAATGGAACGTACATCAAACAAAACTGCATATCAATCACCTAGAACTTCTAGCAGTTTTTCAAGCACTAAAAGCTTTCCAACCAATAATAGTTCACAAATACATTCTCGTCAAAACAGACAACATGACAACAATGTATTATCTAAACAAGCAGGGGGGGACGCACTCCACGCAGTTAAGCCTGCTAGCACAAAAAATTTGGCATTGGGCAATTCACAACCAAATTCGCCTAATTGCACAGTTTATACCAGGGATACAAAATCAACTCGCACACAATCTCTCTCGAGATCACCAACAGGTCCACGAATGGGAAATTCACCCCCAAATTCTGAACACTTATTTCAAACTCTGGGGAACACCTCAGATAGACTTGTTTGCGACAAGGGAGAACGCAAAATGCCAAAACTTCGCATCCAGATACCCACACAAACAATCCCAAGGCAATGCCCTATGGATGAACTGGTCAGGGATATTTGCTTACGCTTTTCCTCCTCTCCCTCTCCTTCCTTACCTGGTAAACAAACTCAGTCAAAGCAAACTCAAACTCATATTGATAGCACCAACTTGGGCAAGGCAACCCTGGTACACAACGCTGCTAGACCTATCAGTGGTACCCTGCATCAAATTGCCCAACAGGCCAGATCTGTTGACACAGCACAACCAAAAGATCAGACACCCAGATCCAGCATCGCTGAATCTAGCAATCTGGCTCCTGAAATCCTAGAATTCGGGCACTTACAACTTACCCAAGAATGTATGGAAGTCATAAAACAAGCAAGAAGGCCATCCACCAGGCACTGCTATGCAAGTAAATGGAAGAGGTTTGTTTGCTACTGCCATATTAATCAAATACAACCATTACACACAACTCCAGAACATGTAGTGGGTTACTTGCTTCACTTACAAAAATCTAACCTAGCTTTCTCTTCCATTAAGATTCACCTTGCAGCAATATCTGCATACCTGCAAACTACCTATTCAACTTCCCTATATAAAATACCAGTCATTAAAGCATTCATGGAGGGCCTTAGGAGAATTATACCACCAAGAACACTACCTGTTCCTTCATGGAACCTAAATGTTGTCCTAACTAGACTTATGGGTCCACCTTTTGAACCCATGCACTCCTGCGACATACAGTTCCTAACCTGGAAGGTGGCATTTCTCATCGCCATTACTTCCCTGAGAAGAGTAAGCGAGATTCAGGCGTTTACTATACAGGAACCTTTTATACAACTACACAAAAATAAAGTCGTCCTAAGGACCAATCCTAAATTTTTGCCAAAGGTTATTTCACCGTTCCATCTAAATCAAACAGTGGAACTTCCAGTGTTCTTTCCACAGCCAGATACCGTAGCTGAAAGGGCACTACATACATTAGATGTCAAAAGAGCATTGATGTATTACATTGACAGAACAAAAAACATCAGAAAGACTAAACAACTCTTTATTGCATTTCAAAAACCTCACGCAGGAAACCCAATTTCAAAACAAGGTATAGCCAGATGGATAGTTAAATGCATCCAAATCTGCTACCTTAAAGCTAAACGACAGCTGCCCATTACACCAAGGGCACACTCAACCAGAAAGAAAGGTGCTACCATGGCCTTTCTAGGAAACATCCCAATGCAAGAAATATGTAAGGCAGCCACATGGTCTACGCCTCACACATTCACCAAGCACTACTTTGTAGACGTGTTATCCGCACAACAAGCCACAGTAGGTCAAGCCGTATTAAGGACATTATTTCAGACTACTTCCACTCCTACAGGCTGATCCACCGCTTTTGGGGAAATAACTGCTTACTAGTCTATGCAAAACATGCGTATCTACAGCGACAGATGCCATCGAACTGAAAATGTCACTTACCCAGTGTACATCTGTTCGTGGCATCAGTCGCAGTAGATTCGCATGTGCCCACCCGCCTCCCCGGGAGCCTGTAGCAGTTTGGAAGTTACCTTCAATTATTTATATATGTATCATCTCAACCTTAAATAGGTGCATACTTAGTCACTCCATTGCATGGGCACTATTACTACAATTCAACTCCTACCTCACCCTCTGCGGGGAAAAACAATCGAAGATGGAGTCGACGCCCATTCGCAATGGAGACAAAAGGAGGAGTCACTCGGTCCCGTGACTCGAAAGACTTCTTCGAAGAAAAACAACTTGTAACACTCCGGCCCAACACCAGATGGCGAGCTATTGCAAAACATGCGAATCTACTGCGACTGATGCCACGAACAGATGTACACTGGGTAAGTGACATTTTCATTATATTGCGCTTACTACCCCTGACGAGGTGTCAAACCGCTTTTCGGTGAGTAGCATGCTACTCTGGAACTCTACAGGAATTAGTGATGTATTAGTATCGGGAAATAATGAGTACAGTTTTAGTATTATTATGAGTTAATTTGAGCCGCGTATATGAGAGTTTGTTAGATTGACTGGACTAATGGAGGGGTGGAGGAGGAAAGAAATCAGGAAGTGTTAATTGGGAGTATATCCTTCATTTACTCAACCCAAAGTCTTGGGATGAGTAAAGGGGGATGGAGGAGGGAAGAGTATGTGGAAGGGTTAGGGAGAGCATAGTAGCAGGGTGAGATAAATGCGGAAGAATTTAGTAGGGTTGTGTGGGAGGTCACGGTAGTAGATTGAGGTTTGGTGAGTTAGATGTGGAAGCGGAGGGAAGAGCTTAGGCAGAGTTATTTAGGAGACGAAAGTAGTAGAAAGGATTTGGGATGAGTCAGAGTGAGAATGGAGGATAGTTTGATAGAGGCATGACATATGATGATGATTAGATAAGTGTGATAAGATGAGAGCAGGAATTCATAGATATCTAGTATAACAACCCACCCAGGAGCCATGCAATGACCTACGAACATGCCAAGCACAGAAACAACATATACACACATATATATATATATATATATATATATTTATATATATATATATATATGTGTTCGATGGCATGTGTAGCTGCAGATACACATGCTGTGCACAGTCCGCCATCTGGTGTTGGGCTCGGAGTGTTACAAGTTGTTTTTCTTCGAAGAAGTCTTTTCGAGTCACGAGACAGAGGGACTCCTCCCATTTCGATTCCATTGCGCATGGGCGTCGACTCCATCTTAGATTGGTTTTTTTTCCGCCATCGGGTTCGGACGTGTTCCTTTTCGCTCCGTGTTTCGGGTCGGAAAGTTAGTTAGAATCTTGGAAAAAATCATCGGTATTGTTTGCGTTCGGTATCGGGTTAGTTAGAACAAATCGACACTGAATTTTGAAGAGCTCCGGTGGCCCTTCGGGGTTTTTTCGATCCCCCGTCGGGGCCTGGTCGGACCGGCCACGTGCGACTTCAAGGCTCATGGAACGGACCCCACTCCGCTTCTGCCCAAAATGCCATAACAAGTATCCGTATACGGATCAGCATCTGGTCTGTAACTTGTGCTTGTCCCCCGAGCACAAGGAGGATACTTGTGAAGCCTGTCGAGCGTTTCGGTCGAGGAAGACGCTGAGAGACCGAAGAGCCAGGAGACTACAAATGGTGTCCACGCCGACAGGTCAAGAACGTTTCGAGGAGGAAGAAGAAGCTTTCTCCGTCCACGAGTCGGATTCTGAAGAACTCGACGCCAAAGAAACACCCCAAACCGTGAGTAAGACGTCGAAAATCAAGACTCACGAGAAGTCCACAAAAGCCCAGGGGACGCCACCGCCAACATGCCATGGCTTAACCCGAAAACTAGGTGACCGATCCAAGGCACCGAAAAAGGGCATGCTGGTGTCAAAGTCATCCGACTCCGGTCGAGATACCGCCACACAGCAACCTCGGAGCCGAGACAGCGGCTCCGAGAAACTTCGGCACAGAGACAGCGGCACCTAAGAATTTCGGCACCGAGACACCACGCCGAAAACAAAGAAGGTTTCTTCGGAGCCTTAAAAGACTTCCGAAAAAGTTTCGGTTCCGAAACATCCAGCCTCGGAGCCGAAAACTAGTTCCTATACAGAGGAACAAGGATTAACCTCCCAATTACATAGATTTGGAGAGGAGCTTCAAGCTATAGAGCCTGACTACACGCAAAGAAGGCTTCATATTCATGAGGACACAGGGAAGATAACCACTCTTCCCCCAATCAAAATAAAAAGGAAACTTGCCTTTCAACAAAAGGACAAGCAACCACAGGCAAAAGTGGCAAGGAAAACAACCCCACCACCGTCTCCACCACCATCAATACATGCATCACCAGCAGCAACTCCACCACTGATGCACTCACCAGCTCATACTACAATGAGTCAGGATGATCCCGATGCATGGGACCTTTACGATGCTCCAGTGTCTGACAAAAGCCCAGACTCCTATCCTACAAAACCGTCACCACCTGAGGACAGTACATCCTACACACAGGTGGTCGCAAGGGCAGCCGAATTTCACAACGTCACCTTACATTCTGAACCAATTGAGGATGACTTTCTGTTTAACACCCTATCCTCCACCCATAGCCAGTACCAAAGCCTTCCCATGCTCCCAGGAATGCTAAAACATTCAAAACAAATATTTCAGGATCCAGTTAAAGGCAGAGCCATAACTCCAAGGGTGGAGAAAAAGTACAAGCCACCGTCAACAGATCCAATCTATATTACATCACAACTAACACCAGACTCAGTAGTTGTCGGGGCAGCTCGTAAGAGAGCCAACTCTCATACCTCAGGAGACGCACCACCTCCAGACAAAGAGAGCCGCAAATTTGATGCTGCGGGGAAAAGGGTTGCAGCACAAGCAGCAAATCAATGGCGTATTGCCAATTCACAAGCACTTTTGGCAAGATACGACAGAGCTCATTGGGATGAAATGCAACATTTCATCGAACACTTACCCAAGGAGTTCCAAAAAAGAGCGCAACAGGTGGTGGAAGAGGGACAAAGTATCTCAAATAATCAGATACGGTCTTCCATGGATGCAGCAGATACAGCTGCAAGGACAATAAACACTGCAATCACGATACGAAGGCACGCATGGCTGCGCACTTCAGGGTTCAAGCCGGAAATCCAACAAGCTGTGCTCAATATGCCATTTAATGAACAGCAATTGTTTGGGACGGAGGTAGACACTGCCATTGAGAAACTCAAAAAAGACACCAATACAGCCAAAGCCATGGGCGCACTCTACTCCCCGCAGAGCAGAGGCTCATTTCGAAAAACACCTTTTAGGGGAGGGTTTCGAGGTCAACCCACAGAAACCACAACCTCACAAACAAGGCCTACTTACCAGGGTCAATATCAGAGGGGAGGTTTTCAGGGGCAATATAGAGGGGGCCAATTCCCAAGAAATCGAGGAAAATTCCAAGGCCACAAAACTCCTCAAAATAAACAGTGACTCACAAGTCACACAACCCCATCACATAACACCTGTGGGGGGAAGACTAAGCCAATTTTACAAACTTTGGGAGGAAATAACAACAGACACTTGGGTCTTAGCAATTATCCAGCATGGTTATTGCATAGAATTTCTCCAATTCCCTCCAAACGTCCCACCGAAAACACACAATATGTCAAAACAACATATAGATCTTCTAGGACTAGAAGTTCAAGCATTGCTACAAAAGGACGCAATAGAATTAGTACCAAATCTACAAAAAAACACAGGAGTTTACTCACTGTACTTTCTAATACCCAAAAAGGACAAAACTCTGAGACAATACTAGATCTCAGAACACTAAATACATACATCAAATCAGACCACTTTCACATGGTCACGTTACAAGACGTAATCCCACTGCTCAAACAGCAAGACTACATGACAACATTAGACCTAAAAGATGCGTATTTCCATATACCAATACATCCTTCACACAGGAAATACCTAAGGTTCGTATTCCAAGGAATACATTACCAATTCAAAGTGTTGCCATTCGGAATAACAACTGCGCCAAGAGTTTTTACAAAATGCCTGGCAGTAGTAGCTGCACATATCAGAAGGCAGCAAATACATGTGTTCCCGTACTTAGACGACTGGTTAATCAAAACCAACACGCTAAGACAGTGTTCACAGCACACAAAATATGTCATACAGACCCTTCACAGGCTAGGTTTCTCCATCAACTACGCAAAGTCACACCTTTTGCCGTGTCAAACACAGCAATACTTAGGAGCGACAATCAACACAGCAAAAGGGATTGCCACTCCAAGTCCACAAAGGGTTCAAACATTTCACAAGGTAATACAGGCCATGTATCCAACACAAAAGATACAAGTCAAAATGGTAATGAAACTCCTAGGCATGATGTCTTCATGCATAGCCATTGTCCCAAACGCAAGATTGCACATGCGGCCCTTACAACAGTGCCTAGCATCACAATGGTCACAAGCACAGGGTCAACTTCTAGATCTGGTGTTGATAGACCGCCAAACATACATCTCGCTTCTATGGTGGAACAGTACAAATTTAAACCGAGGGCGGCCTTTCCAAGACCCAGTGCCACAATACGTCATAACGACGGATGCTTCCATGACAGGACATGACAGGGTGGGGAGCACACCTCAATCAACACAGCATCCAAGGACAATGGGACATACATCAAAGGCAGTTTCACATAAATCACTTAGAACTGTTAGCAGTATTTCTAGCGCTGAAAGCATTTCAACCCATAATAACCCAAAAATACATTCTTGTCAAAACAGACAACATGACAACAATGTATTATCTAAACAAACAAGGAGGGACACACTCGACACAGTTGTGCCTCCTAACACAAAAAATATGGCATTGGGCGGTTCACAACCACATTCGCCTAATAGCACAATTTATTCCAGGGATTCAGAACCAGTTGGCAGACAATCTCTCTTGAGATCACCAACAAACCCACGAATGGGAAATTCACCCCCAAATACTAAACAATTACTTTCAAATTTGGGGAACACCTCAAATAGATATATTTGCAACAAAGGAAAACTCAAAATGCCAAAACTTCGCATCCAGGTACCCACAAGATCAATCCCAAGGCAATGCTCTATGGATGATCTGGTTGAACTGGTCAGGGATATTTGCGTACGCTTTTCCCCCTCTCCCTCTCCTTCCATATCTAGTAAACAGGTTGAGTCAAAACAAACTCAAACTCATACTAATACCACCAACATGGGCAAGGCAACCTTGGTACACAACACTACTAGACCTTTCAGTAGTACCTCATGTCAAACTATCCAACAGACCAGATCTGTTAACACAACACAAACAACAGATCAGACATCCAAATCCAGCATCTTTGAATCTAGCAATTTGGCTCCTGAAATCCTAGAATTCGGGCACTTAGACCTCACACAAGAATGTATTGAGGTCATAAGACAAGCTAGGAAACCTACCACTAGACACTGCTATGCAAATAAGTGGAAAAGATTTGTTTATTACTGCCATAATAATCAAATTCAGCCATTACACGCATCTACAAAAGATGTAGTGGGATATTTACTACATTTGCAAAAATCAAATCTAGCTTTCTCTTCCATAAAGATATATCTCACCGCAATATCAGCTTACCTGCAAATTACTCATTCAACTTCACTATTTAAAATACCAGTCATTAAAGCGTTTATGGAAGGCCTAAAGAGAATTATACCACCAAGAACACCACCTGTTCCTTCATGGAATCTCAACATTGTCTTAACAAGACTCATGGGTCCACCTTTCGAGCCCATGCATTCTTGTGAAATGCAATACTTAACGTGGAAAGTTGCATTTTTGATTGCCATCACATCTCTAAGAAGAGTGAGTGAGATTCAAGCATTTACCATACAAGAACCATTTATTCAAATACATAAAAATAAAGTAGTTCTAAGGACAAATCCAAAATTTTTACCAAAGGTTATCTCACTGTTCCACTTAAATCAAACAGTAGAATTACCAGTGTTCTTCCCACAGCCAGATTCTGTAGCTGAAAGAGCACTACATACATTAGACATCAAAAGAGCACTAATGTACTACATTGACAGAACAAAACTAATTAGAAAAACAAAACAACTATTTATTGCCTTTCAAAAACCTCATACAGGAAATCCAATTTCAAAACAAGGCATTGCTAGGTGGATAGTTAAGTGTATTCAAACCTGCTATCTTAAAGCAAAGAGAGAGCTGCCTATTACACCAAAGGCACACTCAACCAGAAAGAAAGGTGCTACCATGGCCTTTCTAGGAAATATTCCAATGAACGAAATATGTAAGGCAGCAACATGGTCTACGCCTCATACATTTACCAAGCACTACTGTGTAGATGTGTTAACTGCACAACAAGCCACAGTAGGTCAAGCTGTACTAAGAACATTATTTCAAACTACTTCAACTCCTACAGGCTGAACCACCGCTTTTGGGGAGATTACTGCTTACTAGTCTATGCACAGCATGTGTATCTGCAGCTACACATGCCATCGAACGGAAAATGTCACTTACCCAGTGTACATCTGTTTGTGGCATTAGTCGCTGCAGATTCACATGCGCCCACCCGCCTCCCCGGGAGCCTGTAGCCGTTTAGAAGTAGATCTTGAACATTTGTACATTTGTAAATATATTACTTTAACCTTTATTATGTACATACGTATTCATTCCATTGCATGGGCACTATTACTAACATACACAACTCCTACCTCACCCTCTGCGGGGAAAACAATCTAAGATGGAGTCGACGCCCATGCGCAACGGAATCGAAATGGGAGGAGTCCCTCAGTCT
Source organism: Pleurodeles waltl (assembly GCF_031143425.1). Taxonomy (NCBI): domain Eukaryota; kingdom Metazoa; phylum Chordata; class Amphibia; order Caudata; family Salamandridae; genus Pleurodeles; species Pleurodeles waltl. Next base: position 123,471,240 of record NC_090448.1, on the reverse strand, counting down.
CGTGACTCGAAAAGACTTCTTCGAAGAAAAACAACTTGTAACACTCCGAGCCCAACACCAGATGGCGGACTGTGCACAGCATGTGAATCTGCAGCGACTAATGCCACGAACAGATGTACACTGGGTAAGTGACATTTTCCATATATATATATATATATGTTCAATGGCATGTGTAGCTGCAGATACACATGCTTTGCACATCCCGCCATCTAGTGTTGGGCTCGGAGTGTTACAAGTTGTTTTTCTTCGAAGAAGTCTTTTCGAGTCACAAGATCGAGGGACTCCTCCCCTTTCGGCTCCATTGCGCATGGGCGTCGACTCCATTTTAGATTGTTTTCTTTCTGCCATCGGGGTTCGGATGTGTTCCTTTTCGCTCCTCGTTTCGGTTCGGAAAGTTAGTGAAAATCTCGGAAATTTTGACGGTATTGTTTACGTTCGGTATTGGGTTAGTTACAACAGATCGAGACCGAATTTTGAAGAGCTCCGGCGGCCCTTCGGGGTTTTTGATTTCCCCTGCGGGGCCTGGTCGGCCCGAGCACGTGCGTCTTCAAGGCTAATGGAACGGACCCCATTCCGCTTCTGCCCCGAATGTCACAACAAGTATCCTTATACAGATCAGCATCTGGTCTGTAATTTGTGTTTGTCTCCAGAACACAAGGAGGATACTTGTGAGGCCTGTCGAGCGTTTCGGTCCAGAAAGACCTTAAGGGACCAAAGAGCAAGAAGACTACAGATGGCGTCGATGCCGACAGGACAAAAACACATGGAGGAAGAAGAGGAAGCCTTCTCAATCGAGGATTCGGACTCGGAAGAGGTCGATCCTGAACAGACGCCGAAAACCGTGAGTAAGACGTCGATACACAAAACTCACGCAAAGACCTCAAAGGCCCAGGGGACGCCACCGCCGGCAGGCCATGGCTTAACCCGAAAAATAGGTGAACGAGCATCGGCACCAAAAAAGGGCATGCATGTGTCGAAGTCATCCGACTCCGGTTGAGATACCGGCACAGAGCAGACTCGACCCCGAGACACCGGGTCAGAGCAATCTCGGCACCGAGAGAGCGGCACCGAAGCAAGTCGGCACCGAGAGATCACTACGCCGAAGAGCAAAAAAGTGTTGTCGAACCGAAAAAGGCAGCCGAAAAGGTTTCGGTACCGAAACATCCGGCCTCGGAACCGAAAACAAGTTCCTACACAGAGGAACAAGGCCTGTCCTCACAAATGCAAACACATAGATTTGGACAGGAGCTAGAGACAATGGAGCCAGATTACACACAAAGAAGGCTCCACATTCAAAAGGAGACAGGGAAGATCAGTACTCTCCCTCCAATAAGAATGAAACGGAAACTTGCATTCCAAGAAAAAGACAAGCAGCCACAGGCAAAAGTGGCAAGACAAGTAACCCCATCACCATCTCCACAACGCTCACCACAACCATCACCGGTAGCCACTCCACCAGTGATGCAGTCCCCAACTCATACAGGGATGAGTCAGGATGATCCAGACGCGTAGGATCTTTATGATGCACCAGTGTCAGATAACAGTCCCGACTGTTATCCAGCTAGACCGTCACCACCTGAGGACTCTACCGCCTACACACAGGTGGTGTCAAGAGCAGCGGCGTTTCATAATGTCAGCCTGCATGCAGAGCCAATTGAAGACGACTTTCTATTTAACACACTGTCGTCCACACATAGCCAGTACCAGAGCCTCCCCATGCTAACTGGAATGCTAAAACACTCCAAACAAGTGTTTGAAGAGCCTGTCAAAGGAAGGGCCATAACTCCAAGGGTGGAGAAAAAATATAAACCGCCACCAACAGACCCTGTGTACATCACACAACAGTTAACACCAGACTCAGTGGTAGTAGGTGCAGCACGCAAGAGGGCGAACTCACACACCTCTGGAGATGCACCACCTCCAGACAAAGAGTCGTAAGTTCGACGTGGCTGGGAAAAGAGTGGCGGCACAAGCAGCCATTCAATGGCGCATTGCCAACTCACAGGCATTGTTGGCAAGATATGACAGGGCTCATTGGGACGAAATGCAACATTTTATAGAACATTTGCCCAAGGAGTTCCAAAAACGAGCGCAACAAGTGGTGGAGAAAGGACAGAATATCTCGAACAATCAGATACGGTCAAGAATGGATGCAGCAGACACAGCTGCTAGGACTGTCAATACAGCAGTAACAATACGGAGACATGCATGGCTGCGTACATCTGGATTCAAGCCGGAAATACCACAAGCCGTGCTGAATATGCCATTTAACGGACAGCAGTTGTTTGGGCCGGAGGTGGACACTGCTATCGAAAAACTTAAAAAAGACACTGATACGGCCAAAGCCATGGGCACACTCTACTCCCCACAGAGCAGAGGCACATTTCGAAAATCAGTTTCGAGGGAGGTTTCGAGGACAAAGCACTGAACCCACAACCTCACAAATAAGGCCCACTTATCAGAGCAAATACCAGCGGGGAACTTTTCGGGGACAATATAGAGGGGGACAGTTCCCAAAGAGTAGAGGGAAGTTCCAAAGTCCCAAAACTCCACAAAATAAACAGTGACTTCCATGTCACAAATCCCCAACACATAACACCAGTGGGGGGGAGACTAACCAAGTTCTACAAAAACTGGGAGGAAATAACAACAGACACGTGGGTCCTAGCCATTATCCAGCATGGTTATTGCATAGAATTTCTAGAATTCCCTCCAAATGTCCCACCGAAAACACACAACATCTCAAAACAACACATAGATCTTCTACAACTAGAAGTTCAAGCATTGTTGCAAAAAGATGCAATAGAGTTGGTACCAATTCATCAAAGAGGAAGAGGAGTTTACTCACTGTACTTTCTCATACCCAAAAAAGACAAAACTCTAAGACCTATATTAGATCTCAGAACATTAAATATCTACATCAAATCAGATCAAATTCACATGGTGACACCGCAGGACGTAATCCCATTGCTCAAACAACAAGACTACATGACAACACTAGACCTAAAGGATGCGTACTTCCATATACCGATACATCCTTCACACAGAAAGTACTTAAGGTTTGTATTCGAAGGGGTACATTACCAATTCAAAGTGTTGCCATTTGGGATAACAACTGCGCCAAGAGTTTTTACAAAATGCCTGGCAGTAGTAGCTGCTCATATCAGAAGACAGCAAATACATGTGTTCCCGTACCTAGACGATTGGTTAATAAAAACCAACATGCAGGAACGGTGCTCACAACACACAAAGTATGTCATAGAAACCCTTCACAAACTAGGTTTCTCACTCAACTACAACAAGTCACACCTTCAGCCGTGTCAAATACAACAATACTTAGGAGCGACAATCAACACAACAAAAGGAATTGCCACTCCAAGTCCACAAAGGGTACAGGCATTTCACAATGTAATACAGGCCATGCACCCAAAACAAAAGATACAAGTCAAAATAGTGATGAAACTACTAGGCATGATGTCCTCATGCATAGCCATTGTCCCAAACGCAAGATTGCACATTCGGCCCTTACAACAGTGCCTAGCATCACAATGGTCACAGGCACAGGGTCAACTTCAAGATCTAGTGTTGATAGACCGCCAAACATACACCTCGCTTCAATGGTGGAACACTATAAATTTAAACAAAGGGCGGCCTTTCCAAGACCCAGTGCCTCAATACGTAATAACAACGGATGCCTCCATGATAGGGTGGGGAGCACACCTCAACCAACACAGCATCCAAGGACAATGGGACACTAAACAGAGACAGTTTCACATAAATCACTTAGAATTACTGGCAGTATTTCTAGCGTTGAAAGATTTTCAACCTATAATAATCCACAAACACATTCTTGTCAAAACAGACAACATGACAACGATGTATTATCTGAACAAACAGGGAGGAACACACTCAACACAGTTGTGTCTCCTGGCACAATAAATTTGGCATTGGGTGATTCACAACCACATTCACCTAATAGCGCAGTTCATTCCATGAATTCAAAACCAGTTAGCAGACAATCTCTCTCGGGATCACCAACAGATCCATGAATGGGAGATTCAACCCCAAATACTAAACACTTACTTCCAAAGATGGGGAACACCACAAATAGATCTATTTGCAACAAAAGAAAACGCAAAATGCCAAAACTTCGCATCCAGGTACCCACAGGATCAGTCTCAGGGCAATGCATTATGGATGAGTTGGTCAGGGATATTTGCATACGCTTTTCCCCCTCTCCCACTCCTTCCATATCTAGTAAACAAATTGAGTCAAAACAAACTCAAACTCATACTAATAGCACCAACTTGGGCAAGACAACCTTGGTACACAACACTACTAGACTTTTCAGTAGTGCCTCATGTCAAACTACCGAACAGACCAGGGCCCTCATTCTGACCTTGGCGGTCGGCGGAGAGACGGCGGTCGGACCGCGAACAGACCGGCGGTATTAAAAATGGCATTCTGACCGCGGCGGTCACCGCCGCGACCGACCGCCACTTCCCCACTCCGACAGCCACGGCGGTCATGACCGACGGGCTGGAGTCTGCGCACTCCGGTCCGGCGGTCGACCCAAGACCGCCAACGGTATCATGACCCTGCTTACCGCCGCGGTTTCTGGCGGTCGGGAACCGCCATGCGAACCATGGCGGTAGGCACTATCGGGGCCAGGGAATTCCTTCCCTGGCACTGATAGGGGTCTCCCCCACCCCCCACTGCCCCCCGAGTCCTCCCCCCACACCCTCCACCCCCCTGCCACCCCCCCAGAGGTGGTACGAACCCCACCCCCACCCCGATATGCACATACACGCACCCCGACATGCACACCCCCCCTACATGCACATATACACACCCCCTACACACACACATACACAACGGGGACACATACCCGCACACATACATGCCGACATGCGCACCCGCCGAACTACACACATTGCCCATAGGCACAGCAGCACTCCCCGCCCGCATGCACGCACTCACACACCCCCTCTACACACTCCCACGCACACCCCCATGCACGCACACATCACACAACACCCCCCCCACCCCCTCCCCTCACGGACGATCAACTTACCTTGTGCGTTGGTCCTCCGGGAGGTGACAGGAGCCATGGGGAGGTGACCGCCAACAGAAGACCGCCAACAGAAGACCGCCACACAGAAATGTGGGTCGTAATTCTGTGGGCGGTGTTCTGCTGGCGTGGCGGTGGAGGTTGACCAGTCTCCACTTTCCCGCCGACCGCCAGTGTGGCTGCTGGCGGTTTTCCGGCGGAACGCTCCCAGCGGTCAGAATGCGCACAGCGGCATACCGCCGCGGTCGGCGGTCTTGCGAAAAGACCGCCAAGGTCAGAATGAGGGCCCAGATCTGTTAACTCAACACAAACAACAAATCAGACACCCAAATCCAGCATCGCTGAATCTAGCAATTTGGCTACTGAAGTTTTAAAATTCGGACATCTAGACCTTACACAGGAATGTATGGAGGTCATAAAACAAGCTAGAAAACCAACCACAAGACATTGCTATGCAAATAAGTGGAAAAGATTTGTTTATTACTGCCATAATACACAAATTCAACCCTTACACGCATCTGCTAAAGAAATCGTCAGCTACCTACTGAACTTACAAAAGTCAAAGCTAGCTTTCTCATCCATTAAAATACATCTCACAGCAATTTCAGCTTATCTGCAAATTACGCATTCAACTTCACTATTTAGGATACCAGTCATAAAGGCTTTTATGGAGGGACTGAAAAGAATTATCCCACCAAGAACACCACCAGTTCCTTCGTGGAACCTCAACATTGTCTTAACACGGCTCATGGGTCCACCGTTTGAACCCATGCACTCATGTGAGATACAATATTTAACATGGAAAGTAGCATTTCTAATTGCCATCACATCTCTAAGAAGAGTAAGTGAAATACAGGCATTTACCATACAAGAACCCTTTATTCAGATACACAAGAATAAAGTAGTCTTACGAACAAATCCAAAGTTCTTACCAAAAGTCATATCGGCGTTCCACTTAAATCAAACAGTAGAACTACCAGTGTTCTTTCCTGAACCAGATTCTGTAGCTGAAAGAGCACTACATTCATTAGACATCAAGAGAGCATTAATGTACTACATTGACAGAACAAAAAATTCGAAAAACAAAACAACTATTCGTTGCTTTCCAAAAACCTCATACAGGGAATCCAATATCCAAACAAGGCATTGCCAGATGGATAGTTAAATGCATTCAAACCTGTTATCTCAAAGCAAAAAGAGAACTGCCTATCACACCAAAGGCACACTCAACTTTGAAGAAAGGTGCTACCATGGCCTTTCTAGGAAATATTCCAATGAATGAAATATGTAAGGCTGCCACATGGTCTACGCCTCATACGTTCACCAAGCATTACTGTGTGGATGTGTTAACAACACAACAAGCCACAGTAGGACAAGCAGTGCTACAAACTTTATTTCAAACAACTCCAACTCCTACAGGCTGAGCCACCGCTTTTGGGGAGATAACTGCTTACTAGTCTATGCAAAGCATGTGTATCTGCAGCTACACATGCTATCGAACGGAAAATGTCACTTACCCAGTGTACATCTGTTCGTAGCATGATACGCTGCAGATTCACATGCGCCCACCGGCCTCCCCGGGAGCCTGGAGCCGTTTGAAGTTGATCTTGAACATTTGTAAATTTTGAGATATATCGCTTTAAACCACATTATGTACATACATTTTTACTCCATTGCATGGGCACTATTACTATAATACACAACTCCTACCTCACCCTCTGCGGGGAAAACAATCTAAGATGGAGTCGACGCCCATGCGCAATGGAGCCGAAAGGGGAGGAGTCCCTCGATCTCGTGACTCGAAAAGACTTCTTCGAAGAAAAACAACTTGTAGCACTCCGAGCCCAACACTAGATGGCGGGATGTGCAAAGCATGTGAATCTGCAGCGTATCATACCACGAACAGATGTACACTGGGTAAGTGACATTTTCCATAAATATATATATACATACATACACACACACATACAAACGCACATGAATACACACACATTTGCACATACAATACATAATTAGAACCATGGGTAAAATATACTTAGTCAAACAGGTTTAAAGAGTGTGTGTGTATTTTATTGTTATGACATAGTAGCGATACATATTTTCTAAAGAACTATACATAACTAGAAATATACACATAATCTGAAAAAATATTTATCAACATAGGTATATGCAGTCCATAGTTGTTTGAATATGGCGGTTATGAAGGAAAGAGCCAACTCTTAAGTAGTTTTCTGAAGACAAGAAAGTTATCTGTGGCTCTTATAGTTGGGGGTAATGAATTCCATAGTTTGGCTGCTTGAACGGAGAAAGATGTACCACCTATAGTCTTTTTCTTGTATGGTGGTGTTCTAAGGCGGGGTCCCAATCCTGAGCGGAGGCTTCTTTGTTGGATGTATTTGGTTATTTTGTTTCTGATAAAAAGCGGTCCTGTTCCATGTATAGCTTTGTGGGTGATACAAAGCAGCTTGAAAGTGCATCTTCTGGCAACGGGTAACCGGTGTAGTGTTTTCAAGGCAGGGGAGATGTGGGCTTGCGGCTTTACATGTAATAGAAGCCTGGCTGCGGAATTCTGGATACGTTGTAGTTTTTTTTTCATAATAGATAGAGATGATCCATGGTAGAGGCCATTGGCATAATCCATTTTGGATAGTACAAGCGAGATAGTAGCTTGCACCTTGTGTGGAAATCCGAGGTGGGGGAAGATGCGTCGTAAAGTCTTTAAGGTGATGAAGCTTGTTCGTGCTAATTTGTCCACTTGGGCATTCAAAGTTAACTTGGAATCCATGGTGATTCCTAGGTTTTTAACTTCCTTGGATAATTGAGGAGGGGGTCCAAGATCGTCAGGCCAGACGCACAGAGGGTCATAATCCTTCCAGTCACCACATATGAGTATTTCTGTTTTGGAGGTATTTAGTTTGAGATGGCTCCAGGTCATCCACTGATCAACGGCTCTGAGGCAACTGAAGGTTTCTGAGTTTTCAATGTTTTTGGGGCATTCTAATTTAAGTGGTATTTGTGTGTCATCTGCATAGTTGTAGCATGTGAGATGGAAATCATTGATCAGTTCTGGTAAAGATATCACGTAGATGTTGAAAAAAAAAAGGTGAGATGATTGATCCTTGGGGGACCCCTGCTTTTGTGAGGTAGGGTTCGGACGAGAAGGGGGGTGAGTGGATGGTATTAGATCTTTTTTGAAGATAGGAAGTAATCCAGTCGAGAGCAATCCCTTGTATGCCGGCTTCGTGGAGTCTTTGAATTAGGGTGTCATGGTCCACCATATCAAAGGCTGATGTGAGATCCAAGAGAAGTAGTGCAGGAACTCCATTTCAGTCGACTGTGTTTTTAAGATCATCCCAGATTGCTATGAGTGCCGATTCAGTGCGTCTTCCTGGGCGGAATCCAGTTTGGAAGTCTGAAAGTATAGCATTGTCTTCAATGAATTGTGACATCTGGGCAAATGCTGCTCTTTCTATCAGTTTGCCCAGGAAAGGTCCATTTGTGATTGGTCTGTAGTTGTTGGGGTCTTGCGGGTCTAGGTTTGTTTTCCTTAATAATGGTCATATGTATGCCTTTTTCAGGTCTACAGGAAACGTTCCTGAAGTTAAAGACTTGTTGATGATTCTTCTTACAGGTGTGGCAGCAGAAGTAGATAGAAGAATGTTCTTGAAGATTTGTGGTGGGCAAGGGTCAGGAGGGCAACCAGAAGGTCTGCTTGCTTTGACCAAATCCATAAATTCACCCTGGGATATTTGTTTCAAGGACTGTATAGGTTGGGTTGGTTTATTCTTAGAGGGTATTTTAGGAAAGGGGTTGGTGCTGATGTTTTTCTTCTGTTTTAAATAGGAGTCCAATGTGTCTGCCTTGGTTGTGTAGTGAGTTGCCAATTTGTTTGTGAAATCTTGAGTAGTGAGATAACTTCCTTCCATGCATGTAGGTTTTCGAAATTCATTGGAAGTTACACGTTAATTAAGGAAATCACGATTTATGTGAATTTATGTGAGGCAACAATAAGAACTATCTCGATTGAATCTGCAATTTAGTTTATATGGAGAGTTCAGTGATGCCTATAATTATATATATATTTCAATAACGTTTTGAACTATCAAATGATTAATTTAACAAGCTATTCAATATTTTCTATTCTGGCATTTTATTAGAAAATCTGCACATTGAAATGGGATAATCATATTTTGCATAGTTTACAAAAAATTACATAAAAATATGCACCAATGTGCAGTCCTCATGTAGCCAAACATCTTTTCAGACAGAACACACTCCCAAGTATGAAACAGATAGCTTTATCAAAATCATACATTTGATCACTTCTCCCTGCTGGCTTTCCTACATTTGGATGGGTTGGTCCTTACATTGGTGCAACAAAATCTTTTAATCAGGACTTTTGCATAAGAATTAATACATCCATTTAAATTACACCAATTGTTTATGATTCTGACCCTGATAGTGGGAGTTCCAGTGTAGGAATGATCTCGATTTGTAAGATATCTTGAGATTTTATCAGAATTACTAGTCCAAAATTAGTACTCACAGGACATTTTGCAATACCATGCACTAATATAACAGCATCTTAAATCTGAGCACACATTTTGCTTGAATTCCAGGGAGCCTTGCAATCCGATTTGGAGGTAAAACAAGCCAGTATACTACAAATGTAGGACCTGACTCGCAAGACTGTTTATATGTGTAAGTTAAACTAATATGGGCAAATGGACTCTTTTGTAAACCCATGTTTATAAACCAAAAAGGTCTACTTAGACATAGTTTGTTGAATGAGTAACTCTTCACCCTCAGCTGGGGTGTTGGGTATTCATGGGCAGGGAGCCCTCAAAGTTTTTGAGCACTGATGTACTTGCTTGAGCGTGGATATTCACAAATATATTCTCATTGCCACCTTAGAAGCGGTCAGTTATTTACTCTTGTCGAGAGAGTTCCCTGTTTCCAGGGAGCGAATGCTAGCAAGAATTCACATATGTTTTCCCTGAGTTCTCTTTGGAACCTGAGAACTTTCCTAGTCCCAGGTTTAATACAAGTGCAGTACAATAGTCTTCAAAGTCCCTGCAGAGCCCAAAAACAGGTTATGTACTCCAAATGAAGGAGGAAATGAACAGGTGTAAGTTTTAGGTTTTTGTTTTTAAATCTAGGTAGAGTTAATAAAGGCCTTTATTAGCAATCAGTTATGCATACATAATTTGTTTCACTTTTACCATTCTGTGTAATTAGAAGACAATTCCAAATAGTCATCCATTTTACCTAGCGCTGCCTTATTTGTTTTCTTTATCTCGAAATGTGTACTGTTATTACTAATCCAAGCCAAATAGGATTCCCCTAGGTTTAAAATAAAATGCCGATGTTCATAACTGAACATAGCTTTCTGGAAATTATTAAAAGAATTGTGAGTGCATTCAAGCATAGTTGTCGTAATTCTGGATACAACTGCATTTGTGTATCCTGCATTGACTTAACTACCACATATGCACCTGGACATAATTCACTTTGGCGATTCATATCCCCAAATTGTCCCTGCAAAGTTCTCTTACAACAGAGTAAAACCAGGTACCCTACAAAATGAAACTTTCTGCACATTTCAAAACATATTACAGTATAGCAAGATGGATTCTGGATTTACTTTCTTTGAAAAATCCCTGACATTTGAAATTATTAACAGATAAACTCTGCTTTTCAGAAGCAGTTAACATAAAATACATTATCCTTTTAGGCGATCTGCTAGAATAGAGGCCCAAATAAAATTCGCAACTCGCGGGGTGTGGAAGGGGCGAGGCAGCGAGGGGAGGGTAAGCAGGGGGAAAAAAATATTGAAAAAAAATATATATATATACATATATATATTTTTTTACTATTAAACTACTTTCCGGCACGCAACCGGGTCACTCTGCTCCTCCGTCTCCTCTGCTGCAGGCACAAGTGCTCAGCCGGCGGCCAATCCAGACACTGCTCAGAGCAGCGTCAAAATTGGCTGGTAACACACAGCCAGGGCCCTACGAGGCAGACTGGGAGCCTGTGCATGCTTTCTCCAGCCGGCAACTGTGTGGCTGGAGAGAGCCTACTGCACATGTGTGTTTGGCCGGCCCGACACGGCCGGCCAAGCACACATGTGCTCTGGGGAGGGAGTGCTGTGCTCTCCCTCTCACTACTCGTAGCCCTGCCCCTTTACAAGAAAACAATAATAAACCTAGTTTATTATTGTTTTCTTGTAAAGGTTTTGCAGCTGCCACTGCTGGTGTGCTGGCAATGCTCCTCTGCCCTAACGGAGGAGCCGCCCCTGCCAAATAATAAGTAAATGCTCCGCAGAGGCACTTCCCAGTAATACAAATTGATAAAGTGTAGTGCCTAAGACACCCTTAGGTCGGGTCTATGTAAGGCTAGCAAGGGGTTTCATATTTCCAAATAAGTCCCATTTGAGAGTTAATAACCAATGAGGTATAATTTTCTGGCCCTATTCATTACCTACAATTAATGTGCAATGATATTGGGAAGATAGGTCTGTCCTGTCGGTACTCCTTGTGACAAATCCTGTGCAGTCCAAAATTTTAAACAAATCATCCATGTTAAGCTCGTCATGTCTACAGTGAGAGCTCAGAATAGAAAAAAAAGATGTTTCCCGGTTGGAGACCAAGCTCTCCTTAGTTAATCCCCACCCATCATGATCGTTACTGGGGAATTAAAGATTCATTAGTTTATAAGAGTAATTTTCTTACATGGTGTGTGTACCATGGAAGTAGGATTCTGGCACCATGGCTAATCTCAGATTGGGAGTAGCATTACAGTAACTATGTGGTCACTTTTCTAAATTGGCATTAGGCCATATTCCCTGGCAGATCTGTGCATTGTCATTTTGCTGTTCAGATGATTATGGACATGTTTGTTGGCAGAACTGAATTGGGGCACTTAACACAAGCTGGACTGTGCTTAGCATTTTCCTAATACTGTATTGAAAGCATTTTTACATGCAAAATATTTGATACTCTTACCAGATGAAATTGCAGTGTTGTTGATTAGATTGGTTTGTTTTTTAATGGCATAACTGCATTAAGATATTTTCAGTGTGGCGGAACTCTGCAGTAAATTTTACTGGGAAACTGCATTATGGCCTTTTTACTAACCAAACTTCATAGAGCCATTTTTGTTCACAAAGGATTATTTATGCAACTGGTAAAAATCATTTGAGGGATAATTAGACTTCATAGAGTCATCCTTACTAGTAAAATTTGGTTACGACTTAATCTGTACAGAAAGAACTCTTGGCACAAAACTGTCCCTCATTTGTGACATTCATCAAAGCCATGGTTTATTTCTCCAATCTCTCTCTGGATAGGTGTCTACTCGTCTGTGTGATTATCCCCTCTTCTGTCTGTTGGTTCATCGATTTACATCCATCCATCTATGCCTGGGAGCCTGAGACATAGGGCTACAAAGAGAAGGATTTGCAAGGAATAGGCAGCACAGGCCCTGGGGAAATGGAACCTCAGAGTTGAGTGCAATAGACCAAGAGTACAATGGTCCAAGAATACATGGATAAAAGGGACATAAGGACCAGTGGACAGAGTGACAGGAGATGCCAGTCACGAAAGCCCAGGGACGTTGCCTCCAAGAATAACAAAAGGAATGCAAGACAGGGACAAACCACTTTCAAGTAGAAGAGTAATAGTAAACCACCTTCCAGGGTAGCATGGGCCATTGGAACCTTCATCAGAAACGGTCCACAAGAGACACAACAGACTATGACCCACCCACATAGGTCATTTGGAAGGGCACAATATCCATTGCTTTAACACAACAACACTTCTTTAGCTAATACATATTAGACAGGGATCCTCAAGACCCCAACCCACAATGCGAACCACTTTGCAGAAGCAACCAACTACACACAGTGATACAGTTATGGTTGGAAGGCCACAGTACCACCACTTATTTAAAACCTCTGTCAGGATAAGCCAAACCCTCTGAATCAGTAGTTCTTAATCTGTGGTCCGGGGACCAATGGGGGCTGCAAAGCCTTCTCAGGTGGTCCGCAACTGCTTAGAAAATTAAATAATTGATAAAGTGTATATAAATAAAGAAGCAAAATATAAAAAATGTTACTTTTTTAAAACGCTCTACAAGTGTGAATTGTTGCTAAAAATTGTTAAAATTGTTAGTATCCTCGGATTGATTTGTGGGAACAGTGCAGATACATTAAACAAAATATAGCATGGACGATGACTGGCCATAATTGAATTTAGAAAAGTTCCAAACTTCTCATATTGTTATTTAACATTGTTATTTTTGGTGTATTTGTTTGTGAATTAAAATAGTTCATAATTTTTGTATTTGTTTGATGAATGCTTGGTTCTGTATTTTTGTGTGTTGTTTTGCAGTTCAAACCTTTGAAATGCTTAACTGGGGTCCCTGCTTTCAAATATTGACTCAGTGGGAGTCCCCAAATTCCAATAGTGATTTACTCGGGTCCCTGGGTTCCAGTAATGATTAATCGGGGATCCCAAGAAGTCAGAAGGTTAAGAACCGCTGCTCTAAATCATTTCCACACACCACTTTGGTTCAGTAATGCAGTTGTTCAGTGGAAAACATCTCCTTGATGAAACCCACCCACAAAGCTCACAGAAGAAGGAAAATGCGTGCTATCTATGTTATACATACACCCAACAGCATAACAAAACAAAATGTGATGAACTTGTTTCTTTAAAATACTCTTGATCTTTTCTCTGACTTAATACCTGTGCTACCCTGCATTTTGTAGAAGAGATGCATGCCTCCAATATACAGTGTTATCTACAAATTAGTACATTTTTTAAATGAGCTTACCCAACAGCTCAGTTAGAGGTTCCTAATGTTCTCTGTTTCCCCTGTACAGGGTATGTTGGACAGGATTTTGACTGGGCAGATTACCTCAAACAGTGTGGTGCAGAGGCTGCTCCTCAGAGCTGCTTTCCTTCCGTATGTATAATAATGATACTACTAATAATAGTAATAAAAATGATAATCTCTATTTTGTTGACATACTTGACCTCATGTTAGGGTGACTACATCCCCCTAGGGCATGGACACTGTTTCCAGTCCTGCAGTTTTATAGCTAGCGTAATGCATTCTGGGTTTCTGTTCCTATGTTTTTCTTCCATTGAACTAGTTAGACAAACATAGTTGAAATAAATGATTTGTAGGTGAAAAGGTCAGGACAGGAAATTATGTTCGTAATGACCTGGAGTGTGGTGGTTTCCCCCGACATAGCTAGACTTCAGCATTTGTAAATCAAATTACTGGATGCAAAATTTGTCCCAGCAAATATGCAGTAAGGCAGAGTTTTACATTCTGTACCAACAAGAATTCCTTTTATTTATTTATTCTTTTTAAAGAACACCCTCAGTACCTGCCCCTTCACAAATTCCTCTTACTAGCACTTCTTTTTATTTGACCTTCAGGCAGGGGTAACTAGTATTTTGTAGATTACTTGCCCACGTATATCACCTTATAGACTGCGCCATTTGTAGATATATTACCATATTTGAGTTATATTCTGTACAACGTTAAGTCTGTATTTTTTTCAGATGGGAGCTCTGATTGTACGTTGTCAAAATTAAGGCTATAGAAAAGTATTTTTCAGTTTTCTTATATTTTCTATGGCTGTCTTGACCAAACTGTTAGCACTTGTGCATTACATTTCAAAAACCACGTGTTCACTATGCAGGTCTTTATACATAGGAATATTGTTTTTATTTCTTTCTGTTTCATGCTGCAGTGTTATAGTGTTATAAATTAAAGATTTTGCTACCTGATTTTAAGACCTGTCTTAAGTGTTTTCAATCTTAAATTGGCATTTTAGTATTTTCATGTCAGAATGTATTTCTTGGTTTGCTCCAAAAGCATAAGATATTTGGTATGTAATTAGATAATAATAAAATAAAAATAAAAATAATTCAGGCAAATTGAAACAAATCAGAAACAATGATATAGGCAAAAGAGGCGCAATTTAAGATCGCTGATGCAGATGAAAGGTCTTAATTACAACTACATTGAGTGTAGCCTTCTGTGCCCAGGATTAAGCATCATAGAAACAGGTAGACACTTTCTGGTTCTCTACTAATTGATGTATGAGCAGTACGGAGAACATAATCCCCATAGTCTGCTTTAAGTAGGATGCAAATAATATAATCAGTATAAATATTATGTTTCAGTAGTTTGTGTTTTAGAACACAGCTAATTTTTTATGATGTTTAGAAAAAAAACTTGCCAAATAGATGGTGGTGAATCTAAATGGAATGTAAATGGCTAAATACTTGTACGTTTGTACTCCCAAAAAAGTAGAGCACACTGTTCGCTAAGAATCAGGGGTACGCCTCAGGTTTTTTAATTTATTTACTTTCCATCTTAAACAGAAATGTTGTAGATAGTTTACATCTAATTGTACTTAGGGACATAAACATGAATGGTAACAGAAATGTTCTGATGGATATAGGGAACGAGATGGCTATGGTGCATTGTAGCTAAGAGAGCTAAACCATAAAGGGAGAGTGGGGACTCTCTCACTATTGCAGTATTGTTGAAGGGATATTGCAAGGGTGCATAGAGAAGTAACAGATATTAGATCTAAGAGGAGAGTGTTCAAATGTTGTGGTGAATTTTGAGGACTAGTAATGTATTTTAGGGGCAGTGAAATGATGTTACGACTGTGATCAAATGGAGGAGCTGAGGTTTTTCATTGAGATGGACTTCATACCCTTGTGTCCATGATGAGGACCTCTGTGATAAAAGTTCATCCACCAATAAAGAAGCTGCACTTTTGTTGCTGCAAATGCTGGACAGGCTGCCATGTTTGTTCATCTAGTTTGGCATTTTTTTTCTTTTTCAGAAACAAAATCCCACTCAGAGGGTCTTTGTGAAAAAGAAAAACTCAAGAACCCTGATGCACAGGGGATTATTGTCAGTCAGTCACTCATTAATCTTTATTCGGCCCACAGGCCATAAAAGTGCGCAAAGATAAAAACCATCAATAAATATAACAGCAAATCCATAACAGGCCATAAAAAACAAATATGATAGGATGCATACTGGAGAAAAGCGAATAAGTCCTACATGCTTCACATAAACAAATGCAGGGAAGATAAAACAAGGGCCGTGAAGCTTCAAAAAAGGCAAACAATTTTAAGGAGCTTTATACTGCAGGATATCTGTTTCTTATTTTCAAGGCAAGATTAACAACATTTCCCACAGCGACACATAAAAAAATACTTTCTTTCACTAACAGAATGAATATTGTTTCTGGATAAACATACTCCAGCAAAGTGACCTTTGAGTGCGGTTTTATCTCCTTTCCGGTTAACAAAGAGAAGGAAAGAAACTTTTGTGGACATAATCCAGCATCTCCTGCTGAGAAAACCAGTGTGATGCTATTAATTGTGTTTGACCAATTACTTTGTGTTTCACCACTGCGCATATTAGTTGCTCAATGTTCACCAGTAGCACATTATATGTTTTGTTCAGTTTAGCTGCCTATTGGCTTTGACATGGCATTAGCCATTACATTCTGTATTCAGTTTAGCCACCTATTGGCTTTGACATGGCATTAGCCATTACATTCTGTATTCAGTTTAGCTGCCTATTGGCTTTGACATGACATTAGACATTACATTTGATATTTAGATTAGCTGCCTATTGGCTTTAACGTGGGGTTAGACATTGCAGTTGATCATTGCAGATGAGCTGTGTTTTTCCAAGCTGTGTTACTCCACAAGATGGACCAAGCAGTTTTTTTCACACCAGACCTTAGCTGATAAGAGCACGTAGATTTTGTGTTTACCTCAAGGGAGCTCAGGAGAATTGGCCACTCTCCAAGGTTCTACGGCTCTCACACTGAGTTTGCTTTTAAGGATGACTCTGGGCTACAGAGAGGTAGATTGAATCTACTTTGACTTCAGACAGGAGCTAGATGTCAGTTGCCTGTCTCCCGTTTGGGTAGAAAATCCCTTTCTCGCAGTTGACCGGAGTCATCAACTTGCAGACCCCAGAAAGATGAAGCTGAATATAGGCCCTACCGCCTTGCCCATACCGTGATGAATTTGGACTTTTATGCTTTGCTTTGAAATTATGCTATAATATAATCGCATATATTTGCTGTGTACATTGCAACTGAGAAGTACTTTGATATATTTTGCTTTCATTGCTGCGACTACTTTTGAACGTGTGCTTCCAATCTACTAATTTCGTCTCTCACGAACCTTGCGGTGGGGGAGAATTAATAACAATAAATGTGTTCTTTAAACTCAGAAGTGCATTCCAGAGAGGTTCTGTAAGCTCGGTTATGAGATAAGAGGGAAAGCAGAACAACCAGCATCGCCAAAGAAGGACAAAGGTGCGCCATAACCACAACCACCAAACTTGCAAGACCTGCAGTTCCTTTCGTTCCAAGAATACGCTATGGGACAGAAGTACTCGTAGGTTGGAGAAGGCGTCCAAAACACCACATGACACTCCGGATATCTTAGGGGAAGAACACGCGCAGGAGTAGCCGGAACAGGAGAAGGCCTTCCCCATCGAAGATTGAGTCAGACTTCCAATCCGACATTGTGAGCCGGCCAGTCACCTCCGTGCAACCCGTGAGTAGAACAGCCTCTACTACCCATATAAAGACTTCAAAGAAGCCCCAGAAGCAGGTCGTCAGACCGCCAGTGCCTTTGGGCCATGGTCGGATCTGAAAATCACCTTTGAATTCCCCGCCCTCTGACTCTGAAGTGAAAACAGCCAAGATGTCTTCGGCAGCGACCTTCGACTATGCAACATCACAGGCAGCCCCGGGATCGGACAGATCCATCAAGTCGAGCGCTTCAGCACAGAGCAAAAAACCTTCTTCGACCACTTGGAGCTGAGAGTTTCAACTCGACACAGGGCTTCTGGTCCAAAAATTATGGAACATAAGACTGTGCCTTCTAGAGGATCCAGTCATTCCTCCCAAGCAGTTTCACCAGTGGAGCCCATCTTAGAACTAATGGCCAACTACATATTCAGAAAGGAACAGGGATATTAATTGCTTCCCCCGATTCCAATTAAAAGGAAGCTCACCTTTGAAGAGGCCTTGGACACTACTTCTCCCCCCAACAAGTCTCCAAGGGCAAAGCTCCAGTTCAACCTCAACCTTCTCGACCACACTGTCCAGTGCTTCCTTCTAACCCGCCCACCACCTTCCAGTCTCCTACACCACTTATTGAACCACAGTTTTCACATAGACCCAATGGATTAATACGATCCAAATCTCATCCTGCCAAATGACCCTGACTTATATCCAGCGCGGCTATCACCACCTGAAGACACAACATCGCATCAGCAGGTCATAGGAAGTGCAGCTGCATACCACAATGTCCAACTGCACACTGACCCTATTGAAGAGGATTTCCTCTTCAACACCCTGACTAACACACATAAAGAGTGTCAGTTTTTACCGTTGCCAGGCATACTTAGACATGTCAATGATATTTTTAACCCATGAAGTCTAGGGCCATCACCCCGAGGTTGGATAAGAAATACGGGTGGCACCCACAGACCCTCTATTTATGTGGGATCAAATATCTCTGACTCCATAGTTGTCAGTACAGCACAAAAACGTACTAATAGACAGGAGATGCTCCCCCTCCTGATAAGGAAAGTAAAAAAGTATATGCAGCAGGAAAAAGAGTGGCTGCACAAACTGCCAGTCATTGGCGTATCGCCAATTTGCAGGCACTCTTGCCACAATACAACAGGGCCCACTGGGACTGTAGGTAAGGCTCTAATTATTCTAATGAGACTACTGGATATTGAGCGGCAGAATCGTCCACGGTGTGGGAGGCTGAGTCTAACCCACTGCGGGTGACACCTGTCGCTCTAATCCGGGTTTTGCTTCGGCTAACTAGCAGTGCCTCATCTCTACCAAAAGATAGTGATGATTGGGCAGCCGAGCGCATGACATACTAGGCTTCTCAGGGAATTCGTGGTCACTCAGGTCGCATCCGGTTCTCTCATTTACAGGTCTGTCTCAAATATAAACGACAAACAGAGGCAGTATATGTGTCAATAATGAGTTTAATAAAACCACTGCATCTTAGATAGAAAAGCGTGAGCTGCAATAACCAGGACGACACAACATGACAGTATTAAAATTGTGACGAGAAGAGTGAAGCATAAAAACAACGCTATCATATTGTCACTATGATTGATGGACTATTTCCTATCTAAGTTATAATTTGAGCACAGCATGTTAAGCTCTAGTTCTGCCTTTCAGGTTCCCCTGGGAAGACATCAACCCCCATACCTGAGCAAAGGCCTGTGGTCTGCATTAGCATCTGTAGCGAAGCAATCAGTATACAGTTGTGGTTCCCTGGCTGAAATCTCTCTCTAACGTGTTGGGGACAAGGAAGTGTTTATATAATAACACCGCTGATGTTCTGAGAAAATGTCCCTATGTAAGGATGTGTATTTTCTATGAATGTTGGAGACTAAACTTCTACCACGTTCTCCGGCAATGTACCGAACTGCAGCCTTGAATGAAGCACAGAGTGATCAAGATTGTCTTGTTTGAGAACAGAGTGCTGGTCTAGGCAAAAACAGTTAGATAGATGAAAATAAAACAATACCGTAAAAATTGTTATTGTAATGATAATGTGAAGCTGAATAAAATATATCTAGGTTGAAGTGCACAGCGGCCTAGTGTGTTAAAATAACGTGCATGGAGCTAAAACTCAAATGGCTACACAACAGGACGAAATGGATGGATCTCCTTCAGTACCTCCAGGAACAACATTGTAAAAGGGCACAAGAGAGAGTTTCAGAGGGTCAAACCATCTCTAATAATTCCATTAGGTGTGCAACAGATGCTGCAGATACCGAAGCATGAGGTATTAACACTAGTTTCATTATACGTAGGCATGCTTGGCTTAGGTGTTCAGGATCCAAGCCAGAAATACAGCAGGCAGTTCTCAACATGCCATTAGATAGGGAACACTTATTTGACCAAGAAGTAGACAACACCATAGAAAAACATAAAAAGACTTGAAGACAGCAAAGGCTATGGGGGCTTTACTCACTACTACACAACATGGTTATTTTCATCACCCAAAATTCAGGGGAGGCTTCAAACCATCCACTACTGAGCCTTCCACCTATCAAAACAAACAAGGCTCCCATTTCTACAATAGAGCTTCCTTTAGATAATCCTATGAAGGTGAAAACAACAAAGGCAGAGGAGAGGCATCAACCTCCAGAGGATCTGCCTCCACTGCAGGCCAGTGACTACTTACACCACCTCACACCTCTTAAGTAGGGGGAAGACTCAAATATTTCTACCCACAATGGCCCGATTTCACCACGAACAGTGGATTCTCTCAATTATCCAACATGGTTACTGTCTGGAGCTCACTTCCACTCCACTAAACATTCCCCCTTGCACTCACAAATTCTCACAAGAACATCTTACTCGTCTCAAAGAAGAGGTGTAATCTCTCTTTCTCAAATGGGCTATAGAGTCAGTCCCCTTCTCACAGCAAGGGTCAGGAATATACTCCCTATACTTCCTTATACCAAAGAAGGATGGGCCACTCAGGCCAATTCTAGATCTCAGACCACTAAATCTCTACATTCTCTTAAAGGATTTCCATATGGTCACTCACCAAGATGTCATTCCACTGTTAAAACAAGGCAACCTTATGACAGCTTTAGATGCATACTTTCAAATTCCCATTAATCCAGCACACCGCAAATACCCCAGATTTGTCATTGAGGGGAAACATCAGTTCAAGGTTTTACTGTTCGGGGTAACAACTGCACCCAGGAACTTCACAAAATGTCTAGTAGTAGTTGCAGCATACCTAACGCACCAACACATTCACATCCTCCCTTATTTGGACGATTGGCTCATCAAAGCCAGTACGTTCCAACACTGTCAGCGGCACACTTAAATCACAGTAGACCTCCTTCACACTCTGGGATTCACAATTAACTTTTTCAAATCCCATCTCCAACCTTTGCATATACAATCTTGTCTGGGAGCAATTCTCAATGCTCAGATATTGTTAGCATATCCAAGCCCAGCTCGAATTCAAAATGTTCAAACCTTGATTTCTCATTTACAGGAAAACCAAACTTACAAGGTGAGGATAATGATGCAGCTATTAGGGATGATGGTGTCTTGCACTTCCATCATTCCTCATGCCAGACTACACATGCATCCCCTAAAGCAATGTTTGTCTGATCAGTGGTCTCAGGCACAGGGTCATCTCCAAGATCTAGTGTTGTTAGACTGACAGACTCCTGTTCTCTGCAATGTTGAAATCCCACCAACCTCTCCAAAGGGCGGCCCTTTCAGCACCCTGTGCCTCAGATCAATCTGACTACAGATGCATCACACACAGGTTCGGGAGCTCACCTCTACAACCTCACAATAAAAGGTCTACGAGATCCCATTCAACAAGCTTCACATATCAATTACTTGGAGTTGCAAGTAGTTTTCCTAGCAGTGAAGGCCTTTCTGCCACGACTGTCCCACAAAGTGATTCTACTTCATACAGACAGCATGACAACCATGTATTATCTGCAGAAACGGGGAAGCCATATTGTTCTCACTTGTCACATCTTGCTCAGACAATATGGAAATGGGCAATTCACCACTACATTAATTTAGTGGCAGAGTATTTCCCAGGCTTGGACAACCAGATCGCAGACCTCCTCAGCAGTTTGCAGTAACAAGTCCATGAATGGAAACTCCACCCACAAGTCCTTCACAATGCATTCAAAAGTGGGGAACACCCCAAATTGACTTCTTTACCACCGCAGATAAAACAAAATGCCAGAGCTCTGCATTTAGATACCCACACCCTCAGTCCAAGGGCAGTGCTGTATGAATAAATTGATCAGGGTTATTTGCTTACGCTTTTCCGCCTCTCCCTCTCATTCAGTCTCCAGTTTGCAAATTGATCCTCACTCACCATGATCCTTGTAGCTCCGACATGGGCACATCAGGCTTCACATTACTTCTGGATCTATCAGTAGTTCCACATGAGAAGCTCCCCAACAGGCTGGCCCTTCTCATTCAAAATCAAGGACAGATCAGGCATCTATTCCCCAAAAGGCTCAACCTTGCCCTGTGGCCACTGAAGCCATAGAGTTTGGTTACTTAATTCTACTGCCAGAATGCATGTACATTTTAAAAGAGCCTAGTAAACCTACAACCAGACAGTGTTATGCTGCAAAATGGATTTTTTTTGTATGCTACTGTTGACCTAAACACATAGACCCACTCAAAGCCCCAGTCCACGACATTGTCTGTTATTTGCTGCATTTACAAAAAGCAAACTTAGCATACTCTTCTATTCATCTTCATTTGGCAGCTATAACTGCGTACCTCTAAAACAGATAACACATAACAAAGGTTTCAATTAAGGTCTCAAAAGAGACTTTCCACCCAGGGTACCTCCTGCACCATCCTGGGACCTTAATGCTGTCCTTACTACACATGTGGGTCCAGCTTTTGAGCCCATGCATGCTTTTTACCAGTCCTTTCATAGAAAGTGGCTTTTTTCCTAGCCGTCAGTTCCCTAAGACATGTAATTAAACTCCATGCTCTATCCTTAGAAGAACCATTCTTCCAAATACATAGAGATGGAGTAGTTCTCCAAACAAACCCTAAGTTCCTTCCTAAAGTAGTTTCACAATTCCACATCAACCAGTCAATTAAATTACCAGTCTTTTTCCCACAACTGGACTTGGTTGCAGAGAGAGCTCTTCACACACTAGATGTTAAAAGGCTCCATGTATGTATGTTATATTGATAGAAACAAACAGTTTAGGAAATCTAAGCAACTTTTTGTAGCATTTTCAATGCCCCATAAAGGCAACCCAAAATCAAAAAATGGTACAGCCAGATGGATAGTCAAATGTATTCAAACTTGCTATGCTAAAGCTTAACAGCATTTACCTATTACCCCTAAAGCACACTCCACTAGGAAAAAGAATGCTTCTATGGCTTTTCTAGGTAACTTCCCAATAGCAGACATATGTAAAGCTACAACTTTGTCTACACCTCATACATTTACAAAACACTATTGTGTAGATGTTTTAGCACACCAACAAGCCAGGGTGCAGAACACTTTTTAAAGCAAATACAACTTCCTCAGGCTAGCCACCGCTTATTTGGAGGGACTGCTTTACAGTCTATGCAAAGCATTTGGGATCTACTGCCACACATGCCATCGAAGGGAAAATATTACTTACCCAGTAGACATCTGTTCGTGGCATGTAGTGCTGTAGATTCACATGCACCTTCTCTTCTCCCCAGACGCCTGTGGCTGTTGTAGTTGCATTGTCATATAAATAATGTATTTGTGTAATTATACTGCATGATCATCTCTTCCTCTTTACACTCTATACACTTCTTACCTCACCCGCCACCAGGAAAACCTTCTAACAAAAGACTCTATGCCCATTCTCAGTATCACAGAGAGGAGGAGTCAGTCAATCTCGTGACTCAAAAAGATTCTTCAAACAAAAACAACTTGTAACACTCCGTACCCAACACTAGATGGCGGACTTATGCAAAGCATGTGAAACTACATCACTACATGCCATGAACAGATGTCTGCTGGGTAAGTAACATTTTACTTATGAGACATACTGTGTTTCATTAATTGAAATGGTATTGAGTACACATGCTCTTAAGAGAGGAGCTTTTCGTGTGTTGTTGCCAGTATATCAGTTGCTAGGCCTTTTTTAATTGAATTGTAGTGAGTCAGAATAAGTTCATAGTACACCCTTTCTCCTTGGTTTATCTGTGACACAAGACAGTAGCCTTCCCCTCAACCATCAGTGTGCCAATCTTGCGATCTGATCATTAATAACTTGTGATCTCATGCAGGCTGTATTTCAAACTATTCGATGGAAAACATGCATATCATTTTATATGCCTATATACCTTTTCAATCAAAAGTGCATTTGTACTATAACTACCAAGTTGTGTATGCCACCGTGAAATAAAGATAGCCTGTAGGTACAGATTTCAATCAAAAGTGCAGTTATACCATAACTACCCAGCTGTATCTGCCACTGTGAAATAAAGATAGATAGTAGGTACAGGTTAAGGTAGGTAGAAAGTGAGAGAGATAAGCCAGGGCAAAATCTTTTCCTGTTTGTAACGCATTTGACAATAGCCAAAACCCCTTACCTCTAGCGATCATTTAACTCTGGCCTTAAGCATGATGCATTTATGACAGGGTTCTAAAGTCATGTGGTGTATATAAAATCGAATTGTTAGCCTTCTAATAACGGCAAGGGTAATGTTAAGAGTATTACAATTGCTAACACTAAGATGGGGGCGGGGAACATGTGATATGTACCCACACAATGCTTCTGCCAAACTGCTGTAAATTATCCTTATCTCAGATGCATTGCATGTTTTCCTATGGTTCGGTTTTGATTTTTTTCCCTGGTTATACCAGGCAAAAGATTAAGTTTTAACTATGGATTGCGTGGCAGTAACAAAAACGATGAAAACAATAAGGTATCAACTTGTCTAGAGTACAAGCTGATGTTGAACACAGAGATGAACAGAAACAGTGTTTCTATTTGGAGTTCAGCCTTGAACATTTGACAATCTAGTGTTGCTAGTTATTGTTTCTATGAGTGTACTCATAGACTTGATTGAGACTCAGTGGAGAGCAGCATCAGGTAAAGGTTGTTTTATACACATGCCATTATCTGCATTAGCAATTGATGGTAATGTGTCAGTGTCATCATAGCCTGATTTCGCCATTAACTCTCTAAGAAGTGTGAATAGCAGGAAGACACCAGGAGAGTTCAATGCCATTTATGCTCAAGATTGGCATAATTGGGCACATACCTTGTAGACCACAAAAATGAATAAGGAAGCGAAGGATGAGGATGGAGCTGAGGCTGTAGTGATAGCCAGAAATTGGGAACTAAGAGAAGTAGTTAGGATCCATCTCATTGACTGTATGTGATAGGCTTCTGTTTGGAGAGGGTATTTGTTTGTAAATATTTAAAGAAGTGTGTGATAAAGCAGAAATTACTCTTAGAGATGTTTTTGGTGAACACTTTAGTACTATGATGGCATTGGATTTGAAGCAGGAAGAGGAGTGGACTAGGAAACTAGACAGTGTGAAACTTCTAAGGTTTTGTTATGCTAAATCAAAGGCTCTTTAATTGTGCCATTGTCTCAGCTCTGTGTAAAGATTTGCTTTCCAAAGGTGTGAGTTTCAAGGATTTAGTATCTAAAGACTGAAAAATTAATGTCAATATACTTTATATACATTTTCTGTCAAGATACTGATATCTTATTTCTAACATTTTTTTACAAGTGGGACAAATTCAACAATTGTGCACCTTCAGGTCGGGGCATAGGTATTTCAAGAGGGTTACTGACAGTTATTTTCTTTTTGGAAATTAATATCATCTGTTTTCAAGGCCTTGACAGATGAAAGCTCTTCAACACAATATAGTATGCTACATGATACATTTGAGATGCAGCTTGTATTTTAACTGAAGGAAACGTCCAAAGTGACACATCCAGCCTCCATTAGGTCGTTCAGGAGGTGCATGAGTACTCCAGAGATTATTGGTTTCATTGTACTAAGAGAATAGAGATTTGCCATTGAAGTCCAAGTTCCTTGTGGGCTGTGGTCACTTTCTAGTTTATTCTTGTGTATCTAATTGCAGCAATAGCCTCTCTGGAGTTGTCCGCAATAATACAATATCACCCACAGTCACAAAATATGTTTACTGGTGCTGCATAGTCTTCCATTGAAAGAACCCAGAACCTTCAGTTACTGCCTAATCCATGTTCATCGTCATAAGGTGAAATGCATTTCCATCAAAATCAATGAAGGATATTTTTGAATATATTTTCTTCAGGCCGTGACAGTCAAGTTTTACAGTGATTGCATGTAAACTACAGTAGGGATCTGATTGATATACTCTACCCTACGTACCTGGATGTAACACAATGGGTTTCCACTGTCAGTATCTCAAATTATTGAACATACAATAAAATGGTCATAGAATGTTGCATTGATTTTGAAACGTTTGGAAATTGCATTTAACATGCCCTGTCTTTTTTAATCAGCCTATATCTGATCATGGATTTAAGGAGAATATGAAACTAGAAGCTGTGAATCCATATAACCCAGAGGAGGTGTGCATTGCTACAGTCAGCAGAGTGAAAGGTTCCTATATGTGGCTGCAGCTGGAAGGTAGGTGTCGGTTGAAGGGAATGTTATGGGCTCCTTGATAATTAACACATTTTAAAAATAAACTTCTCTTGTCATTGTTAAACCAAGTCAAGAAAATCCAGATAGGGCAAAAAAATACAGTTTACTTGTGGGTTGTGGATATGTGTAGATTTTGGAAAGTTTGTTTGAAAGGTTTTTGTAGATGTGGGTGCCTCAGAACATTTAAAGGAAAAAAATTGTGGCAGTTGCACATTGCCTGCAGTTGCCACTGAAATTGAAGTTTCAGTTTCAAGGATTTGAACATGCAGAAAGAGCTCTAGTAACTTGCACTTTGACTTTTTAGTCCCTTTACAGTGTTTATTAATGCTCCATGATGAAACCGCAAAGACACATATTTACTGCAGCAGTGAGCTAAATGTTTGAGTCCTAAATAAACTATTCTGGCTGTAAATTTTCAGCTTCACACTTATTAACCCACACTCCTCACTAGACATTCCCATCGCCTGATTCTGTACCTCGTTACTCCCACAGCCAGTCAGCTAGGTATGTTTAATACCACACCATTTGCACCACACTCTTCAATTCAGACTCTTCATATATGCCTATTAGAACAGCCACCACTCATTGCCATTTCATATTCTGATGATTTTAGTTCATCTTGTTCATCAATCATTAAATTTGACCATTTCTATTTTGACTGGTTTAGCCCTACCATTCTGTGTTTGACGTAACCCCCTTGTTACACAGAGATACTGCAGAAGTTTCTATATATTACTGTCCCATTTGGAGAACATCGACATATAATTAGTGTCACTTTTATTTTAACTTGAACTGCCTTTCTCCCTTTCCTCTCTGTTCTGGCAGAGCTATCTATGTTTAAATTGTGGTTTGAATTTGTTTTCTGACTATCACTCCTCAAACCCTATTTATTCAGTAGTGATTTTGGTTTGCTTTCTGTCTAGCATTTTCATAAACAAAAAAAACCGCAGGCAGCTACAGAAGACCAATGCACTGGTAGAAATTGCCCTTCAGAACTACTACCTAAAGAATACCCAACAGTGTACCTTCGGCATATTCTTTTCCAATATATTCCTCAGAACATAGCCATGGCCTTGATTTAGAGTTTGGCAGATGAGTTGCTCTGTCAAAAAAATGATAGATATAGCTATTGCTTTATTTCAAGTGCCATAGTCTATGTATATGCATAGCATATGTATTAAGGCAGACGGCACATGTTCCATATTTTTGATCCATCTGCCAAACCCTAAATCTGGCCCTACATGATTAACTTTGTATGTCTACTTCGCAATATGATTACCCCCTTTAAATCAGACAACATTATTCTTACGTAGCTAAGCTTTCGAACCACATTTACTACCAACCCTAATTGAAGCACATGTAAATATTGTCCAAGCAGGGTATTCTACTCTTGTTAACATCTGAAATCTTGACAGTCCAATAAAAACATAGAATTAGTAAGGAATACCAATTAAAATTGGCTGTAATATGGCACTTTAAAAAAAATAAACGTGTCCATCCAAATATTGATTTTGACATACACGCCCAAGCCAATGCTCATACAAAGAGCAGATTTAATTACTTTAGTTTTTAACTGGAATCATAACTTTTGATACATATGTCTATAGTCCACAAATTTAAATTTCAAGATTAGTTAATTTAGTTAAGCTTAGTTAACATCAGAACGTATTATTGAGAATTGTAAATGCAATACTCCACATTTTTCTTTTGAAACTCATAAATAGCTATTTTTTGTCAATATGGCCGAATCAGGAACAGCAGTGGAAAAAATAGTTAGTGAGAAATATTCGGGGGAGCGAAAATGCACAACAAAAATAGTAGTTTTCTGCCAGCTGTAATTTTTTTAAACAAACATCACAAATATCAGAGCTTTAACTGAAAAATTGAACACCTGGTTCATGTTTCCTTTATCAGTGATTAAGAGGAGTTGTTGCATTTAGATGTGAAACTCCTGTTAAGGCATGACACTGTTTCACGTGATGCTCAGGCAGTCATTCCAAGAATCCATTTGGAATGATTAGTTGTGCTACAGAAATACCACATATTCACATGCATACATATGTTTCTTGCTCATAAACAAATATATATGTTTTAAAGGCAGGTAATATTTTGTTACTCGTGTTACTGATTGTACAGAAGAAGATTGTGCTTTATATTACATTGTGCGCTGTCATTTGTTAGATAGTTAAGCTCTTTTACATGGTTCCTGTAAAGAAATGGCTCCCTGTTGCAGTTACCCCCCACTTTTTGCCTGATACTGATGCTGACTTGACTGAGAAGTGTGCTGGGACCCTGCTAACCAGGCCCCAGCACCAGTGTTCTTTCACCTAAAATGTGCTTTTGATTCCACAATTGGCACACCCTGGCATCCAGGTAAGTCCCTTGTAACTGGTACCCCTGGTACCAAGGGCCCTGATGCCAGCGAAGGTCTCTAAGGGCTGCAGCATATCTTATGCCACCCTGGGGACCCCTCACTCAGCACAGACACACTGCTTGCCAGCTTGTGTGTGCTGATGAGAACAAAACGAGTAAGTCGACATGGCACTCCCCTCAGGGTGCCATGCCAACCTCACACTACCTATGCAGTATAGATAAGTCACCCCTCTAGTAGGCCTTACAGCCCTAAGGCAGGGTGCACTATACCATAGGTGAGGGCACCAGTGCATGAGCACTATGCCCCTACAGTGTCTAAGCAAAACCTTAGACATTGTAAGTGCAGGGTAGCCATAAGAGTATATGGTCTGGGAGTCTGTCAAAAACGAACTCCACAGCTCCATAATGGCTACACTGAATACTGGGAAGTTTAGTATCAAACTTCTCAGAATAATAAACCCACACTGATGCCAGTGTTGGATTTATTAAAAAATGCACACAGAGGGCATCTTAGAGATACCCCCTGTATTTCATCCAATTGTTCAGTGCAGGACTGACTGGTCTGTGCCAGCCTGCTGCTGAGAGACGAGTGT
The DNA here is from genome assembly GCF_031143425.1 of Pleurodeles waltl. NCBI lineage: Eukaryota > Metazoa > Chordata > Amphibia > Caudata > Salamandridae > Pleurodeles > Pleurodeles waltl. Next base: position 123,441,931 of record NC_090448.1, on the reverse strand, counting down.
CTGACCTCATGCGGTGAGAGCCTTTGTGCTCTCTGAGGACAGAAACAAAGCCTGCTCTGGGTGGAGGTGCTTCACACCTCCCCCCTGCAGGAACTGTAACACCTAGCAGTGAGCTTCAAAGGCTCAAGCTTCGTGTTACAATGCCCCAGGGAACTCCAGCTAGTGGAGATGCCCGCCTCCTGGACCCAGCCCCCACTTTTGGCGGCAAGTCCAGGAGAGATAATGAGAAAAACAAGGAGGAGTCACTGGCCAGTCAGGACAGCCCCTAAGGTGTCCTGAGCTGAGGTGCCTCTGACTTTTAGAAATCCTCCATCTTGAAGAAGGAGGATTCCCCCAATAGGGATAGGAATGTGACCCCCTCCCCTTGGGAGGAGGCACAAAGAGGGTGTACCCACCCTCAGGGCTAGTAGCCATTGGCTACTAACCCCCCAGACCTAAACACGCCCTTAAATTTAGTATTTAAGGGCTTCCCTGAACCTAAAGATTTAGATTCGTGCAACAACAACAAGAAGGACTGCCTAGCTGAAAACCCCTGCAGAGGAAGACCAGAAGACAACAACTGCCTTGGCTCCAGAAACTCACCGGCCTGTCTCCTGCCTTCCAAAGAACTCTGCTCCAGCGACGCCTTCCAAAGGGACCAGCGACCTCTGAATCCTCTGAGGACTGCCCTGCTTCGACGACGACAAGAAACTCCCGAGGACAGCGGACCTGCTCCAAAAAGACTGCAACTTTATCCAAAGGAGCAGCTTTAAAGAACCCTGCAATCTCCCCGCAAGAAGCGTGAGACTTGCAACACTGCACCCGGCGACCCCGACTCGGCTGGTGGAGAACCAACACCTCAGGGAGGACCCCCGGACTACTCTACGACTGTGAGTACCAAAACCTGTCCCCCCTGAGCCCCCACAGCGCCGCCTGCAGAGGGAATCCCGAGGCTTCCCCTGACCGCGACTCTCTGAAACCTAAGTCCCGACGCCTGGAAAAGACCCTGCACCCGCAGCCCCCAGGACCTGAAGGACCGGACTTTCACTGCAGAAGTGACCCCCAGGAGTCCCTCTCCCTTGCCCAAGTGGAGGTTTCCCCGAGGAAGCCCCCCCTTGCCTGCCTGCAGCGCTGAAGAGATCCCTTGATCTCTCATTGACTTCCATTGCGAACCCGACGCTTGTTCTAACACTGCACCCGGCCGCCCCCGCGCCGCTGAGGGTGAAATTTCTGTGTGGGCTTGTGTCCCCCCCGGTGCCCTACAAAACCCCCCTGGTCTGCCCTCCGAAGACGCGGGTACTTACCTGCTGGCAGACTGGAACCGGGGCACCCCCTTCTCTCCATTGAAGCCTATGCGTTTTGGGCACCACTTTGAACTCTGCACCTGACCGGCCCTGAGCTGCTGGTGTGGTAACTTTGGGGTTGCTCTGAACCCCCAACGGTGGGCTACCTTGGACCAAGAACTGAACCCTGTAAGTGTCTTACTTACCTGGTAAAACTAACAAAAACTTACCTCCCCCAGGAACTGTGAAAATTGCACTGTGTCCACTTTTAAAATAGCTATTTGTGAATAACTTGAAAAGTATACATGCAATTGAAATGATTCAAAGTTCCTAATATACTTACCTGCAATACCTTTCAAACAAGATATTACATGTTAAATTTGAACCTTATAAACTAAGAAAAGATATTTTTTTCTATACAAAACCTATTGGCTGGATTTGTCTCTGAGTGTGTGTACCTCATTTATTGTCTATGTGTATGTACAACAAATGCTTAACACTACTCCTTGGATAAGCCTACTGCTCGACCACACTACCACAAAATAGAGCATTAGTATTATCTCTTTTTACCACTATTTTACCTCTAAGGGGAACCCTTGGACTCTGTGCATGCTATTCCTTACTTTGAAATAGCACATACAGAGCCAACTTCCTACAGTACCCAAATCTTCTAATTTTTCAGAATAATACATTTATTGTTAGGTCTCTACAGATTTATGTATTTCCAGTAAAAAATATATAATCTTAAATATGTAGATTTTACATTTTTTCCTTTAGAGTTAAAGTGGCGCTATTCAGTGGGTCTTCCAAATTATTTCTCTGTTGCATAAAAAGCATGTTTTGCAAAGATTATTTTTCAAATTGCAACCTTCTTTTATTATTATTCAGTGGGAGCATTTTAAGTATTAGATGATGCATCAAGCACAGCATGTATGTTATGCCTCATGTCCTGTTGAGGCGACATACATAGAAAGCAGGGTGTGATGGGCCATGGGGTTCAGAACATGTATTTCGGAAGTACTAGACAGCTTAATGTTCAATTGTGTTTTTTTACAGTGCAGCCTGTAGGTTTGAGGCTGCACAATGGTATCAAGCCCTTCAGCAGAATAGCATATATTTTTATATTTTGTAGGTGTTAGTGACATCAATTGTTGAGATTTGAAAAGCGTCCTCTGGACTGCATGTTTTCTCAGTTGGTTTTATTTTATTCAGGATCAGATTTTATGTTTTGTTAATTTCCAATTCTTCACTGCTTTTCCCCCTCAGAAGTGTCCATTTTGATATGCAGTGGGATCATGTGCCATGAGGTTTTCTTGGTTAGAAAAGAAGTATCTGGGGTTATGACAGATACATCCAAACCACACTGCCCCACTGTGTCATATGCACTTAAACATGATCGCACTTTGGACAGATTCAATCAACCAATCGTTGCTTGTTAAGCGTAGCTGCTCATTAGGGTACGAGGCACTGGGGAGGGGGGTAGAGCATATACCGGTGAGGTGGTCTAAAAAAGTCATGTCTTCAGTTCCTTTGTGAAACTGAGGAGGGAGGTGGTTTGTCTGATGTGGATAGGTAGGGCGTTCCAGGCGGTGGCTGCGAGGTAGTAGAAGGAGCGTCCTCCTGTTCTGGTTTTCCCGATGCGGGGTACTTCTGCAAGAGAGAGCTAGGCTGAGCATAGGGTCCTGTGGGGTACGTGGAAGTTGAGTCGCTGGTTCAGGTAGGCTGGTCCGGTGTTGTGGAGGGCTTTGTGTGCGTGGGTAAAGATATCTTGCAAGTGATTCTTTTTTTTCTATGGGGAGCCAGTGCAGTGTACGTAGGTGTTGCAAGATGTGGCAATGTGAGGATAGGTCGATGACCAGTCTGGCGGTGGCGTTCTGGATGTTTTGCAGTTTGCGGGTGAGTTTTTTGTTGTTTCCGGCGTAGAGTGCGTTGCCGTAATCTAATTCGCTGATGACGAGGGCGTGTGTGACGGTCTTTCTATGTCCGAGGGGGATCCATTTGAATGACTTACGTAGGAGGCGGAGGGTGTGGAAGCAGTGGAGCTGACTGAGTTGATTTGATGGTTCATGCTGAGGTCGGGATCCAGGATGGTTCCAAGGTTGCGGGCTTAGCTGGTGGGGGTGGGCGGGTTTCCAAGGGTGGGTGGCCATCAGGAGTCGCTCCATGCATTGGGTTGAGGGCCCATGATGAGTACTTCTGTCTTGTTTGTGTTGAGTTGAAGGCAGCTGTTTCTCATCCAGTTGGCGACTGCTTCCATGCCTTCGTAAAAGTTGTGTCTGGCCTTGACGGGTTCATTGGAGAGGGAGAGGATGAGTTGGGTGTCGTCGGCGTAGGAGATGATGTTTATTCCGTAGCTTCTGACGAGGTTGGCTAGCGGGGCCATGTAGACGTTGAACAGCGTGGGGCTGAGGGAGGATCCCTGGGGCACTCCACAGGTGGTGGGTTTGGGATCTGCGAGGAAGTTAGTGAGTCTCACTCATTGCGTTCTGCCGGAGAGGAAGGATTGGATGCAGTCGAGGGCCTTGTCTCTGATGCCGGCTTCATGGAGGCTTCTTATCAGGGTGTGATGGAAGACTGTGTCGAAAGCCACTGAGAGGTCTAGTGGGATGAGTGCCTCTTTCTCTCCCTTGTCCAGTAGGGAGCGGATGTTGTCTGTTGCAGCCAGGAGGGCTGTTTCGGTGCTGTGGTTTGTCCTGAATCTGGATTGGGAGATGTCGAAGATGTTGTGTTTTTCTATAAACGTGGTGAGTTGGCTGTTGACTTCTTTTTCAAAGATTTTCACAGGAAATTGAAGTAGGGAGATGGGCATGAAGTTTTTGAGGTCGGTGGGGTCTGCCGAGTGTTTCTTGAGGAGGGGGTTGATCTCGACTTGTTTCCAGTCGTCGGGGAAGGTGGCATCAGCTAATGAGTTGTTGATGGTGAGGCAAAGCTTGGGGGCGATGGTGTCTGCAGCTCTGTTGAAAATGTGATGGGGGCATGGGTCCATGGGGGCCCCGGAGTGTATGGACTTCGTTGTTTTCAGTGTATCTTTCTAAAAAAATCCTTCAAATGGATTCCCCCAGAGACCAGGAAGACAGTCACCCATGCACTCAACAGCAGCAGACTAGACTACGGTAACGCCCTCTACGCCGGCACCACACTCAAACTCAAACGCAAACTCCAGAGAATCCAGAACACAGCCGCACTCCTCGTCCTTGGCCTCCCCCGCCACAAACGAATCTCACCACACCTCAAATCCCTTCACTGGGTCCCCATAGACAAAAGAATCACATTCAAGATCCTCATCCATGCACACAAATCCCTCCACAACACCGGCCCAACCTACCTCAACGAAAGGGTGAACTTCCACACTCCCACATGCAACCTCCGATCAGCCGGCCTCGCCCTAGCCACAGTCCTCCGCATCCAAACCACCACAGTAAGCAGGTCCTTCTCCTACCTCGCCCTCAAAACCTGGAGCTCCCTCCCCACCAACCTTCGTAAAACCAAAGACCTCCTGCTCTTCAGAAAGAACCTCAAGACATGGTTGTTCGAACAGTGACCCTCCTTGCCCCCCCCTTTAGTCCCCCCTCCCCAAGCGCCTTGAGACCCTCACTGGTGAGTAGCGTGCTCTATACATTTTTTGATTGATTGAATGGTGAGGGGTGTCCAGATGGAGATTGTTGGTTTGTTGGTGTCGGGGTTTGGTAGAGGGGGTTCTGTGCGTAGGTTGTCTTTGTTGGAACTGTCATAGATGGTCTTGATTGTGTGGTGGAAGCAGGTGTTGAGTCTGTCACAGAGGTCCTGAGAGGGTGGGATGTCCGTTGTTTCACTGTTGAGTTGGGCGAACTCCTTGATGATGCTGAAGGGTTCCTTGCTGTTGTGTGCTTGTGAGGAGATTCTGTCTTTTATAGCTTTCTTTCTGTTTCTGATGAGTTGGTGGTATGTGGTGGTGGCGGCTCTGAAGTTGCTGTGGACTTCTGGGGGTTTGGTGTTTCTCCAGATTTTCTCGAGTGCGACTCGATTCTCGGAGTTCGGGGGTGAACCAGCTGGCTCTCTTTGCCTGGGTGCTGTTCTTTTTGAGGGGGGGCTATGGTGTTGGCGCAGTCAGTGATCCATTTGTGGAAGGTGCGTGCTGCGGTGTTTGGGTCGTCGTGTGAGATGGTGGGGGTGGCAAGGGCGGCAGTGGGCTGATTGTCGGTTATTCTTGTCCAGTTTCTATGCAGTTGTTGGAGTTAGGGCCTGGTGATGGTGGGTGTGTTGCAGGTGAAGTGGATGCATCGGTGATCTGTCCATGGGAGTACCGGGGTGTGGCTGAATGTGGTGGAGATTCCTGTGGTGAGGATGGGATCGTGGGTGTGTCCTGCAGAGTGTGTTATCTCTGTTACGATCTGTCAGAGTCCTGTGTTGTGGAGGCTGTCTAGGAGGGATTTGGTGTTGGGGTTTTGTAGATTCTCGAGGCGAGGTCTCCCAGCAGGGTATAGTTGGTGGCTGTGATGTCTTGTGCAGCGATGGGGTCTGTGATGGAGTCGGCAAATGGTGAACGAGGTCCGGGGGGTGGGGGGGCGGTAGATGATGGTTCCCTTGGTTGTGGATGTCGGGCTGGTGTGTAGCTTGAAGTGGAGGTGTTCCATCAGGTTTGTAGATTCTTTGGAGTGTTGGTTCAGGTGGAGGTTGGACCTGTGGACGATGGTGATTCAAACTCCCCTCCAGGGCGGCTGGGGCGGTCTTTCCGGGCAATCTTGTATCCCTGGGGGATGGCAGTGTCTGGGCCTGAGGTGGTGTTGCTCCAGGTCTCGGTGAGGAATGCGACATCCGGGGTGGTGTTGTCAAGGAGGTCCCAGATTTCTGTGGCGTGTTTATGGAGGGAGCGGATGTTCAGGAGGATGCACTTCAGGGGTTTTGGGTACAGAGAGTTGGTGCGGGTGGGTTGTGTTGGGTCCTGGGTCTTGGTGGTGGTGCAAGTTTGGCGGCAGCAGAGGCAGCTGAAGGGACCGTGTGTGTTGCCTGGAGATGCTTGCTTGCAGTTGTTGCTGTGTCCTGGGTTGAGTGCGATGAGTTTTGCTGATATGTAGAGGCGGGGGTGGCAGGACCAGGGTTCCTAGTGCTGGTTGCGTTCGGGTCGTGGACGGGCGCGGACGAGCTTGCCTTAGGTGCACCCACTGTGCATTTCGGCTGCCATTAAGTAGGGAGGTGTCAGAGTCACCAGATCCTCGGGGGCTGCACACGTTTCCAACATGTCCACCACAAGACAGCTCCAATACTCCGATTAGAATGTCACAGAGTCTAAGAGAGTCCTAGTGGGGAAAAGCTGATTAGGTAGGGAACAGCTGGGAAGGAGACCTGTAGGAAGCAAAAGGTTAAAACACACAATATCAAGATTATATCATATTAATCTTTACTAGACAATGATTCTAAGCATTGTCATACTGTAACCATGGATAACTTAAGCATGGACTAAATCACTAGGCCTCAAGACGTTTGGTTACCTGTGAAGGAATCAAGAAGGATTAATACCACTTTTCAATGAACCTCTCAATTAAATGTTACACATTGACTAAAAACATAAGAACCTTCTTGAATTATGTTTTCAAAATCAGACATAGGGCCTGATTACAACTTTGGAGGAGGTGTTAATCCGTCCCAAAAGTGACGGATATACCACCAGCCGTATTACGAGTTCCATAGGATATAATGGACTCGTAATACAGCTGGTGGTATATCCGTCACTTTTGGGACGGATTAACACCTTCCTCCAAAGTTGTAATCAGGCCCTTAGTCTTTTTGCATGAGGACAAGGAAATAATCTGAATGTTTTCTGGAACACCACAGGAGTTGTATTAAGGGACTTATTATGCACATTTAATGTAACATCTAGAATTCTAGCACTTAGGCGGTCATTCTGACCGCGGCGGTCGCCGCCCGCCAAGCGGTTCCCGCCGAAAGACCGCACCGCGGTCAAAAGACCGCGGCGGTCATTCCGGCTTTCCCGCTGGGCCGGCGGGCGACCGCCAGAAGACCGCCGGCCGGCCCAGCGGGACAGCCCCTTCAACAATGAAGCCGGCTCGGAATGGAGCCGGCGGAGTTGAAGGGGTGCGACGGGTGCAGTGGCACCCGTCGCGATTTTCACTGTCTGCTAAGCAGACAGTGAAAATCTTTGTGGGGCCCTGTTAGGGGGCCCACGGCACCCGTTCCCGCCATCCTGGTTCCGGCGGTGGACACCGCCAGAAACAGGCTGGCGGTAAGGGGGTCGGAATCCCCATGGCGGTGCTGCAAGCAGCGCCGCCATGGCGGGTTCCCTGGGCCAGCGGGAAACCGGCGGGAAACCGCCGGCTCCCCTTTTCCGACCGCGGCTTTACCTCCACGGTCAGAATCGCCCAGGAAGCACCGCCAGCCTGTTGGCGGTGCTTCCGCCGCACTCCGCCATGGCGGTCATGGACCGCCAAGGTCAGAATGACCCCCTTAGTTTCTTAAAATGCAGAAACATGAATTGCGCACATTGCGGATTTCAACCAGAATATGTAAATGCCATGAAATGGTTCCGCACAATGAACATCATGAGTTAAACACAAGAAATGAATCGCACGTCTTGCCAATTCGAAAGCCACCATGTGAATGCCATGAAATGGTAGCGCGCAATGAACAACATGAGTTAAGCACAAGAAATGAATCGCACGTCTTGCCGAATGAATGCCATGAAATGGTAGCGCACAATGAACAACATGAATTAAGCACAAGAAATGAATTGCGCATCTTGCCGATTCGAATGCCACCATGTAAATGCCATGAAATGGTAGCGCACAATGAACAACATGAATTAAGCACAAGAAATGAATCGCGCGTCTTGCCGATTCGAATGCCACCTTGTAAATACCATGAAATGGTAGCGCACAATGAATAACATGAATTAAGCACAAGAAATGAATCGCGCATCTTGCCGATTCGAATGGTACCTTGTAAATGCCATGAAATGGTAGAGCACAATGAACATCAAGAGTTGCACACAAGCAATGAATCGCGCGTCTTGCTAATTCGAATGTCAGCATGTAAATGCCATGAAAAACCAAGCGCACATTCACACGCACAAGTGAAATAGTTTATCATGCAAATTAGGCCCAAGAACTCGAAAGCCTTTGAGAACGGGATCGGGGGCCCAGCTCGACCTCCGTCTTACCGCCCTGATCAAGGATCACCAACACAGTGAAAGGGCGCAAGGCCTGGAATATCAAAGTAGGCCTCCGGAACAGGAGCTCAGGAAGTTACTGCTGCTCTGCACCGGGACCTCTGAATAGTGAGCACGTGGACGTGGATTGGCTCCCTTATATAGAGTCTTGGCCCAGCCCACAAACCACATCCAGTCATGCTGCAGAGAAAGCTTCTAGAAGGTTCTGGAAAGGGACCACACCCTGACATACTCTGAAAGCCTGCAGCAATACATTGCAAATGAACAGTATTTATAAGCACCTTGAATATAAATCTTCAGGATTAAACTCTGCAATGCAAAAGGTTAAACAACAGCATATCTGCATAATGCATGAATTACGTTATCTTGTAAGTGCTGGATTTTTGCATTATAGTCGCCCGTAGAGCGTGCACTGCCCTGATGTTGACAGGAGAGGGGGGGGGGGGGAGGACGCCATTAAGTAGGGAAGGGGGGAGGAGAGGACAGATTCAAATCCTTTTTAACAACTCTGAAATTATTGGTGGTGGAAACTGTGTTTGATCAATTGTATGTTTTTGACAGCCATCCTGTATTATCAATAGTAACCTAATATTGATATTCATAGGGCACTTATTTTATTAGGGGTGATTTCCATCTGTATCTAAATATCTCTACTCCCTTAGAATCCTGTTATTTTGATGATTCTGTTATATGACTCATGCAAATATCAGATTTACAAGGTGCTTCTAAAATGTAAACCTAGAGAACTGCTGTGAGTGTCTGAGTCGTTCTTCAGCTTGTTGCTTTGATTTGCTTTTGTATCTTTGAACATAATGATATTAGAATATCAGTTTTTTAAATCTATCAGAGTCTGTTTTTTTATAAGTGGAGTCTTTCCTTCACTTTTGCACATTGGCTTTCATTGCTCATCTAGATGACTGGTAGGTGGGGAACGAAGTGAAGTTAAAGTGTGTCTTACTCATAACGTTTGTTTACACTTTCATGCGTTTTTGAGCCATGATGGGTAGTTAGTTATTTTCTAGACCCCAGCTTGCATGAGCCTTACTGTCTTCTTCCTTTCATATATGTAACTAACGTCTTTTTATTCAGTGCACCACCTATGTTCTAACCTTTTGTAGGTTTTCCTATTACGCTACCAGTCCAGAACTCTGTGGTTTCCCCTTATCCCAACTAGTCATCTTCTTATATTTTTCATGTGAATTACATCTCAATCTTTTTTCCTTTTATCCCTTTTGCTGTTCCTTTTTCTATCTACACCTCCTACTCATTTGGTCAGCCTCCCTCGTTATTCCTGTCTCTCATCCTCGTCATTCACCCCATCTTTGTTCATTGCTAAATTTATTACTATTCCAGATCCTCTCTAGTCTTGGTTTAATAGCTTTTCTCTCTGCTCCTCCATTGGGGTGATAGCCTCTTACAGACACTGATTACTTAGCACTGCTGTGACTGGAGCATATCGTAGGAGGAAGTGTTGCTCAGTACTCGTATGGCTTTTGGCACGTTGCCCATGGTGGGGTGGGTAGGGGTCTAGAAATTACTGACATGGTATATTGATTCCTGTCAGTTGCGCATCAGGGAGCCTGAGTTAATTAGGTTTCCATCAATTTTATTATTATTCTGCCTCACTTTTACAAGTCACTTTTCACGCCTTATCTCTTGCCTCAGGCCCCCACAGTTTGATGTGCATCTTGACTAGGTTGATGTTTGTGTTTACTTGCTTGTTCATTTGAGAACACTGTTACGTTTTGTTGTAATCTTTGGACATTGGAGGATCACAGATGTCTTATTGGGTTTATAATCAAGATTTATTCAGATTGTATTTCCCTTTCCATGCCATATTTTTTTGTGTTATATTAAAAAAAAACATTAAAATATGTTATCGAAAGATGACCGAGGAAAATATGGGTACTTGGGGAACTGCAAACACAAGGGAGGGCTTATGGGATTTGGCTGATCCCGTGGGAATGAAATGGTGCTGGTTGAAATTATAAAAGGGAACACAGTGGAAAATGTTACTATTGACTCCCATTCAAGACTTGGGGGGGTGTTCTAGGGTGGGCGGTGTATGGTGTTGAAAGCAGCTGATATGTGTACCATTATCATGAGGCACAGTTCATCTTCAGGAGCTCAGAGTTTTATAAAATGTCTACTTTTTTTCCAGGGTTGTGAAGCTTCAAAAATCTGTTTACTCTCTAGAAAAAGTGCTCATATCCATCAAGGTGGCAAATTGTTACACCATTCTGGTAATACTAGATCTTTGTTGACAGACCAGAGTAAATTTTTTCTCAGTGTTTGGATTCTAGCAAGGCTTTAATTATGCCAACTTTGATAATACCAGACTCGGCGCATAGCAGGACTGTGCTGATTAAATCTTTGAGTGTAGTTATTCAAAGGCTCTGTTTATGAACAAGCTCTGATTCCAGCTTTCTGATGATGGTATGGCTCTGAATGTGACATCTCTTTAATTATGCTGATTATAGCATAGTCCAGGGCATATCCCTGCCCTACTCATGCTATTGCTGTCTTCCTTTATAGTCTGAGGAAGCATCTTGTTAATTGCTTTGGCATATTTGAGCATTCAATCTATTTCACAAAATGTTACTGTAAATCCAGATTATATGCGCAGCCCAGCACCTAGATTACCAAAAGATGGTCAGCGAGACCACTCTCAATCTGGCCTTCTCCACTTGACCTCATTGTGTTGTTCTTGGGTAAAACACTTCATTTTAATGTAGCGTAGTTTCTTTGTTTGTCACTATTCTGAGCATACACCAAGCACTAGAACATTGACTGTTTTACATTTCGCACCGAGATAAACTCTGCAGGGCTCCGACACTCAAACTTTTATGTTCTTGATTTTCAAAGCTGTTATGCATGGAAGTATATCTTACACAAGCAAACATTTGTCTACGTTTATTTGCATATATCGGAGAAGCATTATGGGATTATAAAATTATTATAAATAGCCACCGTTTTTTAACATTGAAAACACGTATTCACACATTTCATGTTGGGACCAATGTCAACAACGTCAGTTGGGTTTATCTCTCACTCTTGCCTTGGGGCGCTCACCGTAATATTAAAGGCCTTCCATGTATTAAAGGAATTCCATGCCGCTTCTCGTCTGTGGTTTGTAAAGTAACTGTTTCCATGGCCCACTGTTATTTGAAGTGGGATTGGTTATCATGCAGGAGAAGGTTGCTGTGAATAATTTGGAGTTGTGCTTTTTCAATGACGTTTATTTGGGATCACGTAGACCCATGGCTTTACTTGCAGAGATGCTAAATGGCTGTAATTGTGAGAGCACAAGAAAGTAGACTTCTACCATACTGAAGGAGCTATTTAACAGCATTTCGACAGAGCTTAGAAATGTATTTCCATATGCAAGACGCCACATTATAGCTTATTTGGTTATCACAGAGAAGCTTGGTACGGTGTGATATTATTTGACTGTGCATGGATATGCCTGCTTGAGTAATCATATGACTGAAATTCCAGAACACTTAGAAACCCTTTCCGAAAGAGCCTTGTAAATGTAATATGTGGTTATTTTGAAGCTGATTGCTTGCATGTGGTGCAGCCTAGAATTAATTTCATTGTGCGTGTAAGCAGGCTTTTAGCTGCAAAAAAACTAATTTATAACTGCAGTTTGGGAGAGAGTATAAGGGTTCTGTCTCCATGAAGGTTAGATACAGCTTATTCTGGATGCAAGAGAGCTGTTTTGCACCTACATGATAATCTAGTTATGTTATTTAGAAGCAAATCAGTAAGCAGTGATTCACTTTCTGGCTCTCAGTTACATTCACTGGCTCACTGAATAGTACACACAGGTGCGCTCACACACAAGCATGCACAGTCATTGACATATGCTAATCATTCAGGCCCACACTAAAATATACACACACGCACACGCTACTTTACATCTTGACAAAGTCACGAACATGCATGCTCACCCGTCTTATTGGGGCCTTACCTTGCTATCAGCTCCTTCGAGTATGCAATATTGTTTCTGCAACTTGTGTGATCTGCAAAGCTTTGTGCTTCCATCTCTGCCACACGAAAAAGGGTATTACACTAAAATGAACTATCTCTATACAGAAAAGAGAAGGCTTCACCCATTATTCACTAAATGGAAGCATTTCTTAGTGTGTTGTTCTGTTTTCCTTTCTCACCAAATGCACATTCCACTGCTCGGATATTACTGCAGGACAACAAAAAAAGGTCACAAAACACTCGAATGTAAGTTCATTTTTTAATGCAACAGTGAGAAAAACTTCACCCACAATAAGTATGTACACATGTCTATTATACACATATTATGAGGGTTTTCTGCTAAAAATAAATTAGGCAGGTGGTGTACAGTAAAACGTGTCTCCAGTGGTTAGGAATGCTTAATTTCAAAAAGTGAATCCTCATTTGAACATATCATTATCCAACAGGGTCAACGAAGCCAGTGCCTGAGTGCATAGTGCATGTGGAATCGATGAACATCTTTCCAGTGGGTTGGTGCGAGACCAATGGACATCCCCTGCAAACACCTCGAAAAGCAATTGGTATGATTTGAACGGGTATCAGTGTTTTGTATGGGGTGCTGGTAGTAGCACCAAGCCGCTTTGAAGCCACAACTAACAGCAACGCACATCTAAAAGGTTAACTCTCACAAGAACCACAAACATGAATTTATTAAAGAAATATAGCTGAACTGGAAGAAGATATGGGACAAAAATGAACACTTGTTTGAAGATCATATGCGGGGAAGGATTGCATACTAATAGCTTAGGGAGAAAGAAATGGATTAGAAACTTAGTTAAATCTAGTAAAATAAAGGTTGAGATTTTAGTAGGATAAAGAAGCATGTCACAATTGATTAAGTGGTGGTAAAATCACTAAAACATAAATGCAAGATTACAGTGCAGGTTCCAATCAGCACAGACATAGCACAGTCCTGTGAAAGAATCAACAACATAATGAAAAAATTAAAGCTGCCCATACACCTAAATATAAGGGACCACAGTAGCAGCCCTGATCCACAGATCTCATAGACGTTTCTAATCAGAGCCATGGCAGGTACCATCACTCCTGTACACTGAGCAAAGAGTATTTCTCAGCAGAATACAAACCTTTTTTGTTCACGCTGAAGAAGATTTTTCTTTATTTGCTTTTTATTTTTCCGCAAATTACATTCTTGATTTTTCACTCTTGAGACTTACCCATCCTTGTTCTAGTATGACTCTGATTTGTAGATTATCTTGTCAACTGACCTTTTAGTTCGTTTTCCTGCACGTCATCTATCTCATTTTCTTATTAAGAGAGCAATGGTCAAAATTTAAAAATCTTTGATGACCAAGTCACTTGCTGCTGGTATTCCCTAAAGGAACACTTCATGAATGCATGCAGATTGGCTGGCAGAGGATGACGTCCTCTCAAATCCGGTTAAGCATTGCTTGTGTGGGCTTGAAACTCCGCCGTGGACTAAAACTGCATTGGACAGTGCTATGTTCCTTTAGATGTTCAAGATAACAAATATAAGGCCTCCCTTACCATTGTAGGTAGAATTGATTGGCAGGTAGATTGAATCGTCATATTTTCAGATTTGGTAAGTAAGCCCATTTCTGTTTTGTTCTGAGCAGGGCCACTGCTGTGACTGTGAAGCATTTGCTTTTTGCAACTAGCTCCAGAAAGACGACTTGCTTTTATTATTTTATCTTGCCCTGCTTTTAAACCGCATTGGGCCTGCACTACTTCTGTGGCCTTAGCTTAGTTTGATTGAGTTGAGCTGCTAAACATAACGTTCCTGTAAAGGGTCTTTGAGTGTTCGCCTGACTTGTTCCCCAACTGCCTGATTCCCTATCTGTTTACATACTTGCTGCAACAATATTGAAAAAATGATGGATCCAAGTAGAGCAACTCTTATGAGAGATGTAGATTTACTGCCAAACCTGTTTCCTAATTCTTAGAAAGCATTGTCTCATTTTTGCACAACCAAATTGAGTCTGGTATCTACTGCAACTTTAGGAAGCCTCTAAAAAAGCCTCTCTTCTTTTAGCGTTGTGAAGGTTTTATTTACCAATACCCAATGTCCCTTTACTTTACCTTATGGGACAGTTACTGTGAGATGCTAAAATAAGTTCTTGGACTTTGGGCCACAAAAATCAGCTGTTCGTGGCGTATGTTACCTGAGGAAAAGGCTAAACACATAGAATACTTAATTTAAGCATGATTTTGACCTGCAAGTATTTTGGAGTGATACCCAAACGTCCCCTGTATTGTACTGTTTAAAATGATGTATGTGCTTTTTATGTTTTTTTTTTTTTACCGAAATAAAAGCTATTATTTGATTTTAATACGTAAAACATTCCATAGACATTAGGTCATTTTTCTGTTAGACGGTAACTTTAATTTATCACTGAGTATTATTTAGAAATGTAAAACTTTTTCCAAATTACTCTGGCATATAGCGAATATAACGCAGTTGTCTGTTTTTTAATAAACACCGGCTGGCCGTTTAGTTAAGGTGTAACACAAGCCACTTTCCTGTTGAGTTAATGTCCTTGCCTTTGTTGCCTGTCCCTTTCTTCAGTTATAAAAGGCACTTTATTTTTATTAGGTAATGTAAACATTTCAGTTGTGCCAGTGGCTTTGCATAACATGGTTCATTCTTGTTCTAGACCCCCAAAATCATTCATTGCAACCTCTTCGATCGACTATAAGGTCACACTGAATAATAACATAGATATTTGTTAACAGTTATGCTGAATGTTTGTAACCTCTGTTACTCTCTGTTGGTTCCTATCTTGTGTCAGCACACTGTCTTGCCCAACTACTTCCTTCCCTTACCATAATTAGTGATTTTTAAATGACAAGATTTCTGGACCCTGTCATGCAAATTCTCCTGTTTCTGTTGCTCTGTTCTGGTAGTTGAGTGAACCCAAACACATTTTAGTTCGGTTTCTTTCATGTTCCTTGAGTTTCAATGTATTCTCTTTTGCAGATTACTCTAGTTGTTAGAACATAGTTTGTAAAACAGACTTCTGCTGGTGCTCAATTCAGTCACTGCCTTTCCCTAGGGTCTGCCTAATCCTGCATATAGCCCCCTCATATCGTTATTGTCAGTTGCACAAACCTGTGTCTAATTTACTTGACCAATGCACGCCAACTACTTGTACGGGGAGCGGTATAGCCGCTAACAGACTTTGGTGCGCCCTGATGAACGAGTCTCTTCTTTTTTAAATGTTTTACATTAGAATGAAGCTGTAATATTCTCAATAAGAAAGGCAGTCAAGGACTAAAGTTTAAACATTTACCCACAGAATATAAGCACAGAAATACATAAACTGGACCATCAATTGAACAAGCATATAGGCATGTAAATCATAAAGTATAAGAAGAGCTCAGTAAAAATCTACAGAAAATCCAGCATAGATTCGCCCTCTAAGAAAGGGAAAAGGTGAGCACTCACAAGCACAAAATGATGGTCCTGTTATAGGACTTTCGACAAAGAATTTCATACATTTACTGGCCTTACATGGTTCTCAGGGTATGCACCAATAGAAAACAAGGAAGAATATATATTTTATTACAGAATACATTTGAATATTCTCTCACTATTCTACTACACTACATTCAGATGTTCCCAGAGTCTATTCAGGTAACATGACTTGATTCAAAGTTTGTAATTTGGTCTGAGACATCTAGGCTGTCCTTGATTAGCTACATCACATTGAGTGTGACTGGGAAAGTCTCAGTCATTCAGCATAGGGCCCAAAATTATTTATTATAGCAGAAAACAACAGCTAAGGTGATCACTTGTGGTAGACCTTTCACCCTTAGGGCGGTCTTCTTCCAACTTTCTGTCTTCCTCCTCAGTTGTTTCTGACCTTGTTTTTGCTGGCCGCAGGACTCTGTGCACCTTACCGCTCCACCCAGCTCCTGGACCTAGCTGCAACTACTCCTTGACCCCCAAGTGGTGCCTTTCAGGTCCTGGAGCCTTGGTGTGGCTCACGGGCTCGTGGACCGAAATCTGCTGCCAGCCCATCTCTTTGCACAGCAAGCATTGATCACTCTCAGAGGATTGCCCCCATGAAGCTCCAGCCCATCCGCGATAGCATGCATGCACGCCATCCAGCAATGTTCTTCTTGCTCCTTGCGACCCTCTCCAATATGGATAGGACTTTTGGCATCAAACCTATCAATCAATCATAGAATTGATAAAGCACACTACGTACCCAAGAGGGTTTCAAGGCACTGGGGGAGGGGGGCTGCTACTGATCGAAGAGCCAGGTTTTGAGGAGTCTTCTGAATGCGAGTAGGTCTTGGGTCTGGCGTAGGTTGGTAGGGAGGGAGTTCCAGGTCTTGGCGGTGAGGTAGGAAAAGGATCTGCCGCCGGAGGTCTTTCGCTGGATGTGGGGGACGATGGCCAGGGCGAGGTTTGAGGAGTGGAGCTGGCAGGTGGGGGTGTAGAAGCTGAGTCTGCTGTTTAGGTAGGCAGGTCCGGTGTTGTGGAGGGCCTTGTGTGCGTGGGTGAGTAGCTTGAAAGTGATCCTCTTGTCTACGGGGAGCCAGTGAAGGTCTCTCAGGTGGTGGGAGATGTGGTTGCGGCGGGGTACATTGAGGATCAGTCGGGCGGAGGCAATTTAGATGCGGTGGGGGCGTCGTAGGTGTTTGGCAGGGATGCCTGTGTAGAGTGCGTTGCCGTAGTCTAGCTTGCTGCTGACGAGGGCCTGTGTCACGGTTCTTCTTGTTTCGGTCGGGATCCACTTGTAGATCCTGCGGAGCATGCGGAGGGTGTTGTAGCAGGACGAGGAGACTGCGTTTACCTGTTTGAACATGGAGAGGGAGGAGTCAAGGATGAATCCTAGATTGCGTGCATGGTTGGTGGGAGTTGGAGGGGTTCCCAGTGTGGTCGGCCACCACAAGTTGTCCCAGGCTGGAGGGGTGGGTCCAAGGATGAGGACCTCCGTCTTGTCCGAGTTCAGTTTCAGCCGGCTGTTTCTCCTCCATTCGGCGATGGCCCTCATGCCCTCGTGGAGGTTGGTTTTGGCGGTGTGCGGGTCTTTGGTGAGGGAGAAGATGAGCTGTGGGTCATCGCATAGGAGATGATGTTGAGGTCGTATTGGCGGGCCGTTTGTGCGAGGGGGGCCATGTAGATATTGAACAGTGTAGGGCTGAGGGAGGAGCCCTGGGGAACGCCGCAGATGATGTCGGAGGCTTTGGATCGAAAGGGTGGGTGCGTACACTTTGGGTTCGGCCGTGGAGGAAGGAGGCGATCCAGTCGAGGGCTTTGTCTTGTATTACGGCTTCGAAGAGGCGGGCTATCAGGGTGCGATGGCAGACTGTGTCGAAGGCGGCAGATAGGTCCAGTAGGATGAGGGCTGATGTTTCTCTGTTGTCCAGTTGGCCTCTCATGTCGTCTGTGGTGGCTAGGAGGGCGGTCTCGGTGCTGTGGTTCCGTCTGAACCCTGACTGGGAGGGTCCAGGATGTTGTTGTCTTCGAGGGGGCGGGTCAGTTGCGTATTGGTGATTTTTTCAATGACCTTCACCGGTAACGGGAGCAGGGAGATGGGACGGAAGTTTTTGAGATCTTGAGTGTCAGCTTTGGGCTTCTTCAGGAGGGCGTGGATTTCGGCATGCTTCCAGCTTTCCGGGAAGGTTGCTGTTTCGAAGGAGATATTGAGGACCTTCCATAGTTGGCGGCCGATGATTGTGTCAGCTTCGTTGTATACGTGGTGAGGGCATGGGTCCGACGGAGATCCTGAGTGGATGGAGTTCATGATCTTGAGTGTCTCTGTGTCGTGGACGTTGGCCTGGAGGTCAGGTGGTTGGTGCTGGTGGTGCTAGCGGGGATGGGGTCTGACATGGGTGTGTTGGAGAAGCTGTTGTGGATGTTGGTGATTTTCCGAAGGAAGTAGGTGGACAGAGAGTCGCAGAGTTCTTGAGATGGTGGGATGTCGTTGATGTTGGTGCTAGGGTTGGAGAGTTCTTTCACGATGTTGAAGAGCTCTTTGCTGTCGTGTGCGTTGTTATTCAGGCGGTCTTTGAAGGAGGACCTCTTGGTTATTCTGATGAGTTGGTGGTGCCTGCGGGAGGCGTCCTTGAGGGCTGTGTGGTTGTTGGGGGTGCGTTCGTGGAGCCATTTAAAAAAAAAGTTTCCGGCAGTCGCTTTTGGAGGCTTGGAGCTCGTCGGTGAACCAGGTGGCTTTTTTGCAGGCTTGGTTGTTGGGTGTGTTCTTGAGCGGTGCTAGGGTGTTGGCGCAGTTGGTGATCCAACCGGCGGTGTCTGGGTCGGTGGGAGGGTTCTGGGCGAGGGTATTGTTAAGTTGCTCTTCGGTGACTTTGCTTCAGCAGCGGCGAGGTGGTTGTTGGGGGCGGTGGTGCTTGGTTTGTTTCTTGAAGGTGAAATGGATGCAGTGGTGGTCTGTCCAGTAGAGTTCGGTGGTGTGGTTGAAAGTGACGTGGGCGCTTGTGGTGAAGATGGGATCAAGCGTGTGGCCGGCAATGTGGGTGGGTGTGGTGATGAGTTGTCGGAGTCCGAGGTTGGCGATCAGTGTGGTGGAGTTGAGGTAGTTGTTGTATTCTAGGTGGAAATTGAGGTCTCCGAGGAGGACGTAGTCCGTGGAGGGGAGTGCGTGGGTGCTGGCGAGTTCGGCGATGGTGTCGTTGAAGGGTGCTCGTGGTCCTGGGGGTCTGTAGATGAGAGTTCCTCTGAGGGTGGTGTTGGGGTCGGTGTGGATCTGGAAGTGTAGGTGCTCGGCAGTCTTGAGGGTGTCTTCCATGTAGGTGGAGATTTTGAGGGTGGATTTGTGGGTGATGGCTATTCCTCCTCCGATGCCGTTGGTGCGGTCTCTTCGGTTGATCTTGTAGCTGAAGATGGTAAAACTTCACCTTAACTAATCAGGGACTGTATCCAGCCGATGCTCCATTGCGGTCGGCTATACTTTTGACTATTGACCTGGTCCATTGTGACCAGATTGCCTTGGTTGGTGATTTATGCTTTTAGGTGCTATTTTACAGTTTATTCTTTGTAAACACATAACACCAGTTCTACTGATTAAATTGTTGCCATTTCAGTCTTGTTTTATTTATTAAATTCAGCACTATTTTGTAATCTGGTGTGGGATCTTTTTGTGTGGTGTTTTTATTGGTTTACTGTTTGAAGTGTTGCACAAATACTTTACAAATTGCCTCTAAGTTAAGCCTGACTACTCCATGCTTAGCTACCAGGGGGTGAGGATAGGTTAGTTTGGGTTTTGCTTGTGCTTTACCTTGACTAGAATTGTGGTTGCTACTTGACAAGGGCTCACACCCCAGTCAACCAGACAGTAACCCAATTTCTTACGACTTGATACGTTTGATGTCACATCCACAATGGAAGAAAGCATAACAATTGCCGTAAGTTAGCGTGAGCTTGATTTCTTATGCATTAAACTCTACAATTAAAAAAAAAGATCCCCACACTGTACACAGCATACCTAAATTTATCTCTTGCCCCTCAATCAATCAAACAGTTTTTATGAAGTGGAACTGCTCACCTGTGAGGGTCTCAAGGCCCTGCTGGTGGGTCTGGCCTCATTCGCAGAGCCATGTCTTGGGGTTCTTCCTGAAGATGGTAAGTGATGGGCTTTGTCTGAAGTGCATGGGCAGGTTTCCAGCCCTTAGATGCGAGGTAGGCGAAAGATCTTCCTCCTGCAGCGTTTTTCTGGATGCATGGGATGGTGGCTAGTGCCTGCTGGGTGGAGCAGAGGGTTCTGGCGGGGTTATGGAATGGAATGAGATGAGATGGTTCAGGTAGGCCAGTCTGATGTTGTGAAGGGCCTTGTAGGTGTGGGTGAGTAATTTGAAGTTGATTCACGTCCCCACTGGGAGCCAGTGGAGGATCCTCAGGTATTGGGAGATGTGTTCCTGGCGGGGGAAGCTCAGGACTGAGTTTTGGATGAGTTGTAGTTTCCTGATGTTCTTTGGTGTGGTGCCAGCATAGAGTGTGTTGCCGTAGTCGAGCTTGCTTGTGACTAGGGCGTGGGTGGTTATCTTGCGGCAGTCGATCGGGATCCATTTGAAGAGTTGGCAGAGGGTGTGCCAGCAGGAAGAGTTGACTGCGTTTACCTGTCAGGTTATTGGTAGGCAAGAGTTGAGGATGATTTCTAGGTTGCAGGTGTGGTCAGTCGGCGTAGATGGTGCGCTGAGTGATGTGGGACACCAGGAGTTGTCCCAGGCTTAAGTTGAGTTTCCAAAGATGATGAGCTCGATCTTGTGTGAGGTGAGCTTGAGGCAGCTATCCCTCATGCAGGCAACAATGGCTTTCATTCTGGTGTGAAAGTTCCTCTTAACTTTGTCTGAGTCTTCAGTGAGGGATATGATGACTTGTGTGTCATCGGTGTATGACACGATGTTCATTCCGTGGTTCCTGACGATGGCTGCAAGCGGGCCCATGTAGATGTAGATGTTGAAGAGCATTGGGCTCGAGGAGGATCTCTAAGGGACTCCGCAGTTGACTTTTGTTGGCTGGGAGCCTGACTCTGTGTCCTTCCGGTGAGGAAGGAGTGAATCCATTGCAAGGCTTTTCCGCGGATTCCTACATCATGGAGTCTGGTGCATAAGGTACTGTGGGAGACAGTGTCGAAGGCTGCTGAGAGGTCAAGGAGTATGAGTGCTGCGGTGTGGCCGCAGTCGAGGAGTGTGCCAATCCGGTGGCTGCAAGAAGAGCTGTCTCAGTGCTGTGGTTTCTGCGGAAGCCAGACTGAGAGGTATCCAGAGAGTTGTTGTCCTCGAGGAATTGTCGCAACTGTGAGCTTATGGCTTTTCCCAGGACTTTGGCTGAGTAGGGTAGAAGTGAGATAGGCCGGAAATTCTTGAGCTCTGATGGGTCAGCAGTGGGTTTCTTCAGGAGGGGATGGACTTCAGCATGTTTCCAATCTTCGGGTAAAGTGGATGTTTTGATAGAGCAGTTCAGCGTCTTGCGGAGTTCGGGGGTGATGGATGCACTGGCTCTGTTGTAGATGTGGTGAGAAGAGGGGTCTGTGGGAGCTCTGGAGTGAATGCTGTTCATGATGATTTCAGTCTCTTCTGTGGTGAGAGTGGACCAGCTGTGGACGATTTGTGTGAATTCTGGGGTCTGGGTTGGTCATAGGGTCTGATGCTGGGTGAGTTCTGTGGGAGAAAGTTGTCATAGATGTCCTTAATCTTGCGGTGGAAGAAAGTGGCCAATTTGTTGCAGAGCTCTTGCGACGGGGGATGCTGGTGGCTTCGGAGGAAGGATTGGTGAATTTGTTGATTACCGTGAAGAGTTCTCTTGTGTTGTGTGGGGAGGTGTTAATGCGTTCACGGAAACCCTCTAGTGAAGTGACTAACGTTTCTGGAGGTCCCATGGGGTCATTGTCCCCAATCCCACACCAACCCATAACTCAGTAAGAGGGGAGAAGAGTTTTTCAGCACGATACCGATTTTCTAATGTCTTGTAATGAAGCCACTGTATAGCTTTTCTAACTGTTAATTCATTACGAAGTTTATGTTACATATGAACATTTTTTTTATCAGCTTTCTGATTTTTCAAGAGTGCAATTGTCCCAAAATTCTTTGCTTAAAATCAGGGAAGGTAAAGATTAGCTATTATGGCCCTCATTCTGACCCTGGCGGTCGGTGATAAAGCGGCGGCCAAGCCGCCAACAGGCCGGCGGTCTAAAATATGCAATTCTGACCCTGGCGGGAACCGCCAACACAGCCCGCCGTATTAACACTCCGCCCGCCACGGCGGTACAAACAAACAGCGCGGCGGTTCCCGCCAACAGCCAGGCGGCAGACAATGTACCGCCCACCCTATTACGACCCACCAATCCGCCACCTTTTCCGGGGCGGGAGCACCGCCGATAAGAACACGGCGGAAACAGACTACGAACGGGAAAACGCTCACCTCTACGCACTCCACGCGAGATTCCGGCAGTATGGAACCAGAGTTGCAGGTCATCCCCGCACTCCTATACCTGCTCATATACCAGGAGCACGCCCGGCGGCGCGGAAGACATCGGTGAGTACTGCACCTACGACACAGGGGAGGGAAAAGATTACCGGCACACACCCACCCACCCACACCCACTACAACACACACATCAATGCATTCCCACAGATCACTGTCACAACCCACAAACCACCCCCCTCCGAAATAATGCAAAGACCAAAAGAAGAGATCATAAACGGGCAGATATATTGAAATATGTACACCAGTAATCCCAATAAATAAATAAACTATGTACAAAATATATACAGCTACTAAATGTAGTCCAACCACTGTCCGTGGATCACAGGGGTCCTGTGCAAAGGGGCAAGGCCCAGTCCCACGACAAGAACTCCACGGAGAGAACACTGCAGGGGCATCAGAAAGAAAATAGGACAGGCACCTCAGGGGGAAGGGAAGGGGGGGCACCTCAGCCACTTGAGTACACGACGCCAGATCCACGAGGGGACTCCATGACCACTGGCCCATCCTGGGGAGAGCAAAGCCACAGTCCAAACAGTCCATACAGTGGGTGGCCTGCCCACTGGGCCATCCTGGGGAGAGCAAAGCCACAGTCCAAACAGTCCATACAGTGGGTGGCCTGCCCACTGGGCCATCCTGGGGAGAGCAAAGCCACAGTCCAAACAGTCCATACAGTGGGTGGCTTGCCCACTGGGCCATCCTGGGGAGAGCAAAGCCACAGTCCATACAGTCCATACAGTGGGTGGCCTGCCCACTGGGCCATCCTGGGGAGAGCAAAGCCACAGTCCAAACAGTCCATACAGTGGGTGGCCTGCCCACTGGCCCATCCTGAGGAGAGCAAAGCCACAGTCCATACAGTGGGTGGCCTGCCCACTGGGCCATCCTGGGGAGAGCAAAGCCACAGTCCAAACAGTCCATACAGTGGGTGGCCTGCCCACTGGGCCATCCTGGGGAGAGCAAAGCCACAGTCCAAACAGTCCATACAGTGGGTGGCCTGCCCACTGGGCCATCCTGGGGAGAGCAAAGCCACAGTACATACAGTCCATAACAGACCCCACTGCCACTGGAGGAGGCAAGTTGGCCAGAGGACATCATGCAGCCCTGCCCGAGATAGATCCTGCCCTGCCACGTCTGCCAAAGGGCCAGCGGTTCTTGCCTTGAAGGGCCCAGTTCAGCGCTCCTTGCCTTGAAGGGCCCAGTTCAGCGGTTCTTGAGACGGCGGGGCCCAGTTCAGCGGTTCTGGAGACGGCGGGGCCCAGTTCAGCGGTTCTTGAGACGGCGGGGCCCAGCGGAGCGGTTCTTGAGACGGCGGGGCCCAGTTCAGCGGTTCTTGAGACGGCGGGGCCCAGCGGAGCGGTTCTTGAGACGGCGGGGCCCAGTTCAGCGGTTCTGGAGACGGCGGGGCCCAGTTCAGCGCTCCTTGCCTTGAAGGGCCCAGTTCAGCGGTTCTTGAGACGGCGGGGCCCAGTTCAGCGGTTCTTGAGACGGCGGGGCCCAGTTCAGCGGTTCTTGAGACGGCGGGGCCCAGCGGAGCGGTTCTTGAGACGGCGGGCCCAGTTCAGCGGTTCTTGAGACGGCGGGGCCCAGTTCAGCGGTTCTTGAGACGGCGGGGCCCAGTTCAGCGGTTCTTGAGACGGCGGGGCCCAGCGGAGCGGTTCTTGAGACGGCGGGCCCAGTTCAGCGGTTCTTGAGACGGCAGGGCCCAGTTCAGCGGTTCTTGAGACGGCGGGGCCCAGTTCAGCGGTTCTTGAGACGGCGGGGCCCAGCGGAGCGGTTCTTGAGACGGCGGGGCCCAGTTCAGCGGTTCTTGAGACGGCGGGGCCCAGCGGAGCGGTTCTGGAGACGGCGGGGCCCAGCGGAGCAGTTCTTGAGACGGCGGGGCCCAGTTCAGCGGTTCTGGAGACGGCGGCCGGTCTATGGCCAACTGCTAATTGCCTGGTGGTGCCCTCCTGGGCAGCGGGGATGGTGCTCCTTCAATGCCCACCTGGGCTGTGGGTAGTGGGGCCCTCCTGGCCAGCTGGGCTGGGTCCTCCCTGGGCAGCGGCTATGGGGGTGGTGGGCTCTCCCGGGGCAGCTGTTCCGGTTCCTCCCGGGGCAGCGGCTATGGGGGTTGGTGGCTCCTCCTGGGCAGCAGGCCTGCTGCCTGACCTCTCCGACTTGCTGCCCTTGCCCTCCTTAGTCGTGGGCCTGTGGCCCTTTCCTCCCTTTGGAGCTGTGGCTGGTGACTGTCTCTGGGTGGTGTCCGGGGGGGATGTAGAAGGCGTGCTCCTGCGGCGCCCCTTCCGCCTTCTGCTCCTCTTCCCAGGGGGTGGGCTGGCTGTCCCCTTGCTGCTGGGCGAAGATCCAGACATGCGGGCTGGCGGGCTCCAATACCCCTGCACCCTTGTCAAAGGGGCTGCAGGGCTGGTGGTGGCTGAGGTGCTCTTCTTACCCCGACGAGAAGGAGGGGGGGGCTCAGGAAAGAAGTTAGTAGTGGCGAGGAAGAGCTTCTTGGGACAATGGAGAGTGGTAGGTACAGTGGGAATGGGAGTGGAGGGAGAGGATGTGGTTGTAGGTGAGTCACGTTTGCTGTCTTTGGGTGCAGGTGCAGGAGGGATAGGCTGTCGTGAGGTGGATGGCTGTTGGGTGGGTGGGTGGCTGCGTTTGTGTGGTGTGGAAGAGGGGGTGACAGACACAGTGGGAGAGTACACAGGGGACGTGTAAATGGCAGTGGGGGTGGTGACTGCACGTGTGCGGACTGGAGTGGAGGGTGTGCTGGTGATGGAAACACTGGCTGATGGTGAGGTGAATGGAGGTGTGAGTGTAGACGTCACAGGGAGGGAGGAGGGAGACGAGGAGGTGGGGGTCACAGAGGTGGTAGTGACTGTTGGCATGTCTGCATCGGAATGTTGCGTGTGTGAATGTCTGCGTGATCTGTGGTGCTTATGTTTGGATGAGCTTCTCTTGGGTGTTGAGGTGTGTGCAGGCTGGTCTGATGGTGTGGGTGGGACAGGCAGAGGAACAGGAGACTGGGAGGAGGGAGTTAGTAGAGGCAGGCAGGAGACAGGGACAATGGCTGCCGTCAGTGCTGAGGCCAGAGCCTGGAACGATCGCTGATGGGCAGCCTGACCCGAATGAATGCCCTCCAGGTACGCATTGCTGCGATGAACCTCCCTCTCCACCCCCTGGATGGCATTCAAAAGGGTAGTCTGCCCAACAATGAGCGTTCGGAGGAGGTCAATGACCTCCTCACTGAGGGCAGCGGGGGTAACAGGGGCAGGGCCTGAGGTGCCTGGGGCGAAGGAGATGCCCGGCTTCCTGGCAGAGCGGGCACGGGGCGAACGCTGAGGGGCTGCTGGGAGGGCGGAGATGGTGCGCTGGGTGGCGGCTGTACCTGTAATGGCGGGGGGCACGGATGGTGCCACCCCCGCAAGGGAGCCCCCTTCCGAGGACGTGTCCGTGTCGCTGCAGGGTCCAGTCGTCCCCGTCGTGGAGCTCCCCTCGCCCTCCGTCTCACTGGTCCAGTCTGACTCTGTGGCATGGCCCTCCTGGGCCATGTGAGATGCAGCTCCCTCCTGCCCCGATGCCACTTCTCCTCCGCCTGATGATGCTGATGCACACAAGCACAGAAAGACAAACAAAAAGGGGGGGGGGGAGAGAAATAAAGGGATATTGAGTACATGGATCTCCGGTACAGTTAGCGGACATGACAGACACAGATGCCCCCTGCACTAAGTTGCGCACTTGGGGTCCGCTACGCATTCCGTGGAACATGCCCTACACGCCTAGAGTTGACAACTGCACCCATGGATGACACGGCCCAGGGATGGCTGTACTGACAAACTACTGAGGGTGGTGGCTGGGGACACAGGGGCTTACGGGGGTGCCCAGCCTACAGATATCGCCCTGGCCTAGGGGGACCCCCAGCCCTCCTCCCCCACCCAGACACCTCCACTGCGCGACAACAGAGTAGATAATGCTTGTACTCACCCCCTTGTGTCTGCTGTGCTGCCCTCACGCGCCCATCCAAATCAGGGTAGGCCACCGCCAGGATCCGGAACATCAGGGGGCTCAGTTGACGGCAGGCACCCCGCCTACGTTGGGAGGCCATCCCCAGCAGAGACTCGGCGGTCTTCTTGGTCCCGCGGCGGATGTCCTCCCACCTCTTGCGGCAGTGGGTGCCCCGTCGATGGTGGACCCCCAGGGTCCGGACTTCCTTGGCGATGGCACGCCAAATCCCGATCTTCTCATGGGCGCGGACCTATGTGACACGTACAGGGAGGGAGAAATACCACGTTCAAGTTTGTCAGCATTTTCCTTGCCAGTGGCCCAACGCCCCCCATCCCCGCCAGGCCCCCCGCCATGCCCCCCGCCAGGCCCAACATGCCCCCCATCCCCGCCAGGCCCCCCGCCATGCCCCCCGCCAGGCCCAACATGCCCCCCATCCCCGCCATGCCCCACGCCATGGCCAACATGCCCCCCATCCCCGCCATGCCCCCCGCCAGGCCCAACATGCCCCCCATCCCCGCCAGGCCCCCGCCATGCCCAACATGCCCCCCATCCCCGCCAGGCCCCCCGCCATGCCCCCCGCCAGGCCCAACATGCCCCCCATCCCCGCCATGCCCCCCGCCAGGCCCAACATGCCCCCCATCCCCGCCAGGCCCCCCGCCATGCCCCCCGCCAGGCCCAACATGCCCCCCATCCCCGCCAGGCCCCCCGCCATGCCCCCCGCCAGGCCCAACATGCCCCCCATCCCCGCCAGGCCCCCCGCCATGCCCCCCGCCAGGCCCAACATGCCCCCCATCCCCGCCATGCCCCCCGCCAGGCCCAACATGCCCCCCATCCCCGCCAGGCCCCCAAGCCAGCCAGTGGCCCCAAATCCAGATTGAATTAAACTCACTTGTTGGTCTGGAGGACCGTAGAGTAGCGCATACTGGGGGAGGACCCCATCCACAAGTTTCTCCAACTCCTCTCCAGTGAAGGCAGGGGCCCTTTCCCCAGGTGCAGCAGCCATTGTCCCTTCCAGACCGAGGTCACAGCAACACTTGCAGTATAGGTCCTCTCCTGTGAAAGTTCAAGTCGCAAGTGGATAAGTAGATAGAAAATGGCGGTCACGTCCGCGGCGGTGCGTACCGCGGCGGTGCGTCCCGCCACCGCCGGCGCCCTTCGCCATTGGCTCCTGAAACCCATAGGCTTCAATGTTAACCAATGCGGCTTGGCGCCGCGGTCTTCGCCCGCCGCGGTGTGCCACGCCAGCGCATTGACCTCACATCCCATTGTCACACTTCACAGGTCAGGCAGCCGCCATTTCCAGGGCCCACATGGCTCAATTTCAACTGCGTCACACAGGCCTAGGCCTTGCATAGCCACTCAGACACGCCATTCACTGCATAGAGAATCGTTTACTGTGCTAGCTGTGAGTACGTACCTGTGGGTTGCTTGACTGTGTGCTCCATGTTGTCCTTCCTAGGCACCGTCCGCTGGGTTGGGCGAGGAGACGGATGAATCCTCCCGTGTACCGACCGCTGGTGGACCTGTCGACAATGGAAGAACGCCACATTATCCTGACCTACCGTCTTAACCGTGCCACTATCCATGAACTGTGTGCCCAGCTGGAGCCCGACCTGATGTCCCCCATCCGCCAACCCACAGGGATTCCCCCTCTGGTGCAGGTCATGTCAGTACTCCATTTCTTGGCAAGTGGGTCATTTCAGACAACCGTGGGAATTGCTTCTGGGATGTCTCAGCCCATGTTTTCGAAGGTGTTATCCAGAGTGTTGTCTGCCCTGATGAAATCCGTGAGGAGCTACATCATTTTCCCTGAGGTGGGCGAATTGGCTACAGTGAAGGGTGATTTCTACGCCCTTGGACATATTCCCAACGTCATTGGTGCCATTGATGGGACCCATGTGGCTTTGGTTCCCCCAAGAGACAGGGAGCAGGTGTACAGGAACAGAAAAAATTACCATTCAATGAACATCCAGGTGGTGTGTTTGGCTGACCAGTACATCTCGCATGTAAATGCCAAATTCCCAGGGTCAGTGCATGACGCCTAAATCCTCAGGAATAGCAGCATCCCTTACGTGATGGAACAGCTACAGAGACACCGTGTATGGCTAGTGGGGGACTCTGGGTACCCCAACCTGTTGTGGCTACTGACCCCAGTAAGGAATCCCCGGACCAGGGCAGAGGAACGGTACAATGAGGCCCATGGGCGTACTAGGAGGGTGATCGAACGCACCTTTGGCCTCCTAAAGGCCAGGTTTAGGTGCCTGCATATGACAGGTGGATCCCTAATGTACTCACCTAAGAAGGTGTGTCACATCATCGTGGCCTGCTGCATGCTTCACAACCTGGCTTTGCGCCGCCAGGTGCCTTTCCTGCAGGAGGATGGTCGAGACGGTGGTGTTGTGGCAGCGGTGGAACCTGAGGAGAGTGACGAGGAGGAAGACGACGGGGCTGAAACAGACAACAGGGACAGAATCATTGAACAGTACTTCCAATAGGACACAGGTAACATTTCAAAGATAATTTAGTAAATGTTAACTACTCTCCTGCATCTCTGCTGCCTGTCTATTTGCCCCAGTGTATGATGACTGAGTTGTGGCTTTTCCCTCCCTATTTCAGATCTGGGGTCCCCACTACGAGTCCTGTGCTTCGTTTCCCCATGGACTACAGCTTTGTGGCAGCTGTTTGTTGACTTCACCATGTACAAGGACATATTTGCACTGTCATGTCAATTACAATATATTGAAATCACAGCCAGACTCCAGATATTTTGGTGCAAAATAGGTGTTTATTTAAGTGCTCAAAATGGGATGGGTGGTTTCAAGTGGGTGGGGGCTATGGTGAAGGAATGTCCATGGCAGAGTCCAGAGTAACAGTCACACAGGTGCATTGTCCAGAGGCCTGTGGAGAGATGGAGCATGGGCAGTTCAAGGATGGACAGGGTGACAATGTGGGACAGTGGGATGACATCAGGTGGTATCCATTGCTGGCGGGGGTCTTGACATCCTACTCTGTCTTCTTGCGAGATCTCAGGGCCCCCTTGCGGGGTGGTTCTTCTCCTGCAGGAGGTGGGGGTCTGGTGGGCTGCTGCTGTGCGGGGGCCTCCTGTCCACTAGCGCCGGCGGAGGTGGTTGGCTGTTCTTGGTCCAGGCTAGTGGCAGGGGCCCTTGGGTGTTGTTGAGTGTCCGCCCTGGTGTTGACGAGGTCCTGCAGCAGCCCTACCATGGTAACCAGGGTGGTGTTGATGGCTCTGATGTCCTCCCTGTACCCCCGATAGTGTTCCTCCTGCAGTACCTGGATCTCCTGGAACCGGGCCAGTACCGTCGCCATCGTCTCCTGGGAGCGGTTGTATGCTCCCATGATGGTGGTGAGGACCTCGTGGAGAGTGGGTTCCCTGGGCCTCTCCTCCCCCCCCTGTCGCACAGCTGCCCTCCGAGTTCCCCTGTTTCCCTGGGCCTCTGCCCCCTGGCCGGTGTGCCCACTACCACTGCCCCCAGGTCCCTGTTGTTGTTGGGGTGGTGGGTTATCCTGGGTGCCCTGTAGTGGTAGACACACCGCAGATTGACGCGCCCTGGAGACAGAGGCATGGGCCCGCTGGGTGGGAGCTGTGCTGGTGTTCCCAGAGGGGTTTGGGTCTGTAGTGGCCTGGGCCTGTGTGAGGGGAACCGACTGTCCAGAGGTCCCCGATGGTCCGGGCTGGTCATCGGTGTCCAGGTCGACAGAGCTGCTGTCATCGCTGACGGCCTCTTGGGTGGGGGGTGTGGAGAATTCTGGCCCCTCCGCCGCGGTGTGTTGACGGTCGGGTCCTGCAGGGGTATAGAGGTATGGTTATAGTTTCAATGTGTGGCATATGGGTGTATCTATGGGTTCTCGTGTCCCCAAGTGCTGGCATTCGTGTGTGGGGGCTTTGGTGAGGGTGGCTTGTGGGGGGGATGTGTATATGCATTGGGCATGCTTTGGTGATGGGTGTCCATGCTTAGTGGACGCATGCAGGCCTAGCTTTTGGGATGTGTGGGTTGTGATGGTGAGACATTGGCGGGGAATAGGTGTGCTGGGGGTGGGGGTGGGGGTGAGGATGGTGGTGGTGGTGGGGTGGCGAGGATGGGGGTGAGGGTTGGGGTATGATTTGGCATGCAGGTGGGGGGGAAGCAGTATTGAAGCTTCAACTTACCAGTATCCATTCCTCCGCCGACTCCTGCGAGGCCGTCAGGATGCAGGATGTTCAAGACTTCCTCCTCCCATGATGTGAATTGTGGGGGTTGAGGTGGGGGTCCTCCGCCAGTCTTCTGCACGGCGATGTTGTGCCTGGATACCATGGAACGCACCTTCCCCCGTAGGTCGTTCCATCGCTTCCTGATGTCTTCCCGATTTCTGGGGTGCTGTCCCACTGCGTTGACCCTGTCGACAATCCTCTGCCATAGCTCCGTCCTCCGGGCAATGCTGGTGTATTGTATCTGTGTGCCGAACAGCTGGGGCTCTACCCGAACGATTTCCTCCACCATGACCCTGAGTTCTTCGTCTGTGAAGCGGGGTTGTCTTTGGGGTGCCATGGGGTGGTGTGTATGATGTGTGGGGTGGAGTATGTGTATTTAAGTGAGTTGAGTGTGGTGGTGTGTGTTGTTTTGTGTGTGGATAGTGTGTGGGTGATGGTGTTGAGTGGCTGTGGCTGTTAGTTTGTGGATGCTGGTGTCTCGCTCTGGCCTTCTTTCAGAATTTTTTAGCGTAGGGGTTTGTGGGTGATGTGGGTGGGTGTTTTATATTGTATTGTGTGTGTGGGAGTGGTGTGTGTATGTGTATCAGGTGTGTGGGATTCAAATCGTCCAATGTGGCTGAGTTTTGTTCGTTTGTGAGTATTCTGACCGCGGCGGTGTGTCCCGCCAATGGAATACCGCGTTTGAATGACCGCCGCGTGGATTCGTGGGTCGTAATGGCATGGGCGTATTTCTGTTGGCGTGACGGTGGAGGTTTTGTCACCTCCACTTTTCCGCCGACCGCTTGTCTGGCGGTCTGTTGTGGCGGTCGGATTTTCGGAGGTTTGCCTTCTGCGGGTCAGAATGACCGTGGCGGGTTTCCGCGACCGCGGCGGGATTATGGAGGATTTCTGACCGGCGGTAGGCGCCTTTTACCGCCGAGGTCAGAATGACCACCTATGTGTCTAAACAGTGAACTTAAATCATGTGGATGATCATTGTTCTGTTGTTGAGGAGGACATGCCCTCATGCTAATATCTAAAATGAATTGTGAATAAAATACAGAAATAACTTTTTAAGGGGGAAAATGTTCTCAGATTACATATTTGCATATGGGTCTACTCTAGTGCCACAGAGCCCTTTGAGGGTAGCTGATTGTGCTGTATAAAATCTGGTTCATTCATTCATGATAGACTTTCTGGTGAAGCGCTGAGAACCTGTTTTGTACACCTGATATAATCAAAGTTAGTTAATTTAACATGTTTCTCCGAGTTTGCACTGTATTTTCAGACAGCAGGGCTCCGAAACAGAAAGGAGTAAGCTTTGCTCACTGTTTCCGAACTGTACTGTCTGAAAATAAAGCACTAACTCAGAAAAATAGCAACTTAAATGAATTCACTTTACACACTCCAAGCGCATCAAAACAGGCACTCAGCTCTGTGTTGGGCTGGCAAAGCACATCATGATACAGCTACCAACTCTTTTAGGACAATTTTTAACTTTCTCACTTCAATATCAAATTGTGACTTTCATTCCGAAGTGCGAATTGGGAACATCTGTTTATGGGTGTTAAAAATAATAATTCCTTGCTGCTAAACAAGTGTATTATAGGGCTTCCACAGCTAAAATTTAATTTGTGTACGTGTTGTTTTCCTTAACAGTGAGTAAAGAAAAGAAAATTGCTGTGGTTCAACCAGAGAAACAGTAAGTAGTGAATGACCTAATGATCTACCTATGCTTTAGACTAAAGTTTTATCCTTAATAAAGTGCAGTCCTCATTGCCGCAAAATTACATTCGTCAAGGGCTCTAAACATTTGGTCAGTAAATCGTCACTGTGACAGATGAAGTGGTCACTTGAAATAAGTGTATAACTCTTAGAGGTCGATTTATGTATGAGAGGTCAACCTGTCCTTTGCCAGGGTGATAGAGTAATTTACTCAGTCTAGCAAATTTTTAAATGTCTGTCAGCCTGGCAGACTTTTCAAGCATTGACAGGAACCACTGTTCAGGCGGTTCCTGCCAATGCTTTGTAACTTTGCCGGACACCTCCATCAAACATGATGGAGCCATATGGCAAAATTAAAAAAATTTCCCCAAAAAGAAAATCCGCTCAATTTTTGGTGGGTGATGGGGGATGCATTGAAGGCTTTCCAGTGCCCCTTACCACCACGTTTGTTCTGGCGGTGACAGGCATTGAATATATATGTCTGCCCAGCTAAATTAGGTATATATATAGCCAATTCTCCCATGGCCCTTACTCCATCAGAGAAGTTTGACCACAACGGAGATGGAGTCGTCTCTGCCATCGGCAAACTATGATCCTCCTGCATTTAAAGCGGCGGGAATACCATATTTTTGGCAGAGAGGGAACTCCATAGCCATTGTGACCAAGTTACTTCTACGCCAATAATTTAAATCAGGTCCTTAGTTCTCTGTTGTAGCTCGGAGGTGACTGTAGTTCAGATTTTCACAGATGATTTCTGCATGCGTCCATTTTCCAAATCCGTTAACTGCTGTTGCTTAGAATTGAATGTCTTGGAACTGCAAGGCTACTCTTGTTCTTAAGAGCTTCCTGATTTTGCTGCAGTTTACATTTGAGACCGTACTCTTGCAATCAGACCTCTTTGGAGACATTATACCTTTCAGTATTTCAACCCTCAACATTTACTTTTAAACCTCTAGATATTCTCTGGGAAATATTGAAGTGTATGTTCCTAATCCCATTATTTTGATGTTAATATTCAAATATCCATGTAACTTGTGCAGTGCTTAAAACAAAGTGTTCAAATTACAGCAAGTGAAAGAGTGCAGGAAGGAAAATTGGTATACATGGTGGTGGCGGAAAGAATTGTGACATTAGTGAAGAATTAAGGATACTTTGTTGCTTCCCATAATGAATGGCGCGCTCTAGCAAAATGGCAGTTCTTTAGCAAAGACAAGGCATGTGCCAAGAGATATGATACAGCTCACACAAAGACCCAAAGTTAAGAAAATTCAGTTGCACCTTTCCAAGGATTATGTTTCTGTTCTGAAATTGTCTAGATAGATGAAGGGACCTGTATGCTTAGAGAGAGGCTAGGTTTGCAGTTCAAATGCTGTGCTGTCCAATCCTTTTTGAATGGTAAAGCATTGGGCACTTATCAAATAGGCTAACTGTTTAAAGCAGTAGACTCTCGCCCAATGTTTTACTATTTCTTGGTTTAGTTAATCCAAGATGGCAAAAAGGAAAGGTGACTGCTCATGTCATCCTCTCCCCTATAGGTCAGTGTGTTAATTTCTGCTTTTAGAAAAATAGACAACTTTCAATTTTCCAAGTCTAGACTCCCATAGGGAAAAACGTATCTCTGAAAGCGTAAAATCTAATCACTCTTTTGTCCGGGAACAGTGCAAACAAGCCTACATCCTCCAGGCACCTGACCCATGTCCCCAAATGCTAATGTTGTGCTGGCTGCAGATGCCTTTGTACAGCACAATATTTGCATCCAGATACATTACAGTTTGTGCATATGTATATTTTATTTAGAATTTACACATGCACAAAAACACTTTTTTCTACTATCTAGTTCAGAGCTTTTCAATCCAACCACATGCCAAATTTCCTTAGGTCAAACTTTCATAAGTTTATGAAGGAAAATGCCCAGTAAATACTGGTACATGCACGTTTTGGTCTGGAAAGCACCAAATTCTTCACATTGTTTCCCATTTGAATGGGGAAAGCTTGTGAATGCAGTTACATATTTGACCCAATAAATATTAGTCCCTGGTGCATTGTCTTTTTGCAGGTCATTAAATCACTCTCCTGCCTCCCCCTCCCAAAAAAAAGCCCACAGCCACTCATAAGTACGCCCTGTGTAGGAAAGCATAATGGATGTAATTACATGAGTTTTTTTTTTTTTTTTACATTGTCTCTTTTAATTAAAATAACAAAATTTCATGCCTAGCAAAGCTGGCAAACAAAAAAGGCAAGCAAACATTAAAGTGCAAGCTTCCTGAGTTATTTAGTTGTTTAACTCACACTACAACTGGGGTGAATTCTTAGGAAAAGACTTGACCAAAGGGGGATCCTACCCAGGACTTTAAATAATACAAAGTGCTAGAAAATATGGAGCATACTAGGGGCGAACAATACTCCATATAAATGCATGTATTATTGATGGAGGGATGGCATGAATAAACACTAAAAATTCAATTGTGGAGTCGGCCATAAAGTGCTACTAAAGGATATCCCTTTCTTTTAAGTACCTACTTCTTATATTATTGTGTTGTGTGTAGATTATGACAAAATTGAAAAAGGAGCAGGTGACAGATTTACTTCTTGATCTCAGTGGGAGAGATTCACATAAGGTCTTAACATTTGAGCCATCTGTTTATTAAGATTCTTGGTAAATTTCTGAATCTGTTGTTTTCTTTCTCTGAGAAATTATACAGATAAACATCTGTTTTAGTCACGTCCATACAACATAACAGAGATGCAGGTAACTTCTTCCCAAGACAACTTATGTGCAACAATTGGGCATACTATCTGCTGTATAGGTATCTTCTAATAGTCATCAGGACCTTGTTACCTGAATTAGTAGGGCATTGCAGAGTTAATTGACTCAACATTCTGAAGGATGTGATTTAGTATTTGAAAGCAAGTAAAGACATTCCTTTATGGCTGTTAAATCTTAGAAAGCCAAAATAATAACTGTGGGGCTGGCATTTTAGACATTTGGATGGAAGCATAACGGACTGAGTGAAAATGTATTTCCTGTAGGTTTTCGTTTGGCCACATGTTTTTTGTCTAGAAGGATTGACTACATCTGGAGATACACTCAGTCTTATGAGCCTGAGTGAAAATTAGTTTTTTGTAGGTTTTTGTTTGGCCTCATGTTTGTTTTTCTAGAAGAATACTCTGCATCTGGAGATTCGCTTAGTCTTGTGAGCCTATGTTTGCACCACAACCTTATATTCATAGATTTGATTGAATGACCACAGGGTGGGTGCAGAGGAAGATGGATCTCTGATAATTGTACGGTGAAGAAGGATAGGATCCCTGGATGGATGAAACAATATCTCAAATTTAAATCTGGGAAGAACAGGAATGTGGCATAATGTGAGATGCTTGTGAAGCCACTAGTATAGGCTGTACATTTGTGAGGGTGCGAGAATAAAACATAATTTTAAATTTACAGTAAAGCATAGGGACTTCCTGCAGACATTGAAGTCGCAATTAGGAGACTTCGTAGAGAGTGTGAATTTACTCAGCAGCTATGTTGATCTAAACCTAGATATTATCCTTGCAGGGGACATAAGAAGCTGCTTTTTACAAGGCAGAGCTTAAATTAAACTTGCAGATCGAGTTGGAGCAGAAAGAGGCTTCGGACTCTGGTGCAGATTACCCTACAGAAGACTTTAGTGATTAACCAGGAACAATCCACATGGCAATTTTCACTAAGCTACCATGGAGGTCATCCCCTTGCTGTTGATAATTGTGGCTGAAATAGATTCCAGAAAATGATAGATCCTGGAACTGAAGTGGTTGGCTGCTGTTTTGGAACTTGTTGTTCAAGCAGTATGTGGACCTAGCAGAGGACTCTGGTGGTATTATATATTTCTCCTTAGTCTCTAGCTAGCAACCTTTTCCCTCCAGGCTCATAGCGTCCTGATAGCTAACCTATAATGATGGTGTTTTAAAAAAAAACGTAGTCTCACTTGGATTATAAAAAGTGAGTTATTTTCAGCACATAGAATACCCTTGTTTTGTGGGGAATATAAATGTAGCATGGCTTTGGAAAAGTATCTGAAGAAGGAACTCAAGATGATTGTGATGAAAATTTGTGAGCATGTGGTCAAATACCACACTCTGTTGTAGGACTCCTGTTATCAGAGCGAGACTGCTGGATTAGGGGTGGCAGCACCACCGTTTGTGGGTGACGGAGTCAACCCCATACCATCTTGACAGCTGTCAGCTCACCCCTTTCAGCTAGCTAGCAGCATCTCACCCAAGCCTGAAAGAAAAGGTGATCTGTGGCAGCATGAAACATGACACTCTGTGGCTTTTCAGGGGAGTCGTGGTCGACAAGTCTCACCCTTTTCTCTCATCAGCAAAAGGTCTCATACACACACTTAGGCCAAAGAAAGAGGTGCAGGACGGTTTTCAATACACTTTTTGAAAAGTCTGCAATCTATGATAAAATATGAGCTACAGTTATTAGTGCAAAGATACATAATAGGATTAGAATGGTGGTGACCAGCGAGAAGAAATTAAACAGTCCCTACTTATTGGAATAACATACATAGATGAATTCTACCTAACCCCTAACTCCTAAGCAGGAGCAAAGCGATGATAGTCCAGTCTGACCGTACATAGTCCATCAGAGGAGCACCTTCCTCCATTACCTGAAAGTAGGGGTCTGCCCACTGTCTCCTGGGTTGCCGGTAGAGACAGTGCTGAGGTCAGCAATGAAATGGCATGCAGCATGGACGGAATCCAATGACCTCTCCGACGTCCCTTGGCCTGTACATTGTTTTTATAAGAAACATATTTCTGTTACATGAAAAGACTTGACATGAGTATGTTCCAGTCGGACTGTTTACATACTCTTGTGGCGACATTTGCTAGCTAGATTATCTTGTACTGTCTTGTCAGCTGTGTACAGAGGTACATGGTGAAATGTTGTGCACAGAATAATAGTAACAATGCTTTGGCAGAATCACAGAAGAACAGCCGATTAGAAAATAAAAACATCCTCACTGAAAGCAGGCTAACTAAAAATGAATAAAACTGAATAAATGAAATCAGAGCACACGTGGGTAAAAGGGCACAGGCCGCAGGCCTAAGCTAAGTAAAATATGTGTGCACAAGCAGAGTGTAAAATGAACTCTATAATTTTATGATTTAAATAGCTACATAGTATATGCTGCACTCATTTTTATAGCCAAGATGGCAAGGAATTTCTTGCCACTATGTTTGAGTCTATGCACAGAGGTGTGTAGATGTGTTCTTGTGTTAAGCTGTTCCCAATGGCTCAAGTCTGCAGGTGCATAGTGCTGAAATGTAGCAGGGAATTGACATACACTGCCATATTTTTAGACCTATTGTTATCTTATTTAGAACTCCTGTTGAAGGTGTGCTGCTTCCATAACTTAAGCAAAAATGGGCCACAGTTTGATTTTGTGATCAAGGCCTGGCATGTGGGTGGAAACACCCAACTTACAGCTCAAGAAAGAGTTTTTTTTTAGTTTTGGTAATTATTGGCTAAAGAACAGTTGACAGCACATCACAGGGACAGGGAATGTGGGTGTCAGATATAACAAATGGTTCGTTTCCACAGAAGGATATGCAGTAGAGCCAGAACCTCTGTCATCTCCATTTTGATTGATGGCAAATAACCGGGAAGTCCCTTTTGTTCTATTGATGCACTGAAGCCTCTGTCTACCAGATTCTATTATTTGACCAAGTTGCTGACTGACAGGCAACTCTCAAAAATAATTATGTATAGATAAATATAGAATACATCTTCAAGATATCCTAAACAAGCACTGACTATAAATGTTTGTCATTTATTTGATATATCTGGATTCTTTGAGTTATGAAAAGAGCAGGTTGTGGCCTGAACTACTTTGGAACCAAGGCATAGCATAATGCAGTATCTTAAACACTGTTTTCTAGGGTCTGCGGATTGATTACACATGGTAATATTTAAAACATTCTATTTCAAACCAACGGTGTATGTTTTGTTAACAGTTAATGAAGACGTCAGTTTTGCAGTACAGTTCCTATAGCCAACCTCCACACTTCATTCAGTTGGTTTAAATCTAATAGTTAACAGATTCAAATGAAGAGTACAAGAGTTGCCCTGAAGAGTAACCAAGATCTACATATTATCGCAAGAAAATTTATACTTACCTTATTGGAGGTGTTTGGTATGAACCAGTGTGAAAGTGAGGGTAAACCCTAACCAATTTAAATAAGTGTGACACCATTTTAGGCAAAAGTCTCCTCGGTGAGTGATTGAAACCTTAACCAACTTGTTTGCATTTAATTGTAAAAGAAGTGTAATAAACAATAACATGTATAGATGTTACATAATGTAATATTTTTGTTAATGATTTTTGGCAGTAGCTCATCGCTGTAACTAATTTTTTCGTCATTTGGTAAGCAGTCTAGCATATCAAAATATGATAAATGGTGTCTTGTTCATTTACAGAATCCTGTCATCGAGGGCAGTGAACGATGGACTGAAGAACCAGGGGTTTAATTCTACAGAGCCAAGTACGATTTGTTTTTCTTTTGAATATAATGTTTGTCGTTGTGAATTGCAACACATGCTAGTTTAATGGAAAGTGGATATCTGGGTTTGCTTTCAAGCCTTTTTATTGATTGCTTCAGGCAGTGGCTTGATACAAAATGATGGGGCTCCCCCTTGCATAATGTGATGAGGTGTCTCTGCAAAGCCCATATCTCACATAAATCCAAAGGCCTTAGTGCTGAAAAGGGCCACATTAAGGGATGCCCCTCACCCCCGATGTTGCAGGGGCTTGCACTGCACCCCTTACATTATGTCGAGCTAACGTAGAATTGTGGGTAGTTCCTATACATTGTATTCTGACAGCTGGTCTTAAAGAATGTCTTTAGCCACAAAGTTTGCTTTGATGCCACTTTATGTTGCAGTTCCATCACCAAACTTTCTGCTGTGTTTGCATTATTGAAATGTCATATAAGAAACATATTTCTGTTCTGTGAAAAGGCTTGACATGGGCATGTTCCAGTCGGACTGTTTACATACTCGTGGCGACAGTTGCTAGCTGGATTATCGTGTACTGTTTTGTCAGCTGTGTACAGAGGTACATGGTGAAATGTGCACAGAATAATAGTAACAATACTTCCGCCGAATCACAGAGTTACAG
This sequence comes from Pleurodeles waltl, assembly GCF_031143425.1. Taxonomy (NCBI): domain Eukaryota; kingdom Metazoa; phylum Chordata; class Amphibia; order Caudata; family Salamandridae; genus Pleurodeles; species Pleurodeles waltl. Next base: position 123,402,471 of record NC_090448.1, on the reverse strand, counting down.
TCGAATTATAAAATAAAAACATCCCCACTAAAAGCAGGCTAACTAAAAATGAATATAACTGAATAAATGAAATCAGCACAGAAGCAGGCAAAATGGCACAGGCTGCAGGCCTAAGCTAAGCTAAAATATGTGTGCACAAGCAGAGTGTAAAATGAACTCAAAACAAATCTATAATTGTAGGGTTTAAATATCTTCATAGCATATGCTACACTCTCATTTTCATAGCCAAGATGGCAAGGAATTTCTTGCCACTATGTTTGAGTCTATGCACAGAGGTGTGTAGATGTGTTCTTGTGTGGAGGCCGTTCCCAATGGCTCAAGTCTGCAGTTGCAGAGTGCTGAAATGTTGCAGGGAATCGACCTACACTGCCATATTTTTAGACCTATTGTTATCTTATTTAGAACTCCTTGAGTCTATGCACAGAGGTGTGTAGATGTGTTCTTGTGTGGAGGCCGTTCCCAGTGGCTCAATCTGCAGTTGCAGAGTGCTGAAATGTTGCAGGGAATCGACATACACTGCCATATTTTTAGACCTATTGTTATCTTATTTAGAACTCCTGTTGAACGAATGCTGCTTACATCCCTTAAGCAAAATGGGCCACAGTTTGATTTTGTGATCAAGGCCTGGCATCTGGTTGGAAAACCCCAACTTACAGATAAAAAAGAATAGCTTTTTAGTTTTGGTATATTATTGGCTAATGAACAGTTGACAGCACATCCCAAAGACAGACCGATGTTTTACTGGCTGTGCTGAGAACTACCAGCGATTGTGAACAAGATAACTAGGAGTGCTGATCGTGTTGGCTTTTCAAATGATGTACTGGTTTTGAAAAGGATGCAGCCTGGCAAGTGAAGCCAGTTGAGCTTCATCAGGATTAGGGTGATGAAATTATATTTCTTCCAGCCCTGTTGAGACATGCTGTAGCTTGTATAGTGCTCTTGGGCTGCAGGAAGTGGGAGAGGGTCTTTGGAAAGTTTGGTGTGGAGTTTAGGAGGCAATAGAGCAGTGCATTATAACCATCCATATGCACAAGTATGAGGGCGTGAACATGAGATTTGAAGTTGGTTTCTGGAGAAAGCATTTCACTTTCTTTAGACAAAAAAGCTGATACCAGGCTGTCTATGTTTTTGTTTGGCAAAATGTTCCTTAAGGATGAGGTTGGTACCCACAGTAAATCCAAGTAACTTGGCATTCTGTGAAAATGATAGTTGAAACCTGTCATAGTTAAGGTCATTAAGCCAAGTTTGAACTAGTTCTTGTTTGCTGTTCTTGGCAAATAACGAATTCTGTCTTGGTGGTGGTGATTGTTAGATGGACACTGGATATCCAGGTCTGGATGAGGTGCAGGCAACTTTGAAGTATTGAATGTCTGATGTGTATGAGACTTTCATGTAGAGGTATGTATCAGGGGCATATTGGTGAATTTCAATACTGTTATCGGAGAGTAAAGCTCCCAGAGGCATTATTGATGTTGAAGATGACAGGAGTATGTAACCTATAGGGAGTCCACAGATAATAGGGATCTTTTGGGACTCAGAGGTGCCCATGTGAGTTAACTTCTGTTAGTCGCGAAAATAGGAGAAGACCCAGTGAAGAACATTGCCAATGTATCCTACTCCAGAGTCTGGTTGAGGGTGGGATGATTGTGTTCAAACGTTTTCTGCTTCTGTTTCTGGCTTCTTAGTTGATGGTGTTCTATCACTTAACTTGATTTTGCTGAAGTGTGACCTGTCTGTTTGTTGCCCTTGTCTCCATGATGCCTGGGCGACTTCACTATCATGTACTCATTGGGAGTTCTCTTTTTCTTTAATTTTCCTTCCTGTCCGTGGATGGAGCATTTATTGGCAATAAAATGTTGAGAATCCAAGACACTAAACTTTTCGGCTTCCAGTTGTTGTTGTTTTAATTATAGGTTGAATGTTCATATAGTTTTCCATTAAAAAAAAATTGAAATCATTTAGAAGCGTGTTGTCATCGAATGTTTAGTTGGCAGGTCAAGAGATAAGTTCAAGCATTTGTCCTGTCATTGGATAATTTTTTGAGGGATCTGACAGTTTTGTTTTCTCTTTTGATTCGTCCTTGGCTTGTTGATAGGACACTGAGCAGGCGACAGGGGTGGCAAAGTGGTCAGTCTAATCCAGGGATACACCTGGTTTGCATTTCATTGTTGGTGATGTTGAGTATATAGCTGTTGCTGTGTGTTGGTTTGGTGATGGGCTGTACCACATTGAGTAGGTTGATAGGACAGAGTAGGGTGTTTTCTTTTTTTCTTTTTAGCTTATGATGTCTGTAAGGTTGAAATCACCCAAAAGGGTGTTGTAGGCATGTTGGATGGATGTGATGGAGGGGAGATCAGAGAATTTATCAGGAACATTCTTGTTCTGCCTGGGATCCGGTAGATAAGACATACGATGGTGGTGAGTGTAGCAGTTTGAAGTAGCATGTTAGGAGCTCCATGGAGTTGAATGTCAATTGTTTGTAGTGCAGGGCCAGGAGGACCTATGGATGAACGTGAGACCTCCCCCTTCGTAAATGTGTGGTCCACATGAAGGATGCTGTAGCTTGTGGAATGAAGGACATCTAGGTTGCTCAAGAATATGAGGGCAAATGATTTTCCTGTAATGCAGTGGGCATCAAGCTTGTGATAGGCGATGAGGTGCACAATGTCTAATACATGGACTATTGCAAAGCAAGTGTTATCGAGCTTGGGGTTAGAATGCTTGTGTTGTCGTTTGAGGGTGTATTGTAATTCAAGGAGTGTGTATGAAGTTGAGTCTGTGAGTGAAGATTCTGTGACTGTATCATGTACACCTTGGTGTGTTTGAGGACATTGGCAGTGTAGGGTGCTCTGTGAGGCACATGTTTATTTCTTACCTTGTAGGTTTAGTGGAACAGGGGAACCAACCCAACACCCAGACAGGTACTTCTCTTCTCTGTATCTGCCCTTTGCTGGGGATGCCTTGGCAGTAAGATGCCATGAGAAGTTGATTGAAAAAGGGAGAAAGCAGGAACTGATGTCATTTCCTGTACAGATGGATGCTGGAAAATGCAGGTGAATGATTTGGAATCAGAATATAGAATCTGACCTACAGTTTTTCATCTCTTGTCACTTCATGAAACTTGAAGGTTTAATGACTGTCCCCTTTGAGACGGCAGCCTGGCAGCCCAAGCACATATTCACTATGGCAATACTGCCCTTTTCCAAGACATGCTTGCCAGTCTTATCAGAACAAAGTCTTCAGTCATATTTAAGAGCAATAATTCCTTCATTGTCATCTGGAGAGCAGTCTCTAGGGTTAACTCTAGAAACCTAAAAACTTTGAACATAACCTGTGTTTCTTCCTGCAGAGAAGCCCTCATATATGGCAAAATGGTACTAGAGGAAAGGATAGGGCTTTGGTTTCTCATGACCTTTTGAAGTGATCCTGTGCGCTCCTTCTTCGCTCAGGTGCCTTCTCGGCACACAGTAGTCATTCACTTGCTCACTGTGTCAGTCACTCACATTCTAGTTCACATTTAGTATTCATAAACTTACTCGCAATTGGTGTACGCCACATTCAAATATCCAGCGTCTTTCAGATAAACCAGATAGCTGAGCCAGGCCATTCACATTTCAGTCAAGGAAATTCAACAAACATTATGCAGAACACTTAACATACATTAAGTGAGCACAGTTGAACTCCTGCTATCAAATGCCATTCACACATATCCACAGGTTGACAGACAGAACATATCAGTCTGTCAACCTGTAAGATGTGTAAGCAAATTGGAAAAGCCCGCAGGTCCCATTTAATTGTACATTGAAATTGGATGTCCATAAGTGAAGGCCCATGACTCACTCGTCTTCTCAAGGAACTGGTACAATATTAATACAGATATCATTATCGTTAGCTGAACTAGATGAGGAGAACAAGAGCAGCAAATTGATAGAATTGGCAGAAATAAATATCAAAGGCATCCACACTTCCACTAGTGTTGAACATTCATAGCAACAGCCAGGAATTAGAGCTTCAACACAGATTCTCAGTTTAGGAAAATCTACATTGACTCAGAAAAAGGACCATCAGGTCAAAAAATGAAGTTAGCAAATTAAATCCAAATTATGTAATGGGGGTAGCAATATGGATCGGTGACCACGGAGTCAGAGCACAGAGAAATCTAGAAATATCATAAATACGTTTGTCAACAATATTATCTAAGCATATGTAGCTGTTAATATGCCTCCATGTTCAATAATGCTGTGTTCGATGGCATCTGTCGCTGTAGATACGCATGTTCTGCAATAGCTCGCCATCTGGTGTTGGGCCGGAGTGTTACAAGTTGTTTTTTCTTCGAAGAAGTCTTTCGAGTCACGGGACCGAGTGACTCCTCCTTTTGTCTCCATTGCGCATGGGCGTCGACTCCATCTTCGATTGTTTTTTTTCCGCCATCGGGTTCGGACGTGTTCCTGTCGCTCCGAGTTTCGGAACGGAAAATTAGCTACTTTCGGAAGATTTTCGTCGGTATTGTTGCGTTCGGGATCGGCGTACTTAGAATCCACACCGCATCGAAGATCGAAGAGCTCCGGTGCCCTTCGCGTGCTGAAGAACGCCGATGGAACGGACCCCGTTCCGTTTCTGCCCCAAATGCCACAATAAATACCCCTACACAGACCAACACTTGGTCTGCAACCTGTGCCTGTCACCTGAGCACAGCGAAGACACCTGCGAGGCCTGTCGTGCGTTCCGGTCCCGAAAAACACTCCGAGACCGTCGAGCCAGAAGACTTCAGATGGCGTCCGCACCGACAGCCCAACGGGAGTTCGAGGAACAGGAAGAGGAAGGTACCTTCTCGATCCAAGACTCAGACTCCGAAGGATTCGACGATACACAAACCGTGAGTAAGACGTCGAAATCCACTCAGAGGAACATTTACAAGGCCCAGGGGACGCCACTGCCACCAGGCCATGGCTCGACCCATAAATTCGGTGACCGACCGTCGGCACCGAAAAAGGCCCAAACAGTGCCGAGATCGTCCGACTCCGGTCGAGACACCGGCACGCAGCCTTCTCGGGACCGAGAAAGTGCTGGAGACAAGCCTCGACACCGAGATGCCGGTGTGGACACGGCTCGACGCCGAGACAGCGGCACCGAAACAGATCGACGCCGAGAGGTTTCGGCCCCGAAAAGGAAAAAAGTCACCTCGGAGCCGAAAAAACACGCAGACAAAGTTTCGATGCCGAAACAAACTGCAAGCGACCCAGCTTCAGGCTCTTATACAGAAGAGCACTCGCTAACCTCCCAAATGCAGAAGCATAGGTTTGAGGAAGAGCTACAAGCAACTGATGTGGACCATACGCAAAAGCGTATCTTCATTCAGCAGGGGACAGGAAAAATAAGCACCCTTCCCCCCATTAGGAGAAAGAGAAGGTTGGAGTTCCAGACGGAAAAAACACCACAACCAAAAGTGGTGAAAAGAGTTACACCACCACCCTCTCCTCCGCCCGTGATTAACGTTTCACCAGCACAAACTCCATCACACTCCCCAGCTCACACCACCATGAGCCAGGGTGACCAAGATCAGGACGCATGGGACCTATACGACGCCCCAGTGTCAGATAACAGTCCGGAGGCATACCCTACAAAGCCATCTCCACCAGAAGACAGCACCGCGTACTCTCAAGTGGTGGCTAGAGCAGCACAATTTCACCACGTAAGCCTCCACTCAGAACAGGTCGAGGATGATTTCTTATTCAACACACTCTCCTCCACCCACAGCTCATACCAAAGCCTGCCTATGCTCCCTGGTATGCTCCGGCACGCAAAAGACATCTTTAAGGAGCCGGTCAAAAGTAGGGCAATCACACCAAGGGTGGAAAAAAAGTATAAGCCGCCTCCTACGGACCCGGTTTTCATCACTACACAGCTGCCACCAGACTCTGTCGTTGTAGGAGCAGCTAGGAAAAGGGCCAACTCTCACACATCTGGAGATGCACCACCCCCAGATAAAGAAAGCCGCAAGTTCGATGCAGCTGGTAAAAGAGTCGCAGCACAAGCTGCAAACCAGTGGCGCATCGCGAACTCCCAGGCACTACTTGCGCGCTATGACAGAGCCCACTGGGACGAGATGCAACATCTCATTGAACATCTGCCCAAGGACTTACAAAATAGGGCAAAACAAGTGGTTGAGGAGGGACAAACCATCTCCAACAACCAGATACGCTCCTCCATGGACGCTGCAGATACAGCTGCACGGACAATTAATACATCTGTAACTATCAGAAGGCATGCATGGCTCCGAACGTCTGGATTTAAACCAGAGATTCAACAAGCAGTTCTCAATATGCCTTTTAATGAAAAAGAACTGTTCGGTCCAGAAGTGGACACAGCGATTGAGAAACTCAAAAAAGATACGGACACTGCCAAAGCCATGGGCGCAGTCTACTCCCCGCAGAGCAGAGGGAATTACAGCACATTCCGTAAAACGCCCTTTCGAGGGGGGTTTCGGGGTCAAAGCACACAAGCCAGCACCTCACAAGCCACACCGTCCAGTTACCAGGGACAGTATAGAGGAGGTTTTCGGGGACAATATAGAGGAGGGCAATTCCCTAGAAATAGAGGAAGATTTCAAAGCCCCAAAACCCCTACTACTAAACAGTGACTCACATGTCACTCACCCCCTCCACACAACACCAGTGGGGGGAAGAATAGGTCATTATTACAAAGCATGGGAGAAAATCACTACAGACACTTGGGTTCTAGCAATTATCCAACATGGTTATTGCATAGAATTTCTACAATTCCCTCCAAACATACCACCAAAAGCACAAAATTTAACAACACACCATTCCAATCTCCTGGAGATAGAAGTGCAGGCACTATTGCAAAAGAATGCAATCGAATTAGTGCCAAACACACAAATAAACACAGGAGTTTACTCACTGTACTTTCTGATACCAAAGAAGGACAAAACACTGAGACCAATCCTAGACCTCAGAGTAGTAAACACTTTCATCAAATCAGACCACTTCCACATGGTCACACTACAAGAAGTATTGCCATTGCTAAAACTACACGACTACATGGCAACTTTAGACCTCAAGGATGCTTATTTCCATATACCAATACACCCATCGCACAGGAAATACCTAAGGTTTGTATTCAAAGGAATACATTACCAATTCAAGGTACTGCCTTTCGGATTAACAACCGCACCAAGAGTCTTTACCAAATGTCTAGCAGTAGTCGCTGCACACATAAGAAGGCAGCAAATACATGTGTTCCCATATTTGGACGACTGGCTAATCAAGGCCCATTCGTTCATACAGTGCTCAAATCACACAAATCAGATCATACAAACCCTCTTCAAACTCGGGTTCACCGTCAACTTTACAAAATCCAACATTCTGCCGCGCAAGGTACAACAATACCTAGGAGCCATAATAGACACATCAAAGGGAGTAGCCACTCCAAGTCCACAAAGAATTCTAAATTTCAACACCATCATACAACGCATGTATCCAACACAAAAGATACAGGCAAAGATGGTATTACAACTCCTAGGCATGATGTCTTCATGCATAGCCATTGTCCCAAACGCAAGACTGCACATGAGGCCCTTACAACAATGCCTAGCATCACAGTGGTCTCAAGCACAGGGTCACCTTCTAGATCTGGTGTTAATAGACCGCCAAACTTACCTCTCGCTTCTGTGGTGGAACAACATAAATTTAAACAAGGGGCGGCCTTTCCAAGACCCAGTGCCACAATACGTAATAACAACAGATGCTTCCATGACAGGGTGGGGAGCACACCTCGATCAACACAGCATACAAGGACAATGGAACGTACATCAAACAAAACTGCATATCAATCACCTAGAACTTCTAGCAGTTTTTCAAGCACTAAAAGCCTTCCAACCAATAATAGTTCACAAATACATTCTCGTCAAAACAGACAACATGACAACAATGTATTATCTAAACAAGCAGGGGGGGACGCACTCCACGCAGTTAAGCCTGCTAGCACAAAAAATTTGGCATTGGGCAATTCACAACCAAATTCGCCTAATAGCACAGTTTATACCAGGGATCCAAAATCAACTCGCAGACAATCTCTCTCGAGATCATCAACAAGTCCACGAATGGGAAATTCACCCCCAAATTCTGAACACTTATTTCAAACTCTGGGGAACACCTCAGATAGACTTGTTTGCGACAAGGGAGAACGCAAAATGCCAAAACTTCGCATCCAGATACCCACACAAACAATCCCAAGGCAATGCCCTATGGATGAACTGGTCAGGGATATTTGCTTACGCTTTTCCTCCTCTCCCTCTCCTTCCTTACCTGGTAAACAAACTCAGTCAAAGCAAACTCAAACTCATATTGATAGCACCAACTTGGGCAAGGCAACCCTGGTACACAACGCTGCTAGACCTATCAGTGGTACCCTGCATCAAATTGCCCAACAGGCCAGATCTGTTGACACAGCACAACCAAAAGATCAGACACCCAGATCCAGCATCGCTGAATCTAGCAATCTGGCTCCTGAAATCCTAGAATTCGGGCACTTACAACTTACCCAAGAATGTATGGAAGTCATAAAACAAGCCAGAAGGCCATCCACCAGGCACTGTTATGCAAGTAAATGGAAGAGGTTTGTTTGCTACTGCCATATTAATCAAATACAACCATTACACACAACTCCAGAACATGTAGTGGGTTACTTGCTTCACTTACAAAAATCTAACCTAGCTTTCTCTTCCATTAAAATACACCTTGCAGCAATATCTGCATACCTGCAGACTACCTATTCAACTTCCCTATATAAGATACCAGTCATTAAAGCATTCATGGAGGGCCTTAGGAGAATTATACCACCAAGAACACTACCTGTTCCTTCATGGAACCTAAATGTTGTCCTAACTAGACTTATGGGTCCACCTTTTGAACCCATGCACTCGTGCGACATACAGTTCCTAACCTGGAAGGTGGCATTTCTCATCGCCATTACTTCCCTAAGAAGAGTAAGCGAGATTCAGGCGTTTACAATACAGGAACCTTTTATACAACTACACAAAAATAAAGTCGTCCTAAGGACCAATCCTAAATTTTTGCCAAAGGTTATTTCACCGTTCCATCTAAATCAAACAGTGGAACTTCCAGTGTTCTTTCCACAGCCAGATACCGTAGCTGAAAGGGCACTACATACATTAGATGTCAAAAGAGCATTGATGTATTACATTGACAGAACAAAAAACATCAGAAAGACTAAACAACTCTTTATTGCATTTCAAAAACCTCATGCAGGAAACCCAATTTCAAAACAAGGTATAGCCAGATGGATAGTTAAATGCATCCAAATCTGCTACCTTAAAGCTAAACGACAGCTGCCCATTACACCAAGGGCACACTCAACCAGAAAGAAAGGTGCTACCATGGCCTTTCTAGGAAACATCCCAATGCAAGAAATATGTAAGGCAGCCACATGGTCTACGCCTCACACATTCACCAAGCACTACTGTGTAGACGTGTTATCCGCACAACAAGCCACAGTAGGTCAAGCTGTATTAAGAACATTATTTCAGACTACTTCCACTCCTACAGGCTGATCCACCGCTTTTGGGGAAATAACTGCTTACTAGTCTATGCAGAACATGCGTATCTACAGCGACAGATGCCATCGAACTGAAAATGTCACTTACCCAGTGTACATCTGTTCGTGGCATCAGTCGCAGTAGATTCGCATGTGCCCACCCGCCTCCCCGGGAGCCTGTAGCAGTTTGGAAGTTACCTTCAATTATTTATATATGTGTCATCTCAACCTTAAATAGGTGCATACTTAATCACTCCATTGCATGGGCACTATTACTACAATTCAACTCCTACCTCACCCTCTGCGGGGAAAAACAATCGAAGATGGAGTCGACGCCCATGCGCAATGGAGACAAAAGGAGGAGTCACTCGGTCCCGTGACTCGAAAGACTTCTTCGAAGAAAAAACAACTTGTAACACTCCGGCCCAACACCAGATGGCGAGCTATTGCAGAACATGCGAATCTACTGCGACTGATGCCACGAACAGATGTACACTGGGTAAGTGACATTTTCATTCCATACCAATTGCTGAATCCTAGTTAATAAACTCCAACTAAATTTCAGAATTGTGTTAGTGCGGAGACTGGTGAGTGCTTCGGAGGGCAACACTGTGTTTCCTGGGAGGGACACACAAGCTCTTTTTGTCCTCTTAACGTTGTCTCTTTGAAATGTTTGTGGTATGATTCGACTAGATGACACTCTTTCTACTTTTTGTCAGTAGAGCACATTTTAGATTGAGGGCCTGATTCAAAAAGTTTCACTTGCAAGTGTAAAAAGGCATATGTAAGAGTGCAAAGCCACCTTTGGAATTCACCAAAGCTGGTTTTACACATTTAAAATATTTAATCACATTGGGCTTAATTCACAAAGATTTTGCTATGCCTTACTCTTGTAGTACTCTTGAATTTCAGAATTAAGCCAGGAGAACATCTGCCTTAAATCTGAAATTTGTGAGTAAACTAGGAATACTAAAGGCGTACGTTATACGTACATATTCACCAATTTTAGTGCCTTGTATCCACAAAGTTATTTATGCTAGTAAATCTGCTACAGGGGCTGGTAGTAGGCCTTCTAGCACTGGAATGCCCTATGAGTTTGTGCACCCCTACAAACTTGCACTCTTATTGGATATACAGAAACTCCACTCTGACTCCTTACTCAACACATAGCAGTTGAGGGACTAAAGTATAGGCACAGCTAATTGTAACAAACATTAGTGAGGTAAGGATATGAAGTTTTAGAAAAGGGATGAGTTACTATGGTATAGGTAGTAGCAGAGGAGCTAGAGTTTAGAGTTAGAAGTGGAAAGAGGGATACAGATACTAAGGTATGGTTGTAGCAGTGGTATAAAAGTAGGGATAGAGGGACTAGGCCGGGGGTATATGCTAGGTGTAGGTTGTATAAGTAGGGGTAGGCATACTAAGGTATTGCTTGTTAAAGATATACTAGCATAGATGTAGGGGTATAGACTCGGAGGCATAGACAGGTGTTCCAGTAATGTAAGATGTATTAAAAGTAATGGGGTATAGTCAGGGGTTGAGATACTATGGCATCAGTAGAAGTATCCATAATGAGATGTAGGTAGAGGTAGGAGAGGGGATACTAAGGTAATGGCAGCTGTAGCTGTGCTATTTTTGAAGAAGTGGTATGAGGATATGGGCAGCAGTAGAGAAACTAGAGTAATGGTAGCGGTGGTGGAACTAGGATAGAGGCAGGAATACAGTTTAGGTGTGGATAGATGTACTAGTGTATGGGCAGTTGTAGAGGTAGGGGTGAGGCATCAGAGTACACTTAGTACAAAAGAATAAGTAGGAAGTAGAGAAACCTGGGTAGGGATGAAGATAGTAGGTTACATGGGGATGCAGGGTACTCTGCTATAGGAGGATGTACAAGCAGGGCAAGAGTATAAGGAGGAGAGACACTACAGTTGGTGGAGGGTGTAGGCAGGAGTTGAGGTAGGTACGGTGTGTGTAATTGAAGAGGTCAGGCGTAGAAGCCGTATGGTATAGGTTGAACTAAGGGATAGGGAAACTAGTAAGCAGATAGTGATAGAAGTGCAATAGTATACCTATGGCTAGAAGAATAAGGGCATAGATAGGGTAGTGACTTGAGTATAGGCAGGGGTAAAGGACAGAACTAAAGAAAAGAAAATAGTTAAGATAAAAGAGGGGAGAAGCAACCAGGATGGGGGGAGTAGAGCCGAATACAGAGGGGCGTTTAGGGGGTAGAAAGAGGGATAAACCAGTAAAATGGAACTTAATCAAATACAAGACTGCAGTGTTTTTTTCTCCTTGAAGGGCATTTACCAGGATGTTTTCACTATCTTAGAAATATCATTCACTTGTTAAAAATTGTGAAATAGGTTGTTATACAAAGTTTTTCTAGGCCAAGTTTCCTTATATGTACCTTTCTTCAGAATCAAATGCAATAAAGACATTGTTTGGACCCTTGAAAGCGGAATTCACGGACGTTTTCAGAAGTAAACCTGTGAATAAAAAGAAAAACTGGTAAATCTGTAACCATGAGTACTTTTTAAATAGCCCATCATTGTTTGTGTTCTTTCATTGCACATTCATGTAGATTCCCCTTGCCCTGAGCTGCTCTTCACTCCCATAAAAGTGGCCACTCTCGATTCGATCTTTGTAAATCTGAATATATATATATATCTATATATTGGGGTGGGTGGGTATAATTCCTTTTCAGAGGTTCAGGGCTCCAAATGTATAATAACTGTATTGGTGGTAGGGAATCACCTGCGGTGTTAATCCAGTCAGACAGTGGATAGTATTAACATGCATTTAGCAATAGAAATTTTAATTTAGCTAGCAGGCAGGGACCCCTGCAAGATAAGTACTGGACATGACAAGAAAGTTGGTAGGATTACGTTTACCGCATGCAGCAAATTGTTCGCTGTAGGGATGGATTTTATCACTTTGTGTATTACCTTCTGCAGTGAGCATTATTTACTACCGGTGATTATCACTTTAAATTGCCAAGTGGACGATGCGGTCCCAAGGCACCTCATTTATGGACATTTTACATATCCGTGTATCGATCATCTGGATTCCTCAATGCCAACCTGTCAGGTTGTTTAGGTCAAGTGGGTGCTAGTGTGAATGACTGTGTTTACTAGTAATGGAAAAATACTGCGACCGGTGGGCAGCGAAAGGCAGCTGAACACAGAAATCCATTTTTATTAGTTCATTATGGGTTTAAATGGACTACAATGCCTTTTAGATATGAATACCAGGAAGAGGTGTTCACTTTCCTCACTATGAAAATAAAACCGTAAAGCTTGAGAGTGGTGAATACACAATTCAGTACGGAAAAGATGTAAGCTAAACAGGAAATTAAAATCTTTGGTTCCCTTTGTATAGTTTGCCAAAAAAGCTCTTCGATGCACGATATATCTCTTACACAGTGAACTGACAGTTATGAAATATGATTTTTGAACAAAGTTAGCAGGATTAAAGATATGCAGTTCCACATCAAAAAAATAATAATAAAATGACGGAGGCTTCAGCTGATCACCGAGCTCTCTTTGCTAACTAGTATGTTATTGAAAAATAAATCAGACATATAACCTTTTTACTGATATCTCACGATTTAGAGAATGTCTCTGTACATAGGAAGACCATATCCTAATTTCAGTTGTTTGTAGAAAATGGTTTAATTAAATGGCAAAACAGCTTACAGTTCTTTTAAATGGACTAAATTACTTTGTATTCTGTTGACTATAGAATAGAGCTAAGGAACTGTTGCTGTAAATACTAATTCCAAAATAAGTTCATATAATTTGTCTCCTGTCCTGGATCATTCTTCTAAACAACATTGCACTGCTTGCCACATAGACCCACTTGGGCTCTAACTTCTTCAGTGTCTTTGTATAACATTGTTAATGAGTCACTGCTCTGTGATGACCAAAAGGAGATGTGCATGACTTAGAAATGCATGATGAAAGATGTCACGCAGTGACCTATGTGTAGATGTTTTAAATGACCCTGGCTATTGGGAGGAGGATTTTGTGCAAGAGGCACAATGGGGCATATGGGAATGTGACTTTTTCACTGGCCATTGAGTCTTAGGGTCAGGTAGGGTTCCTGCGCTTCTGTAGATGGCATAATTTACAAGGATGAATACATCATTCGAGGATGGGGGGATGCATAAATTGATATATGTGTATTTGGTATTGAGGTTCCCTAGAGAGCACAGTAGATAGGGCTTCCAGTGTCCCCTCTGGTGCCTATGTAGACAGCAGTGGGTGAGCTCAGTATGATAGCTGTTGTGCTGAGCCCCTTTGAGGGGACATGGTATAGGCCTTGTGGCAGCAGACTGGAGACGTGCCAGGGACCACACTACTTCCTGTGCTCCCTAAAATCTCTGAGATGCTTGTACAGTCTTAACCTCCGTGAGGTGCTGTAAGGAAATGCCTCCTTGGCATGGTTACCCCCTGACTTTTTGCCTTTGCTGATGCTATGTTTTGAATTGAAAGTGTGCTGAGGCCTGCTAACCAGGCCCCAGCACCAGTGTTCTTTCCCTAACCTGTACTTTTGATTCCACAATTGGCACACCCTGGCACCCAGGTAAGTCCCTTGTAACTGGTACCCCTGGTACCAAGGGCCCTGATGCCAGGGAAGGTCTCTAAGGGCTGCAGCATATCTTATGCCACCCTGGGGACCCCTCACTCAGCACAGACACACTGCTTACCAGCTTGTGTGTGCTGGTGAGTACAAAACGAGTAAGTCGACATGGCACTCCCCTCAGGGTGCCATGCCAACCTCACACTGCCTATGCAGTATAGGTAAGTCACCCCTCTAGTAGGCCTTACAGCCCTAAGGCAGGGTGCACTATACCATAGGTGAGGGCACCAGTGCATGAGCACTGTGCCCCTACAGTGTCTAAGCCAAACCTTAGACATTGTAAGTGCAGGGTAGCCATAAGAGTATATGGTCTGGGAGTCTGTCAAACACGGACTCCACAGCACCATAATGGCTACACTGAAAACTGGGAAGTTTGGTATCAAACTTCTCAGCACAATAAATGCACACTGATGCCAGTGTACATTTTATTGTGAAATACACCCCAGAGGGCACCTTAGAGGTGCCCCCTGAAACCTTAACCGACTATCTGTGTAGGATGACTGGTTCCAGCAGCCTGCCACAACCGAGACATGTTGCTGGCCCCATGGTGAGAGTGCCTTTGTCACTCTGAGGCCAGTAACTAAGCCTGCACTGGGTGGAGATGCTAACACCTCCCCCAGGCAGGAGCTGTAACACCTGGCGGTGAGCCTCAAAGGCTCACCCCTTTGTTCCAGCACCGCAGGACACTCCAGCTAGTGGAGTTGCCCGCCCCCTCCGGCCACGGCCCCCACTTTTGGCGGCAAGGCCGGAGAAAATAATGAGAATAACAAGGAGGAGTCACTGGCCAGTCAGGACAGCCCCTAAGGTGTCCTGAGCTGAAGTGACTCTAACTTTTAGAGGGAGGATTCCCCAATAGGATTAGGGATGTGACCCCCTCCCCTTGGGAGGAGGCACAAAGAGGGTGTACCCACCCTCAGGGCTAGTAGCCATTGGCTACTAACCCCCCAGACCTAAACACGCCCTTAAATTTAGTATTTAAGGGCTTCCCTGAACCTAAGAATTTAGAGTCCTGAAACTACAAGAAGAAGAAGACTGCTGAGCTGAAAAACCCCTGCAGAGGAAGAACAGAAGACACCAACTGCTTTGGCCCCAGACTTACCGGCCTGTCTCCTGCCTTCCAAAGAAACCTGCTCCAGCGACGCTTTCCAAGGGACCAGCGACCTCTGAATCCTCTGAGGACTGCCCTACTTCAAGAAAGACAAGAAACTCCTGAGGACAGCGGCACTGCTCCAAAAGAACTGCAACTTTGTTTCAAGGAGCAGATTTAAAGACCCCTGCAACTCCCCGCAAGAAGCGTGAGACTTGCAACACTGCACCCGGCGACCCCGACTCGACCGGTGGAGAACCAACACCTCAGGGAGGACCCTCTGGCGACTCCGAGACCGTGAGTAACCAAAGTTGTCCCCCCTGAGCCCCCACAGCGACACCTGCAGAGGGAATCCCGAGGCTCCCCCTGACCGCGACTGCCTGAACTCCATTTCCCGACGGCTGGAAAAGACCCTGCACCCGCAGCCCCCAGCACCTAAAGGAACGGAACTCCTGTGCAGGAGTGACCCCCAGGAGGCCCTCTTCCTTGCCCAGGTGGTGGCTACCCCGAGGAGCCCCCCCCCTTGCCTGCCTGCACCGCTGAAGAGATCCCTTGGTCTCTCATTGAACATCATTGAAAACCCGACGCGTGTTTGCACACTGCACCCGGTCGCCCCCGCGCTGCTGAGGGTGTACTTTTTGTGCTGACTTGTGTCCCCCCCGGTGCCCTACAAAACCCCCCTGGTCTGCCCTCCGAAGACGCAGGTACTTACCTGCTGGCAGACCGGAACCGGGGCACCCCCCTTCTCTCCATTGAAGCCTATGGGCCTGATTTTAACCGCGGCGGGCGGCGGTCGCCGCCCGCCATGCGGTTACCGCCAAATGACCGCACCGCGGTCACTAGACCGCGGCGGCCATTCTGGCTTTCCCGCTGTGCTGGCGGGCGACCGCCAAAAGGCCGCCCGCCAGCACAGCGGGAAAGACCCAGCAACGATGAAGCCGGCTCCGAATGGAGCCGGCGGAGTTGCTGGAGTGCGACGGGTGCAGTAGCACCCGTCGCGAATTTCAGTGTCTGCTAGGCAGACACTGAAATTCTTTTTGGGGCCCTCTTACGGGGGCCCCTGCAGTGCCCATGCCATTGGCATGGGCACTGCAGGGGCCCCAAGGGGCCCCGCGGCACCCCCTACCGCCATCCTGTTCCTGGCGGGAGACCCGCCAGGAACAGGATGGCGGTAGGGGGTGTCAGAATCCCCATGGCGGCGGAGCGTGCTCCGCCGCCATGGGGGATTCTGCAGGGCAGCGGGAAACCGGCGGGAGACCGCCGGTTTCCCGCTTCTGACAGCGGCAGAACCGCCGCGGTCAGAATGCCCAGCGGTGCACCGCCAGCCTGTTGGCGGTGCTACCGCGGTCATTCGCCCTGGCGGTTTTTACCGCCAGGGTTAGAATGACCACCTATGTGTTTTGGGCACCTCTTTGACCTCTGCACCTGACCGGCCCTGAGCTGCTGGTGTGGTAACTTTGGGGTTGCTCTGAACCCCCAACGGTGGGCTACCTTGGACCAAAAACTGAAACCTGTAAGTGTCTTACTTACCTGTGAAACCTAACAATACTTTACCTCCCCCAGGAACTGTGAAAATTGCACTAAGTGTCCACTTTTAAAACAGCTTATTGTGTTTTATGTAAAAAGTATACATGCTAATGTAATGATTCAAAGTTCCTAAAGTACTTACCTGCAATACCTTTCAAATGAGATATTACATGTAGAATTTGAACCTGTGGTTCTTAAAATAAACTAAGAAAAGATATTTTTCTATAACAAAACCTATTGGCTGGATTTGTCTCTGAGTGTGTGTTCCTCATTTATTGCCTGTGTGTATGTACAACAAATGCTTAACACTACTCCTTTGATAAGCCTACTGCTCGACCACACTACCACAAAATAGAGCATTAGTATTATCTCTTTTTGCCACTATCTTACCTCTAAGGGGAACCCTTGGACTCTGTGCATACTATTCCTTACTTTGAAATAGTGCATACAGAGCCAACTTCCTACATTGGTGGATCAGCGGTGGGATACAAGACTTTGCATTTGCTGGACTACTCAGCCAATACCTGATCACACAACAAATTCCAAAAATTGTCATTAGAAATAGATTTTTTGCAATTTGAAATTTTTCTAAATTCTTAAAAGACCTGCTAGGGCCTTGTGTTAGATCCTGTTTAGCATTTCTTTTAGAGTTTAAAAGTTTGGTAAAAGTTTGAATTAGAACCTAGAACTAGTTTTAGATTCTTAAAAAGTATTCCAACTTTTAGAAGCATAATGTCTAGTGCAGAGATGAATGTGGTGGAACTCGACACCACACCTTACCTCCATCTTAAGATGAGGGAGCTATGGTCACTCTGTAAAATAAAGAAAATAGTAATGGGCCCCAGACCTTCCAAACTACAGCTCTAGGAGCTGTTGGCAGAGTTTGAAAAGGCCAACCCCTCTGAGGATGGCAACACAGAGGATGATGATAGTGACTTGGAGGGTGATTCCCCCCTACCAGTCCTATCTAGGGAAGACAGGGCCTCTCAAGCCCTGACTCCAAGCATAATAGTCAGAGATGCTGGCTCCCTCACAGGAGGGACCAACTTCTCTGAAATCACTGAGGATAACTCCAGTGAAGAGGACATCCAGTTAGCCAGGATGGCCAAAAGATTGGCTTTGGAAAGACAGATCCTAGCCATAGAAAGGGAAAGACAAGAGATGGGCCTAGGACCCATCAATGGTGGCAGCAACATAAATAGGGTCAGAGATTCTCCTGACATGTTGAAAATCCCTAAAGGGATTGTAACTAAATATGAAGATGGTGATGACATCACCAAATGGTTCACAGCTTTTGAGAGGGCTTGTGTAACCAGAAAAGTGAACAAATCTCACTGGGGTGCTCTCCTTTGGGAAATGTTCACAGGAAAGTGTAGGGATAGACTCCTCACACTCTCTGGAAAAGATGCAGAATCTTATGACCTCATGAAGGGTACCCTGATTGAGGGCTTTGGATTCTCCACTGAGGAGTATAGGATTAGATTCAGGGGGGCTCAAAAATCCTCGAGCCAGACCTGGGTTGACTTTGTAGACTACTCAGTAAAAACACTAGATGGTTGGATTCAAGGCAGTGGTGTAAGTAATTATGATGGGCTGTACAATTTATTTGTGAAAGAAAAAAAAAAAAATGTAAAAGAACACCTATTAAGTAATTGTTTCAATGATAAACTGCATCAGCATCTGGTAGACCTAGGACCAATTTCTCCCCAAGAATTGGGAAAGAAGGCGGACCATTGGGTCAAGACTAGGGTGTCCAAAACTTCCACAGGGGGTGACCAAAAGAAAGGGGTCACAAAACCTCCCCAGGGGAAAGGTGGTGAGGCAGCCAAAAACAAAAATAGTAAAGAGTCTTCTACAGGCCCCCAAAAACCTGCACAGGAGGGTGGGCCCAGAGCCTCTTCACAAACCAATTTTGGGTACAAGGGTAAAAACGTCGATCCCAAAAAGGCCTGGTGTCGTGGCTGTAATCAGCCTGGACACCAAACTGGAGACAAGGCCTGTCCCCAGGATAATACCACTTCTAACTCCACTCCAGCTAAAACTGGAATGGCCAGTCTCCAAGTGGGATCAACAGTGTGCCCAGAGCAAATCAGGTGTCACACTGAAGCTACATTAGTCTCTGAGGGTGGGGTGGATTTAGCCACACTGGCTGCCTGGCCCCCTAACATGCAAAAATACAGGCAGCAGCTCTTAATTAATGGGACAAGTGTAGAGGGCCTGAGGGATACAGGTGCCAGTGTCACTATGGTGACAGAGAAACTGGTTTCCCCTGGCCAAAACCTGACTGGACAAACCTATCCAGTCACCAATGCTGACAATCAAACTAAAGTACATCCCATGGCAATGGTAACTTTAGAGTGGGGAGGGGTCAATGGCCTGAAACAGGTGGTGGTCTCCTCCAATATCCCAGTAGACTGTTTGCTTGGAAATGACCTGGAGTCCTCAGCATGGGCTGAGGTAGAACTGAAAACCCATGCAGCCATGCTGGGTATCCCTGAACTGGTGTGTGTCAAAACAAGGGCACAGTGCAAGGCACAGGGTGAAAAAGTAGAGCTGGAGTCTGGAAGAAAGGCCCAGCCTACCAAGAGAGAAGGAAAGTCAGCTGGGAAACCAGCTGCAACACAACAAGAAAAAGAGAGCCTCTCTTCTCAGGAAGAAGTTCTGCCCTCTGAGGGAACTGAGCCTATGGAGCTGGAACCTTACCAGGTTGAGCTCTTGGGCCCAGGGGGACCCTCAAGGGAAGAGTTGTGTAAGGGACAAGAAACCTGTCCCTCTCTTGAAGGCCTTAGGCAGCAAGCTGCTGAAGAGTCCAAAGGCAAGAAAAATGGACCACATAGGGTCTATTGGGAAGATGGACTCCTGTACACTGAGGCCAGAGATCCCAAACCTGGTGCCACTAGGAGAGTGGTAGTGCCTCAGGCGTTCAGAGAGTTTATTCTGACCTTAGCCCATGATATTCCCCTTGCTGGGCATTTGGGACAAACCAAGACGTGGGAGTGGTTAGTCAACCACTTCTACTGGCCCAACATGTCCCAGAAGGTTAAGGAGTTTTGCATCTCCTGTACCACCTGTCAAGCCAGTGGTAAGACAGGTGGACATCCAAAGGCCCCCCTCATTCCACTTCCAGTGGTGGGGGTCCCCTTTGAAAGAGTGGGTGTGGACATAGTGGGTCCACTTGAACCTCCCACAGCCTCAGGAAATATGTACATCCTAGTAGTAGTGGATCATGCTACTAGGTATCCTGAAGCTATTCCCCTTAGGTCGACTACTGCCCCTGCAGTAGCCAAGGCCCTCATTGGTATCTTTACCAGAGTGGGCTTCCCTAAGGAGGTGGTGTCTGACAGAGGTACCAACTTCATGTCAGCGTACCTGAAACACATGTGGAATGAGTGTGGAGTGACTTATAAATTCACTACACCATATCATCCACAAACTAATGGCCTGGTTGAGAGATTCAACAAGACATTAAAAGGCATGATCATGGGGCTCCCAGAAAAACTCAAAAGGAGATGGGATGTCCTCTTGCCATGTCTGCTTTTCGCTTACAGAGAGGTGCCTCAGAAGGGAGTAGGGTTCTCACCCTTTGAACTTCTGTTTGGCCACCCTGTAAGGGGACCACTTGCTCTTGTTAAAGAAGGCTGGGAGAGACCTCTTCATGAGCCTAAACAAGACATAGTGGACTATGTACTTGGCCTTCGCTCAAGGATGGCAGAGTACATGGAAAAGGCAAGTAAAAACCTTGAGGCCAGCCAACAGCTCCAGAGGTTTTGGTATGACCAAAAGGCTGCACTGGTTGACTTTCAACCAGGGCAGAAAGTCTGGGTTTTGGAGCCTGTGGCTCCCATGGCACTTCAGGACAAATGGAGTGGCCCTTACCCAGTGCTAGAGGAGGAAGAGTCAGGTCACCTATCTGGTAGACCTGGGCACAAGCAGGAGCCCCAAGAGGGTGATCCACGTGAACCGCCTTAAGCTCTTCCATGACAGGGCTGATGTAAATCTGTTAATGGTAACAGATGAGGATCAGGAAGCTGAGAGTGAGCCTCTCCCTGATCTTCTGTCATCAAACCCTAATGATGGCTCAGTAGATGGAGTGATCTATTCAGACACCCTCTCTGGCCAACAGCAAGCTGACCGTAGGAAGGTCCTGCAACAGTTTGCTGAGCTCTTTTCCCTAACCCCTGGTCAGACACACCTGTGTACCCATGATGTGGACACAGGAGACAGCATGCCTGTCAAAAACAAAATATTCAGACAGTCTGATCAAGTTAAGGAAAGCATCAAGGTGGAAGTCCACAAGATGCTGGAATTGGGAGTAATTGAGTACTCTGACAGCCCCTGGGCTAGCCCAGTGGTCTTAGTCCCCAAACCTCACACCAAAGATGGAAAGAGAGAGATGAGGTTTTTTGTGGACTACAGAGGACTTAACTCTGTCACCAAGACAGATGCCCATCCCATTCCTAGAGCTGATGAGCTGATTGATAAATTAGGGGCTGCCAAATTCTTAAGTACCTTTGACTTAACAGCAGGGTACTGGCAAATCAAAATGGCCCCTGGAGCAAAAGAAAAGACAGCATTCTCCACACCTGATGGGCATTATCAGTTCACTGTTATGCCCTTTGGTTTAAAGAATGCCCCTGCCACCTTCCAAAGGTTGGTGAATCAAGTCCTTGCTGGCTTGGAGTCCTTCAGTGCAGCTTATCTTGACGATATTGCTATCTTTAGCTCCAACTGGCAGGATCACCTGGTCCACCTGAAGAAGGTTTTGAAGGCCCTGCAATCTGCAGGCCTCTCTATCAAGGCATCCAAATGCCAGATAGGGCAGGGAACTGTGGTTTACTTGGGACACCTTGTAGGTGGAGGCCAAGTTCAGCCACTCCAGCCTAAGATCCAGACTATTCTGGACTGGGCAGCTCCAAAAACCCAGACTCAAGTCAGGGCATTCCTTGGCTTGACTGGGTACTATAGGAGGTTTGTGAAGGGATATGGATCCATTGTGACAGCCCTCACAGAACTCACCTCCAAGAAAATGCCCAAGAAAGTAAACTGGACTGTAGAATGCCAACAGGCCTTTGACACCCTGAAACAAGCAATGTGCACAGCACCAGTTCTAAAAGCTCCAGATTACTCCAAGCAGTTCATTGTGCAGACAGATGCCTCTGAACATGGGATAGGGGCAGTTTTGTCCCAAACAAATGATGATGGCCTTGACCAGCCTGTTGCTTTCATTAGCAGGAGGTTACTCCCCAGGGAGCAGCGTTGGAGTGCCATTGAGAGGGAGGCCTTTGCTGTGGTTTGGTCCCTGAAGAAGCTGAGACCATACCTCTTTGGTACTCACTTCCTAGTTCAGACTGACCACAGACCTCTCAGATGGCTGATGCAAATGAAAGGTGAAAATCCAAAACTGTTGAGGTGGTCCATCTCCCTACAGGGAATGGACTTTATAGTGGAACACAGACCTGGGACTGCCCATGCCAATGCAGATGGCCTTTCCAGGTTCTTCCACTTAGAAAATGAAGACTCTCTTGGGAAAGGTTAGTCTCATCCTCTTTCGTTTGGGGGGGGGTTGTGTAAGGAAATGCCTCCTTGGCATGGTTACTCCCTGACTTTTTGCCTTTGCTGATGCTATGTTTTGAATTGAAAGTGTGCTGAGGCCTGCTAACCAGGCCCCAGCACCAGTGTTCTTTCCCTAACTTGTACTTTTGATTCCACAATTGGCACACCCTGGCACCCAGGTAAGTCCCTTGTAACTGGTACCCCTGGTACCAAGGGCCCTGATGCCAGGGAAGGTCTCTAAGGGCTGCAGCATATCTTATGCCACCCTGGGGACCCCTCACTCAGCACAGACACACTGCTTACCAGCTTGTGTGTGCTAACACGCCCTTAAATTTAGTATTTAAGGGCTTCCCTGAACCTAAGAATTTAGATTCCTGAAACTACAAGAAGAAGACTGCTGAGCTGAAAAACCCCTGCAGAGGAAGAACAGAAGACACCAACTGCTTTGGCCCCAGACTTACCGGCCTGTCTCCTGCCTTCCAAAGAAACCTGCTCCAGCGACGCTTTCCAAGGGACCAGCGACCTCTGAATCCTCTGAGGACTGCCCTACTTCAAGAAAGACAAGAAACTCCCGAGGACAGCGGCACTGCTCCAAAAGAACTGCAACTTTGTTTCAAGGAGCAGATTTAAAGACCCCTGCAACTCCCCGCAAGAAGCGTGAGACTTGCAACACTGCACCCGGCGACCCCGACTTGACCGGTGGAGAACCAACACCTCAGGAAGGACCCTCCGGCGACTCCGAGACCGTGAGTAACCAAAGTTGTCCCCCCCTGAGCCCCCACAGCAACGCCTGCAGAGGGAATCCCGAGGCTCCCCCTGACCGCGACTGCCTGAACTCCATTTCCCGACGGCTGGAAAAGACCCTGCACCCGCAGCCCCCAGCACCTAAAGGAACGGAACTCCTGTGCAGGAGTGACCCCCAGGAGGCCCTCTTCCTTGCCCAGGTGGTGGCTACCCCGAGGAGCCCCCCCCCTTGCCTGCCTGCACCGCTGAAGAGATCCCTTGGTCTCTCATTGAACATCATTGAAAACCCGACGCGTGTTTGCACACTGCACCCGGCCGCCCCCGCGCTGCTGAGGGTGTACTTTTTGTGCTGACTTGTGTCCCCCCCGGTGCCCTACAAAACCCCCCTGGTCTGCCCTCCGAAGACGCGGGTACTTACCTGCTGGCAGACCGGAACCGGGGCACCCCCCTTCTCTCCATTGAAGCCTATGTGTTTTGGGCACCTCTTTGACCTCTGCACCTGACCGGCCCTGAGCTGCTGGTGTGGTAACTTTGGGGTTGCTCTGAACCCCCAACTGTGGGCTACCTTGGACCAAAAACTGAAACCTGTAAGTGTCTTACTTACCTGTGAAACCTAACAATACTTTACCTCCCCCAGGAACTGTGAAAATTGCACTGTGTCCACTTTTAAAACAGCTTATTGTGTTTTATGTAAAAAGTATACATGCTAATGTAATGATTCAAAGTTCCTAAAGTACTTACCTGCAATACCTTTCAAATGAGATATTACATGTAGAATTTGAACCTGTGGTTCTTAAAATAAACTAAGAAAAGATATTTTTCTATAACAAAACCTATTGGCTGGATTTGTCTCTGAGTGTGTGTTCCTCATTTATTGCCTGTGTGTATGTACAACAAATGCTTAACACTACTCCTTTGATAAGCCTACTGCTCGACCACACTACCACAAAATAGAGCATTAGTATTATCTCTTTTTGCCACTATCTTACCTCTAAGGGGAACCCTTGGACTCTGTGCATACTATTCCTTACTTTGAAATAGTGCATACAGAGCCAACTTCCTACAGGTGCTAGCTATACACCCTGCTGGCTTGTGTGCTCTGCAGACATTCCACAATGGTAGTGTTGATGCATTTGGTTGGTGGTTCCATGTCAAAGTAAAGGTCTTATTGGTCTTGGTAGCAAATGGTCTTTGTCATCCAGGATAAGGACTTGCTGACTGTGTTCTGACACATGAGGCTAACCTGAAGCAGATCTCCTATGTTTAATGGTTCTGTTGCACTCCTGTTTATCCCATATTGTAAGCCATGATTTGTTGCATAATTACTCCATGAGTCTGCTTTAAGATACATCAAACAAAAACAGGTACTTCTTTGTTCCAACATGTGTACAACGTGTTCTCTACTGTGATTTTGATGATGTATGACTGAAAACCTTTGAGTTCAAAATGGCTGTATTATATATACATTAACCTAGGAAAAGCTTTGTGTATGAGAGGAAGATTAGGTTAGTTTAACATGCCTACTCTTTTTTGATTTGAGATATCTTTAATATGTTCTTTATAAATCGCTGGCTTGTCTGGTTGTCATGCAGATATGTTGGCAATTCAACAAATCCTGGAGTTTTGTTCAGTTAGCTTTGTTAAAAACTGCAAATGCCATATCCTACCTTGTCTGTTCAATGTGCAAATATCCTTTTGTATAAAAAATACTTAGATTGGCATGAAATTTTGATCAAGGCTTCTCAGTCATCACTATTTTATGTAATGTAGCCATTGCTAGGGTGCAGCCATGTATGTTATAGACTAAAGAACCTCCTCTTTTTAAAACAACCTTCTTTTAATCTAAACCGTTTCAGCAACGTTAACGTTTTTTTAGTAAGGAACCACCATGCAATTTTCTCCAGCCATTGCTGAAGGGAACATAAGAGTTGTTTTAAATATTTACTGGAAGGGATGCATGCAAAAAATAAAATAACCTGCTCACGATGTAGCCACTCCTACATTTGTGGCTTTTGGACATTTCGGCATGCCTTTGGGTGCGATTGGCTCGTCCCCTTTTGTTAATAGGCCGTAGTGGTTTGCACAGCCTTGTGATGGCGTGGCTGAATGGAGGTCATCAAAAGCAGCTTTTGTGCATTATCAAATGAGTCTCACTGTATTATGTACATCTAGCCCATTATCTGTTGAA
Source organism: Pleurodeles waltl (assembly GCF_031143425.1). Lineage (NCBI taxonomy): Eukaryota > Metazoa > Chordata > Amphibia > Caudata > Salamandridae > Pleurodeles > Pleurodeles waltl. Next base: position 123,377,155 of record NC_090448.1, on the reverse strand, counting down.
ACAGAAGATATATTTCAATGATATTAATTGGGACCATGGTTTTGATTGCTTTTATCTTTGTTAATCTGCTTCACCTTCAAAACACAAGTTATTTTTATTTAATAAATATGAAAATGCTATGCCCTGGTATATTATGGCTCTTGATCCATGTTAGACAACTCGCCTAGGTGGGGTCCATATCGTTAAAAGGAACTTGAGAAGTAAAATTCATGTACACGAAGAAAGGATGCAGTTCTTATTGAGCTTTAAGGGCCAATGAGTGAACTACTTGTAAGTTTTCAATTGTCTTTCTTCTCTTGCAGACATCATGTCTGTACATTGTCCAATTTGGGAATATGGGTGTTTTATACTCTCTTCGTATTTGCTCAAATACCTTCTCTATATTTATGTCTCTGCCTAAGGTTATACCTAGAAAGTAAGAACTATAGGTCGAATAAATGCTGCAGTGTCACAAAATATGCAAGTCAGCGACTAAAGTAGACTGTAAAGGCTTGGCTATAAGGTGATTTGTTATCTCCTTTCTTTGGTAGTTCTAGGTGTATCCCCTAATACTGACAACTCAACTAGTTCTAAGGCTTGTTGATTGCACCTTCGCAACCAGTGGTCCATGTGAAAAGCAATATTCTTTTCATACCATTTAAAGTGCTTTAGCTACCTCTAACGTAGACAGATTAATCTGGTATTATTTTCATCATTTTGACATATGTTTTACAGTAGAAAATTATATTTGCATTAGAATGATAGCCTCTCTTTGTAGTGATTCATTAAATCTTAAACCCTTCCCTACAAGAAATATTTGACCTCTGCTAATCCTAAAAGAGACCAAGCATCACCAACTCTTTGCTTCTGAATATTTAGCAGTGGCCATGCAGAATTTCAAAAGAATGAGCAGACTTGTTCTGTTCGCATTGTGCTGATCTGGTGCGACTAGGGAGACATTTCCCCCGATTCTTTGCTCCTTGAAGTGTCTGTTTGTGAGAAATCTACACCTATAGGAACCATTTGTATAACTCCTTCTAATTGAGTTGTTGTAATCAGAATGTTAGGAATGCTTCTAATTAGCTGGCAGGCTTGGAATATGTCAGGTAGCACAGTGATCTACTGCCTGCTGCTGGCTGCCATTATGGACCTGCTTGTCGTTCAAGACTTAAATGTAATTCCTCAACATTCAGAGCCTGACCTGAGCTGTCGCTAAGCGTTTTGGTGTTCTTGTAATACATCGACAGCATCCTCTTGCCACATATCCTTAACTGATAAAGGAATACTGTAGGACCACATGGTTTAAAAGTTACTAACAAGCATAATTCTTTTGGATCTGTAGTCTAATATATGGTTTCATATATCCTTTTGTGCAACTGCTGTCCCATACTGACCTAGTAATGCCTTAAATATGAATTTAAATACTACGCTAAAATGATTGTTTTGTGCAAATTTCATTTCTGCTGTTTCTCTAATTTTGTCACTATCGGCAGCATATCCTGCTTTCATTTTTCATAACATAAAAGGTAATTCAAAATGGGGGTGAGTGTGTTTTCATCATCTGAGGGTATAGCCTCTACTCCACAGGTGGAACACCAACCGCCTTTTTGTGGGATCCCTGCCTGCCTGTCATGGATCTCACTGTCTTCAGAGCCACCATTAGTGTGGTGTATGCTCTGAAGGCCAAAATTTTATTTTGGTTCCACTTAGTACAGAACGATTTTGTGTTTTTTAAAAACACAGTGGCCGTGATGTGCATTGTTTTCGCTCTGCACATTTGGTCATTGTTTTTTTTTCCATCCACACATGGCAATCCTAGGCAGGATATATTGACTGTCACCCCACTGTTTGTAGAGTGGGATGACCAACACTGTGGCCTAGTGGCCCAGTAGTGGACAGGCCACAAGGTGAAGGGTTTTCACAGGGAAGCCAGCTGGGGCCTCTCCATTGAAATCTCTGTGATTCCTGTGTGTCTAAATTGGGCTGAGGAACCGTGTCTTTGGCAGAGCCTGCGAAGTACCTTTTTATAATTATTCGCCCATTAAGTATTGGTATGTAGATGCACATGAGATCCCTGTTATAATCTACTACCAAAGGTAGTTTTTTTAGATTAATGGTTATAATCGTGACCAAGTAAATACACAATTTATTTTTGTTTTTTGTGTGTGGTGGAAACATTGTGCAGTAAAGTAGAAAAAACAACATTTCATAGCTTATGGCAGATGCTTGAGATGTACGCTGATTTGGTTAGTCCTGCTGTGGAGATGTCGCCTGTGGAGCATTTGAGAATAGTCTTAAAAAAAGATGCTCACTCAATGTTCTGATTTTTATTAAATTAGTTTAAAGTGATAACTCCGAGATCTGAAAATGTAGGAATGGTCAAATGCCAAAGTATTGGAATAAAAATATAGACTCCCATGGTAGTGACTTATCTGCAAATGTTTGTTTTTTGTGAAGTTGAGCTAGCTGGAGAAGCAGTGAGGCTACATCCACATGTATCATCCCACCATAGGGATTGCTTATGGTGTGCAGGCACTTAATACTAGGGGAGTGAATAAATTAGCAAAGATAGCTGTGTGACAAAAAAGTTGTCCAAAATTGAGGAACTGCTGTGTTTAGCGAGATGGCTGAAAGCTTTAGTTGTAAACAGACAGCTTATGGTCCAATCAGGGGTGTGGAATTTAATAAAATATCTGCTTGTCCATGGGAAAGGTTGCTTCATAAATCTACTTGTCCTTTTGATGCCATGTAGTGCGTCAACAAATTCTGGCAACAATCTCATTATATAAGAGCTCTGATAATAGCCTCTCTGATTATGCCAGGGCTAATACTATAGTAGGGCTTGAATACTAATAATTTTCCTATTTTGCCACCTTTCCACAAATCTCAATACTGGGGCTGGAGGAAGCAGTAAGCAGTAGTTCCAGGGTTGGAATGCCTTTGAGTCTGTGCAAACCCACTAACTTGCATGGTTTAAGGATTATTCACCATCTCTTCTCTAAAAGTCTCCAATTCTGAGGAAGGTTGGAAATTTACTGCTCACAAGGGCAGAAGTGGAAGTGAAAAAAGTAGTTAAAGGGAAAGTGAACTTGAAAACATGCAATAGATTTTCAAATAAGCAAATCTAAACATGCATATTTGCTCTTGCTAAAATATATTTTACAAATATTTTCCAGGAGTACTTTATCCTGGTCTACTTGTCTAAATTCTTGTAAGTTCATGAAAGTCGTAATTCTGCACTAATGCAAAGACATATACCATGGTCTACGTACTAGGACTGGAGAAAGCAATAAGCAATATTTCCAGGATTGGAATGCCTTTGAGTCTGTGCAAACCTATGAGCTTGCATGATTTAAGGCTATTTCACCAGCTCGTCTCCAAACTTTGCCCATACTGAGAAAGGTTGGAAATGTACTCCTCACAAGGGCAGAAGTGGAAGTTCATCCTGGTTTGGCAAAAAAAGTGGTTGGGGGGAAGTGAACTTGTAAACGCTCAATAGATTTTTGAATAAGCAAACCTACACATGCATATTTGCTCATGCTAAAATACAGTTTACAAATATTTTCCAGGAGTACTACTTCCTGGTCTACTTCTGTGAATTCTTTTGAGTTCACAAAAGCCTTAAGTATGCACTAACACAAAGATAGATACCATGGTTCACTTTTGTGACTTCCTTTAAAAATTGGGCCACTCTCTATCCATCTATTGACTGGCTTTACTGTGAACAAAAGCATTCTGCTCTTCCACAGTGAGCATATTGTCACGCACACAAAGTAGTGTTGTTCAGTTTTAGGAACTACTGTGGCAATGTGTGCTTTTTGAGACCAAAAACCTTTTTTGTTTTTTGCCAGTGTTTTTTACAATGGTGAGTGCCTGGCAGTTCCCACAATAATATTGTTTTACAAAAGCAATGTCAAAACACGCACTGGCAAAACCAAAAGACTGACCACCAGTGTTGGATCGGTTGGCTGTGCCATTGCTTTTTTATTTTCATGTTTCCCATAATCTTGTTGAATCTGGTTACAGTGATTTTTCCATTCGGAATATTTTTGGGAAGTACTAGCATGCTTCTGCATATTTAATAAATGACGCTTCAAATAAATGGTACCGAAAGTTTCACAGTAACTTAGCAATTTGTTTTTAATCTGAGCACTTTATTTTGGAAGCAAAGAAACAGCAATGTTGCTTACAAGCTTCTGCAAACATCATACGTAGCATCATTATAAAGCTTTTTAAACTTGTGTGTACACATTTGTTTACTGGGACCACTGTCAGTAGTGCAATGTGAGCTCACCCTAATAATAAAGGCTTTGCATTTATGAACCATAAATACAAGTTCAAACAGTATTAACACGTGGGCACAAATATTACCTCAAATGCAGACGATTCTCTTCTCTGTAAACTGGCAGCCAAACGGGTTGTGCCGCAGGGGCTTTGGGCCTACTTGTCCCAAGAACAAAATAAACATGAAAACTTGTTGTCCTTGACCCCAAACAATATGTCATGGTTGGTGGGCTATAGGAATTCCACACCCCTGGGTCCAAAGACATAATGGCGAGGTAGCTTAGAGTCAAAAACCACCAGAACAGTGCAAAATGTGATCCTAGTGTGGCACTTGGCGCAGTGTTTGGTAGTCATATGAACATTGATTTTCGATATAGACCCCAAAAATCTGACCCACATTTTAGGCGTGTGATGTCATAATACAAAATGACCACGCAATGGTCCATAAATGATCATAAATGTAATAATCGTCTTCCAGCACATAATTGTAATGATTTTTTGGCCAAGGATTTCAAAAATGTTGCAGTTTAATTGACTCATAGTGCACTATGATAAGTATGTAGATATACAGGGTGTTCCACATAACTTGCTCACTCCTCTTAACCTTTGAACGGCTAAAGATAGAAATTTCAAACAAAAACCATGGTTCATCAAAAAATGACTAGTTTATGTTGTTACTATTATAGAGTCACTTGGGACCCGTACACCTGGCATATTTGTGCTATATTTTGTTGTTATTATATAAAAACTGATTTTGTAACATTTAAACATTAAAACATTTGTTTATTGAAAAAGAATGAAGATACAAATGATATTTTTATTAATATTTTACTCAGCTGTTTTTTTTTAAAGGTTACAGTTTGGTCAGTCATCTAAAACATGTCCTTCTGATTGCATTCCCCATCACAAAGACTAGTACATGGAAGAAACAATTGTTTACATTTACAAGCATGGGTACACAATGTTTTGCATCCACACGTAACAAGTTCCTTGCAGTATTCTGAGGCATCAGGCAAAAGTGACTGCAGAGGTTCATATCCAACATCTTCCCTTCCTCATCCACATATCAGGATACACCTTCCACCACTGAGACCAGACATAACCCACTTAATTCTGTTGCTGTGCTGTAAAACAGCAGCCTCGCATGGTGGCACATTTTCTAGACAGCGATTAAGTTTGGTCACCATCCTTCTTCGACATTCAGTAACAGAATTGCTGACAAACTGTTATTTGAAATATCTGGTAGGCAATGAGAAAGCTCGAGAAATGTTTCTGCTATAACCTGAAAATGTTGCCATGTTTCCCACCCTTTTTTCTTGCCATGACCTGCAAATGCAGTTAGTGTCGCAACCTGTAAATGCATGGGAAAAATAAAATACACTTATGCCAAGGTTATTAGCATATTCATGGATAGGCAGTAGCTTTTGATTTTTCCAAATACTAAATTCAGTCGAAAAATGTTTAACGGTTTAAGCTGCATTTAAATGCATAAAGAGAAATAACTGCTACATCGCAATCAACAGTACATATAGTTATAGACTTCTGGCCACTTTCACAACATGTTTTGCATGTAATATTATTCTGGTAGCTTCTTCTTATAACATGGTCTGAGTTCAGATACATTGAGATTTTCAGGAATATTCACCACGTTATCATCCTTCATCATTACTACAATTTAAATCCTCTGGTATCTCAAGACTCAAAAAGTTAGAAGCCACAGATTGGAACAAATCATTTTAGTTATCTTCATTTTGTAGAAAGGTTGGCCAGTTTTTTTTATATCTTTGTTGAACCTTTTATACAGTAGCGTGAACCAAAACCTTGCCTATTTCCTTCTTCATTTTATAAACACCCCTATATATAACGGTCAAATAATATGTCCTCTTGTTTCAATTTGTTAGATATGTTGATTACATAAGGCTGGAATATCTAGGTGCTGTACTCTTGAAAATTGCATACTTTGTTGGATTTTAAGAAATAGATTATTGCTGATCCATCCATAATAACACAACTTGCAGTGTCTGTAATGTTATTCATGTTATCTACAGCACCATTAAGCTTTTCCAAACAAGGGATGATGCCTGACTTTGTCCCTTTTCTTAGCAATCCTCCCTCTGAAAGTGATGGGGAATAATTAAGATTAGTACCAAGCAATATTCAGTCTAGTGAAAAGTGATCAGCGATACTGGCGATACTTCAGAATTTTGGAGTGTATCTTCAAGATAGTTTACAATTTCACCAAAAACCATGCTATGGATTAATGTCATTTTTTTGTGTTAACTTTTTTCTTTGTTCTGTATTTGCCGAAGCTGGTTATAAAATCTAACTAAATTTTTTGTGGTACTTCCCTTCGGTTGCAACCATATTTCCACCACTTAACTTGGTGAGTACTTTTGAGTCACTTAATGCAACTGCAGCAACTCTAATTCAGTTACTCAATTCAAGTGTATACACATGTATAAGCTCTGCCCGACTCTTCGTCACAAAAGAAACACATCTCTTTCAGTTCACCAACTATAAATTACGTGTACATCTTGAAGTACTCTCTTGAAAACCATCTTGAACTAGTTTAGTTTTTTCTTTTTGTAGAAACTTTCAATTTTGTGTTTATCAAATTTGTTTCTACGCGTTTTTGGATTTTTCCACAGTTTTCATTTAACAGTTGTTAAACTACATCATGATTTTTTAAACAATTTTGTTTTGATGATTGATGGAAGTCCTTTTATTTTGTCAAAAGCTAGCAGATTGTCAAGCAAACCTTTGTACCCAATTTCTTTATCAGAACATTTACTATTAGCTGGACACACTAAAACCTCTGGTAAACTTTGCTGACACAATACACACAGATCCCACTCAATCGCAGTACCAACATTTTGTTTACTAGATATAAACTCTTCATTAATATATACAAATTCACAACTTCTTTTGGTAGACGTTTTTACTCACTGACAGCGGATAACGTCTTCACACTTTCAGAAACCTGCAACAACAAAAAACAAATTGTTAGTTTACAAGGGCAGTACAACATACTTTTTTATTTACATCATAAGGTATTTACTTACTGGATCCATTAAAAATGTCTCATACTTTGTCAGCGGTCAACTAAAATTTAGAATTTCTACCACTTTTGGCATCCCGGATCAGAAAAACATATGAAATGATGTGATGGATGCCTAACATTAGATTCATAATTGCAACACAAATAATAGTGGTGGCCATTTTCTTTATGGCGTTATACGAGCAAAGTAGCCATACGATTTCTAGGGTCTATATCATCATTCCTTTTTACCTTATTACTAAGCCCTGTGCAAAGTTTCATGTTGGTATCATATTTTGCACGATTCTAACGCTAAGCTAACTCACTGTAAGCATCTAGTTGACCAGTTTTCATGAGTCAATTGCTGGCTTTTACGAGTGCTGTTGGGTACTGAAGAATCAACATAGTTAGATAAGATACAAAGTTTCATGTAAATGTGATAAATTAAAATTATGGGTCATTTGCCACACAGTTATAGTCATTTAAGTAGCGTGAAAATAAGCCCGCATAGTGCTTACAACAAAATTAAGTACATTAGACACATGTTCCTGGTAGAAATAGATGCCTTCTTCAGCTGCATCAATGTTTTGCATCACTTATCAAATAATGCCGGAAATCCAAGTAACATCTTCATTCAAAAGTTTATCTTTAAGGAAATGGAAATAAGACCTTACAGTATTTTAATTATTTTATTTTCTATTCTGTAGTTATTAATAGAAAGTACTGCTGCCCAAAGATCTACTTTAATCATCGTTGCTTCTCTGGACCTTATCTAAACAAGGGAAGAATTGCAGAGCTGCCTAGGTCTGTGGGTCCAGGGAACTGTGTGCTTGTTCTGAAGGAGGTAAGTTACACATTATAGCATACCATGTTGAGGGAGATGCAGTACAAATTTGTCACAGCTGTTGGTGAGACCTAAAGTGTTTTTTTCTTCACTTTCCTGCTCGCTCATTGACAATGTTTTTCTCCCACATTTTGACTGAAAGTGATATTAGTTGTGTGTGATCCATTTCTAATGCAGCATTTGCTGTCCAGTGGTTGGCCAGATTCAGGTCTCAATTTTCCATCCAAATTGATGTTCAGCACCCTCCCTTTCCAAATGAGACAGATGTTTTCAGGAGTTTGTCCATGTCCATATAGCAGTGTGGGTTAGGTCATTACATTACCTATGATTATCTTTGTGATTAACAACATTTCTTCATTTTAGCTGTACCTATGGTGACCTGGTTATTGTCTCTGGTTATTGCCTCTGCATTGGCTAGCAGATATGCTGGGTTTGCCAATTTCTGGGACTGTTGTCTTGTGAGTTGGCCCACCTGTTGGAACGACCTCTATTGAATGAAAAGCACTGTGGTACAAAGAGGAGAATCATCAAAGTTAAGGAATGGAAAATCGTTGTTGCACTATGTAGCCAGGGCAGTGGTGATTCACTGGGGATTCAAAATGGGGAGTATGCTCTCAGTCTTTTGGTTTTATCAATGCCTCTTTTGTTATGACATTGCTTTTGTAAAACATTATTGTTGTGGGAGCTGCCACACGCTCACCATTGTAACAATCACTGGCAAAAAGCAAAACAATGTGTGGTCTCAATAAACACACATTGCCACAGTAGTTCCTAGAACTGAACAAAACTACTTTGTGTGCATACCAATATGCTCCCTGTGGAAGAGCAGAATGTTATCACTCACAGTAAGGTGGATAGAGAGAGGCCCGATTCTTAAAGAAAGTCACAAAAGTGCATCATGGTATATATCTTTGTGTTAGTGCAGACATATGGCTTTCATGAACTCACAAGAATTCACAGAAGTAGACCAGGAAATAGTATTCCTGGAAAATATTTGTAAACTGTATTTTAGCATGAGCAAATATGCATGTGTAGGTTTGCTCATTCGAAAATCTATTGAGTGTTTACAAGTTCACTTCCCCCCAACCACTTTTTTTCCAAACCTAGATGAACTTCCACTTCTGCCCTTGTGAGGAGTACATTTCCAACCTTTCTCACGACGGGCAAAGTTTAGAGAAGAGCTGGTGAAAAATCCTTAAATCATGCAAGTTCGTAGGTTTGCACAAACCCAAAGGCATTCCAATCCTTGAAATGTTGCTTATTGCTTCCTCCAGCCTAGTATGTAGATCTGTGGAAAGGTGGCAAAATAAGGACATTACTAGTATTCAAGCCCTACTATAGTATTACCCTTTGCATAAACAGAGAAGCTGTTATCAGAGCTCTTATATAATGAGATTGCTGCCATAATTTGCTGCTGCACTACTTTTCATCAAAAAGACAAGTACATTATTGTTCAATGGCATGTGTGGCTGTAGAATCACATGCTTTGCATAAGTCTGCCATCTAGTGTTGAGCTCGGCGTGCTGCAAGTTGTTTTTGTTCGAAGAATCTTTTGGAGTCACAAGACTGTGTGACTCCTCTTGGTGATACTGCGCATGGGCATCAAGTCCTTTGTTAAATTGTTTTCTCTCCGCCGTCGAGTTCGGACGTGTGTCCTCTCGCTCCGGTATTTCTCAGCTCGGTCTCTCCTTAACTTTCCCTTCCGTCTTTCTTTCAGCAACAGTATAGTATTTCAACTGTTTTTCCAAATGTAAAGTACTCAGTCCAAATTCCTGCGTTGGGCTGGTTCACTGTCCTTCAGGACATCAACACTCTTCTTGGACGTTTTTCTTCAAGTGCTGTCGAAATATGCAGGGCTGATGTAACGGACTCCATTTAGGTTCTGCCCTCAATACCATTAGAAATTTCCGCACACCGATCAACACGTGGTGTGTAACTTGTGCTTGTTCCTGGAACACAAAAAAGAGAATTGCAACGCCTGTAGGTCTTTTCGATCTAAGAAGACTCTCCAGGACCAAAGATCGTGTTCGTTGGAGATGATGTCAAAGACACCGGACAACACTCCCGACATATTTGGAGAGGATCATGCACAGGAAGAAATCAGACATCAGGCAACCCTTTCTATTCGAGATTCTGAGTCAGACGTTGAATCTGACATCAAGGATCAGCCAGTTCCTGCAGCACAACATGTGAATACATCAGCCCCAACTTCCCATCTAATGACTTTGGAAAAAAACAAACATCTAAGCTAGTCGTCACTCCACCACTGCCTTCGGGCCAGGGACGGATCTGAAAGTTACATTCAGATGCTTTGTCCTCCGTCTCGGCACAGAAATTTGCCAAGGCAATCTCAGGGTCGAGTTGAGCATTTCGGCTCTGAGAAAGAACCCTACAACAATAGTTTCAGAGCCGATACCTTCAGTTCGACAAAAGGCTTCCATTCCAAAAACTTTGAACCAAGTAAAATGGCTTCCAAGGACTCCACTCATTCATCTGGAGTAACGTCACCAGTGGAGCCAATTCTAGCACTAATGGACGCTCGTCAGCTCCAGATTCACATACAAAAGGGAACAGGGAAAATAATTGCTTCTCCCCCTGTTCCAATTAAAAGGAGACTTACCTTTCAAGAGACATTGGACACTGTTCCTCCTCCTAAAAAAGTCTCTAAGGACAAAGACAAGGCTCCACATTATCCTCAGCCTTCTGCACCTCACTCTCCTGTACTTCCTCTTACTCCACCACAATCTCCTACATCTTTCATAGAGCCACAGTTTTCTCCACAATGGTCATCATCCCCTCACGGAGATGAATTAGGTGAAATTCCACAGGATGTAGTTCGATGGCTCCCTAATGACCCTGATTTGTATCTTGCAAGGCCATCACCCCCTGAAGATTCAAAAGCTTATAATCATGTTATTGCACGGGAAGCTGCATACCATAACGTACATATGCACACTAACCCTGTTGAAGAGGGTTTAATGTTTGATACATTGACCAACACTCACAAAGACGGCCAGTTCCTACCCATGTTGCCAGGTATGATTAGACATGCCACTGATATCTTTAAAGAATCTGTTAGGGCAAAATTATTACCCCCAGGGTTGACAAAAAGTACAAAGCAGCACCGTCTGATCCTATATTTATTAAATCACAAGTACCTCCTGACGCAAAATAGACGGGGCAAAAAATAAAGGCAGAGGCAAGGCGTCCACCTCTAGAGGTTGTGCCTCAACCACATGCCAGTGACTCCTTACAGATTTCTCCAGCACACACCTCTCCAGTAGGGGTAAGACTAGCACATTTCTATCCCCAGTGGTTCAATACCACAACAGATCAATGGGTTCTATCAATCATCCAACATGGTTACTGTCTAGAACTCATCTCCACTCCACCAAATATTCCCCCACATGCTCACAAACTTTCACATGACCATCTTATTCTTTTGAAAGAAGACATATACTCCCTTCTTCTCAAAGGGGCTACAGAACCAGTTCCCCTGTCCCAACAAGGGTTAGGAGTATATTCCCTATACTTCCTTATAGCAAAGAAAGATGGGTCACTAAGACCAGTTCTGGATCTCAAACCTCTCAATCTATATGTCCTCTCAGAGCATGTCCATATGGTCACTCTGCAAGATGTTATTCCCCTATTACAGCAAGGCGATTTCATGACAGCCTTAGATCTCAGAGATGCTTATTTTCACATTCCCATACATCCAGCACATCAGAGATACCTCAGATTTGTTATTGCGGGAAAACAATATCAGTTCAGTGTCTTACCATTCGGGGTACCAACCGCTCCTAGGGTATTCACAAAATGTCTAGCAGTAGTTGTTGCATTCTTTAGAAGACCACATATTCATGTCTTCCCATACAGACGACTGGCTCATCAAAGCCAGTACCATCCAACAATGTCACAATCATACTCAGTACACAGTAGACCTACTACACACTCTAGGATTTACAATCAGCTTTCTCAAAACCCATCTTCAACCCTCACAGATACAGCCTTAACTGGGAGCAATTCTCAATGCTCACTGAGGGTTGGCATATCCAAACACAGCCCAGATTCAAGCTGTTTGATGGCATGTTTAGCTGCAGATACACATGCTTTGCATAAGTTCGCCATCTAGTTTTGTGCTCGGAGTGTTACTAGTTGTTTTTCTTCTAAGAAGCTTTTTCGGGTCACAAGATCGAGTTCCTCCTCTCAGTGATTGTGCAAATGGGCATCAAGTCCTTTGTTAAATTGTTTTCTTTCCTGCCGTCGGGTTCGAACATGTTCCCTCTCGCCCTGGTAGATCTCGGTTCTGTATTAGCTGAACTTCTCTATCTTTCCTTTAAACGTCGGTATTGTTTTCAAACGTGTTTTCCGAACTACATTTGATCCGATTGTAGCGTCGGAATCAGTTAAACGCCCTTTTGGGCGCCCATGCTCTTCTCTGGCCTACTGCGTCACAGGCTCATGGATCGGACTCCTTTTCAATTCTGCCCTCGGTGCCACGCCAAGTTCCCCACACCGACCAACACTCGGGGTGCAACATCTGCCTCTCTCCGGATCACAAGGAGAAAACCTGCAAGGCTTGCCAATCCTTCCGATCCAAGAAGACTTTGTGGGATTGAATATCGGGTCAGCTAGAGATGGCATTGAAGTCGACAGAACAAACACCCCACATTTTCAGCGAGGAACAGGCGCAGACTGCAGTTTCCATCGCAGACGCAATTCCGACCATGACTCAGATAGGGACAGCCATGTTATTCCTGCGGCGCAGTACATGAGTACGCCAGCCCCTTCCCATCACCAAAAACATTTTAAAAAGTCAGCACAGAAGGCCTTGGGTCCACCATTGCATGCTGGCCATGGTTGAACCCGAAAATTTCATCTTGACGACCGGGCCTCTCGGGTTCAGCGTTGAAAAAGGCCAAAATGTATTCGACTGAACAGACTGCCACGTCTATTTTGGCATTGAGTTGTAAGATGGAAGCTTATACTGCCGAACTGAAATGTCTACATACCACCTCGTAGTCGAAGCATCCAAGCACCCTTTGTGGCCCATTTATAGCAGTCAATCACCAAGCTTTCGGAGCATACATTTGTGGGAAATAAACATGTTACATCTTCAGAGGAGTCAACAGACATTAGGCCCATTCTTGAGGTCATGGACCATAAACAGAGGAAAATACAAATCCAAAAGGATACAGGGAAGATTATTGCCTCTCCTCCTCCTATAACCAAGAGGAAACTGTCATTCCAAGAAGGTTTCGAAGCTGGGCCTTCACCTGCAAAAATATTTTAGCACAAGGAGAAGCCAAGGACAGTACATCAGCCTTCTCCACCGCATTCTCCTTTCCTTCCCACTTCTCCACCACCTTCACCCACACAGTTTTCTATACAATCTCCTGTCTCCTCACATGGGAATTATTCGGGTGCCAATCCTTATAATATGAACCCATGGGAGATGTACGATTCTGACCCAGTTCCATCTACTGACCCTGATCTGTATCCCACAAGGACATCTCCAAGTATAATCAGGTGATTGCTAGAGCAGCCACATGCCACAATGTGCAGCTGCACTCTGAATCCATAGAGGATGATTTCCTATTCAAACCCTATACTCTACACATAAACAGTGCCAATGTTTGCCGATGCTACCAGGCATGCTAAAACATGCTGATAACATTTTTAAGGAATCGGCAAAGGCTAGGGTACTAATACAAAGGGTGGATAAAAAATATAAAGCTGCGCCATCAGATCCAATTTTTATAACACAACGGTTGCCACCTGATTCCATTGTGGTCAGTGCAGCTAGGAAAAGGGCAAATAGTCAGTCCACAGGGAATGCTCCTCCACTGATAAAGAAAGCCGCAAATTTGATGCAGCAGGCAAAAGAGTGGCAACTCAAGCTGCAAATCAGTGGAGAATTGCCAACTCCCAAACTCTTTTAGCCAGGTATGACAATATCTCCCTGCAGAACACCAAAAAAGGGCACTGCAGGTAGAGGCAGAAGGACAAGCTATTGCCAACAATTAAATTAGGTCCACCGTAGACGCAGCTGACACCACAGCTAGGGAAATAAATACTACTGTTGCGATCAGAAGGCATGCTTGGTTGCGGTCCTCAGGATTCAACTCTGAGATACAGCAAGCGGTCCTTAATATGCCATTCAACAAACAACAACTATTTGAACCAGAGGTGGATACCACCATTGAAAAATTAAAAAAGGACTCCAATAGAGCAAAGGCCATGGGTGCCCTTTACACAACACCTTTTTGGGGCACTTTTCGTAAGCCCCAATTCAGACGGGATTTTAAACCCCAAACATCAGAGGCTTCTACGTCCTAACAAAAACAGGGACAACAGTATTATTCTAGGAGATCTTTCAGAGGTTCGTATAGAGGACACAATTTCAGAGGTAGGGGGCAAATCCACTGCCACAAGAGGTGCCTTCACCTCATCAAAGCAGTGACATTCTCTGCATCCCCACACAGCACACAACGTCTGTGGGAGGAATCTGCAACATTTCCACCATCATTGGCAACAAATTACGTTAGATCAATGGGTACTGTCTATTATCCACAATGGTTATTGCCTAGAACTCATCTCCACTCCACCAAACATTTCCACTCATTCACACAGTCTTTCTCCGTAACACATAGTTCTGCTAAAACAAGAGGTAGAATCTCTTCTACTCAAAGGTGCATAAGAGGTAGTACCCATCAATCAACAAGGAACAGGAGTATATTCTCCATACTTCCTCCTACCAAAAAAAGATGGCACTCTCAGACCAATCCTCTAACTCAGTCCTCTCAATCAGTACATTCTCTGATCATGTCCACACTGTCACTCTACAGGATGTCATTCGCTTGTTACAAAAACAAGACTACATGACAGCATTAGATCTAAAGGATGCTTACTTCCGTATTCCTATACATCTAGCACACTGCAAATACTTAAAGTTTGTAATAGCAGGCAAGCACTACCAATCAAAGTGCTACCCTTTGGAGTAACAACAGCACTAAGGGTATTTACCAAATGCCTAGCAGTGGTTGCACCATTTCTCAGAAGACAGTATATACATCTTTCCCTATCTGGATGATTGGCTAATAAAAGCCAGTACCATTCAAACGTGTCAATATCACACACAATACACAATCGATACCCTACACAGTCTAGGGTTCACAATCAATTACCAGAAGTCCCACCTTCAGTCAGCGCAGATACAACCATATCTGGGATCAATTCTCAACACTCAGTCAGCATTAGCCTACCCAAACCCACAAAGAATTCAAGCGTTTCACAGTCTTATATCTTAACTGCAATACAATCAGACTTACACAGTAAGGTTTATTATGAAACTCTTGGGAATGATGGCATCCTGCATATCAATAGTGTCAAATGCATGTCTAAACATGAGACCCCTGCAACAGTGTCTTTCAAAACAATGGCCTCAGGCACAGGGTCAGCTTCACGATCTAATGTTGTTGGACTTCCAGACTTACAACTCTGTGCAATGGTGAAATCACACCAACTTATCAAAAGGGCGGCCATTTCAGGACCCTGTGCCACAGACCATAATCACCACAGATGCATCAATGACAGGTTGGGGAGCCCATCTCAACAATCTTACAATACAGGGAAAATGGGACTCAGTCCATCAGACTTACACATAAGCCACTTGGAATTGCTGGAAGTGTTCTGTGCCATCAAAGCGCTCCAACCATAGATCATTCACAAAATAGTTTTGAGGACAGACAACATGACAACAATGTATTATGTGCAAAAACGGGGGGGGGGCACTTATCCCAATTGTCCATCTTAGCACAAACAATTTGGAAATGGGCAATTCACAATCACATTCACCTGCTAGCGGAATTGGATACACAACCAGCTAGTGGACCTCTTAAGCAGGACACAGCAACAAATACACGAATAGGAGATTCACCCACAAGTAATTCAGTATTACTTTCAGATGTGGGGAACAGCAAACATAGACCTTTTCGCAACAAGCGAAAAAGCAAAATGCCAAAACTTTGCGTCCAGATACCCACTCGCTCAATCCAAGGGCAATGCCCTGTGGATCAATTGGTCAGGGATATTTGCTTATTCTTTTCCCCCTCTCCCGTTAATTCTGTTTCTTGTCAACAAGATGTGTCACACTTCACTCACTATGATACTCATAGCTCTCACGTGGGCACGTCAACACCTGTACACAACACTATTGGATCTGTCAGTAGTACCAAATCACAAGCTCCCAAACAGACCAGACCTATTGACTCAAAACAAAGGTCAGATCAGGCATCCCAATCCCATGATACTCAACCTGGCGATTTGGCTCCTGAGGTCATAGAATTTGGACATCTACAGCTTCCATCAGAATGTATGGATATTCTGAAACAAGCATGTAAACCTACAACCAGGCAGTGCTACGCAAATAAAAAGAAACGTTTTGTATATTACTGCCAACCTAAAAACATTGATACACTCAAAGCATCAGTACAAGATATTGTATGGTATGTGCTTCATTTACAGAAAGCAAACCTTGCATATTCATCTATTAAAATTCATTTAACTGCAATATCAGCCTACGTCCAAAACAGACAACATACCTCTCTGTTTAGAATTCCTGTCATAAAAGCTTTTATAGAAGTTGCTTAGAAGAGTTATTCCACCAACAGCTCCACCAGCTCGTGCATTGAACGTTAACATTGTACTCACAAGACTTATGGGGCCACCATTTGAACCCATGCATTCTTGCGCTCTTCAATTTCTCTTATGGAAGGTTGCTTTCCTTGTAGCAATTACTTCCTTAAGAAGAGTAAGTGAAATACAAGCATTTACTTTACAAGAACCCTTTTTCCAAGTACACAAACACAAAATAGCACTTAGGACAATTCAAAAATTTCTACCCAAAGTGGTTTCACCATTTCACATTAATCAGTCAGTGGAATTGCCAGCCTTCTTCCCACAGCCAGATTCAGGTGCTGGAAGAGCTCTTCACACTTGATCTGAAAAGAGCTCTAGTGTATTATGTAGGCTGAACAAAAGAATTTAGAAAATCAAAGCAA
This sequence comes from Pleurodeles waltl, assembly GCF_031143425.1. Classification (NCBI taxonomy): domain Eukaryota; kingdom Metazoa; phylum Chordata; class Amphibia; order Caudata; family Salamandridae; genus Pleurodeles; species Pleurodeles waltl. Next base: position 123,359,949 of record NC_090448.1, on the reverse strand, counting down.
CTTTTTGTCGCTTTCTAACAACCTCATAAAGGCAATCCTATTTCCAAGCAAGGATTAGCAAGATGGATAGTAAAGTGTATTCAGACTTGCTATCTTAAAGCTAAAAGGCAACTATTTGTCACTCCTAAAGCACACTCCACTAGAAAAGAAAGGAGTTTCAGTGGCATTCTTAGGAAACATACCATTGGCAGACATTTGCGAAGCAGTCACATGGTCCACACCACACACATTTACTAAACACTACTGTGTAAGATATGTTATCTAGACAACAAGCAAATGTTGGTCAAGCCGTGCTTAGAACACTATTTCAGACTACTTCAACTCCTACAGGCTAGCCACTGCTTACTTAGGAGGAGAACTACTTTTCAGTCTATGCACAGCATGTGTATCTGCAGCTACACATGCCATTGAATAGAAAATTTCACTTACCCAGTGTACATCTGTTCGTGGCATGTAGTGCTGTAGATTCACATGCTCCCTCCCTCCTCCCTGCAAAGCTGTAGCCGTTGTAGTACTTTATCATGAAAATATGTATGTTCGATGGCGTGTGTAGCTGCAGATACACATGGTATGCATAGCTTCTGCCATCTAGTGTTGGGCTTGGAGTGTTACAAGTTGTTTTTCTTCGAAGGATTCTTTTTTCGAGTCGCTGGATCGAGTGACTCCTCCTCTCCGATATTGTGCGCATGTGCATCGCCTCCTTTCTTAGATTGTTTTCTTTCCACTGTCAGGTTCGGACGTGATTCCTCTTGCTCCGAGATTTTCACTTTGGAAACTTTATATAACTCTATTTGACCGTTGGTATTGTTTTGATTGCGTTTCTATCTATAGTCGAGCCAATAGTACCGCCGAAAAACAAACACCCTTTTGGGCGCCCGTGCCAGACTCGGGCCTGTTTAGGCCTACCAGGCCGAAGCATGATGGATCGGACTCCATTCCGATTCTGTCCTCGATGCCACATAAAATTTCCATATACAGATCAACATGTGGTATGCAAACTCTGTTTCTCTCCCGACCATCGAGAAGAGGACTGTGAAGCCTGTCGATCGTTCCGGTAGAAAAAAACGCTGCGTGACTGGAGAACCAGAAGACTGTAGATGGCGTCGAAAAATAGAGAGTACGTCGACACCGTAGAGGAAGAACAGATCCAGACTTCAGTTTCCATTCGAGACACCAACTCTGAAGAGGACTCGGAGGAAGATAGCCAACAACTCACTGCAGCTCAGCATGTGAGTACAACTGCCCCTACGCCCACTACCAAAAGACCATCTAAGGCCTTGGGTGCACCACTGCCAGAGAGCCATGGTTCCACCCGAAAGAAAATTATCAGCGACTGTAGGAGGCTGGCCTGGTTTGTAGTGGTACCAAGGGGTACTTACACTCTGCACCAGGTCCAGTTATCCCTTATTAGTGTAGAAGAGGTGTCTAGCAGCTTAGGCTGATAGAAAAGGGTAGCTTAGCAGAACAGCTTAGGCTGAACTAGGAGGCGTGTAAAGCTCCTACTATACCACTGGTGTCATATGCACAATATCATAAGAAAACACAATACACAGATATACTAAAAATAAAGGTACTTTATTTTTATGACAATATGCCAAAAGTATCTCAGTGAGTACCCTCAGTATGAGGATAGCAAATATACACAAGATATATATACACAATACCAAAAATATGCAGTAATAGCAATAGAAAGCAATGCAAGCAATGTACAGTCACAATAGATTGCAATGAGAGCACATAGGTATAGGGGCAACACAAACCATATACTCCAAAAGTGGAATGCGAATCAGGAATGGACCCCAAACCTATGTGACCTTGTAGAGGGTCGCTGGGACTGTGAGAAAACAGTGAGGGTTGGAAAAATAGCCCACCCCAAGACCCTGAAAAGTGGGTGCAAAGTGCACCTAAGTTCCCCAGAGAGCACAGAAGTCGTGATAGGGGAATTCTGCAAGGAAGACCAACACCAGCAATGCAACAACGATGGATTTCCAGACGAGAGAACCTGTGGAACAAGGGGGCGAAGTCCAAGAGTCACACTCAAGTCGTGAGTGGGCAGATGCCCACGAAATGCCAGCTGAGGGTGCAAAGAAGCTGCCACCGGATGGTAGAAGCTGTGGATTCTGCAAGAACGAAGAGGACTAGGAACTTCCCCTTTGGATGATGGATGTCCCACGTCGTGAAGAAGCTTGCAGAGGTGTTTCCGTGCAGAAAGACCGCAAACAAGCCTTGCTAGCTGCAAGGGTCGCGGTTAGGGTTTTTGGATGCTGCTGTGGCCCAGGAGGGACCAGGATGTCGCCAATTGCGTGAGGAGACAGAGGGGGCGCCCAGCAAGACCAGGAGCCCATTCAGAAGCAAGCAGCACCCGCAGAAGTGCCGGAACAGGCACTACGAAGAAGAGTGAACCGGAGCTTACCCGAAGTCACAAAGGAAGGTCCCACGACGCCGGAGGACAACTCAGGAGGTCGTGCACTGCAGGTTAGAGTGTGGGGGACCCAGGCTTGGCTGTGCACAAAGGAAATCCTGGAAGAGTGCACAGGAGCCGGAGCAGCTGCAAATCACGCGGTACCCAGCAATGCAGTCTAGCGTGGGGTGATAAGGACTTACCTTCACCAAACTTGGACTGAAGAGTCACTGGACTGTGGGAGTCACTTGGACAGAGTTGCTGAGTTCCAGGGACCACGCTCGTCGTGCTGAGAGGGGACCCAGAGGACCGGTGAGGCAGTCTTTTGGTGCCTGCGGTTGCAGGGGGAAGATTCCGTCGACCCACAGGAGATTTCTTCGGAGCTTCTAGTGCAGAGAGGAGGCAGACTACCCCCACAGCATGCACCACCAGGAAAACAGTCGAGAAGGCGTCAGGATCAGCGATACAAGGTTGCAGTAGTCGTCTTTGCTACTTTGTTGCGGTTTTGCAGGCTTCCAGCGCGGTCAGCAGTCGATTCCTTGGCAGAAGGTGAAGAGAGAGATGCAGAGGAACTCTGATGAGCTCTTGCATTCGTTATCTAAAGAATTCCCCAAAGCAGAGACCCTAAATAGCCAGAAAAAGGAGGTTTGGCTACCTAGGAAGGAGGATAGGCTAGCAACACAGGTAAGAGCCTATCAGAAGGAGTCTCTGCCGTCACCTGCTGGCCCTGGCCACTCAGAGCAGTCCAGTGTGCCAGCAGCACCTCTGTTTCCAAGATGGCAGAGGTCTGGAGCACACTGGAGGAGCTCTGGGCACCTCCCAGGGGAGGTGCAGGTCAGGGGAGTGGTCACTCCCCTTTCCTTTGTCCAGTTTCGCGCCAGAGCAGGGCTGGGGGATCCCTGAACTGGTGTAGACTGGCTTATGCAGAGATGGGCACCATCTGTGCCCATCAAAGCATTTCCAGAGGCTGGGGGAGGCTACTCCTCCCCAGCCCTGACACCTTTTTCCAAAGGGAGAGGGTGTAACACCCTCTCTCTGAGGAAGTCCTTTGTTCTGTCTTCCTGGGCCAAGCCTGGCTGGACCCCAGGAGGGCAGAAACCTGTCTGAGGGGTTGGCAGCAGCAGCTGCAGTGAAACCCCGGGAAAGGTAGTTTGGCAGTACCCGGGTCTGTGCTAGAGACTCGGGGGATCATGGAATTGTCTCCCCAATGCCAGAATGGCATTGGGGTGACTATTCCATGATCTTAGACATGTTACATGGCCATGTTCGGAGTTACCATTGTGACGCTATACATATGTCGTGACATATATATAGTGCACACGTGTAATGGTGTCCCCGCACTCACAAAGTCCGGGGAATTTGCCCTGAACAATGTGGGGGCACCTTGGCTAGTGCCAGGGTGCCCACACACTAAGTAACTTAGCACCCAACCTTTACCAGGTAAAGGTTAGACATATAGGTGACTTATAAGTTACTTAAGTGCAGTGGTAAATGGCTGTGAAATAACATGGACGTTATTTCACTCAGGCTGCAGTGGCAGGCCTGTGTAAGAATTGTCAGAGCTCCCTATGGGTGGCATAAGAAATGCTGCAGCCCATAGGGATCTCCTGGAACCCCAATACCCTGGGTACCTCAGTACCATATACTAGGGAATTATAAGGGTGTTCCAGTATGCCAATGTAAATTGGTGAAATTGGTCACTAGCCTGTTAGTGACAATTTGGAAAGAAATGAGAGAGCATAACCACTGAGGTTCTGGTTAGCAGAGCCTCAGTGATACAGTTAGTTATCACACAGGTAACACATGCAGGGCACACTTATGAGCACTGGGGCCCTGGCTGGCAGGGTCCCAGTGACACATACAACTAAAACAACATATATACAGTGAAATATGGGGGTAACATGCCAGGCAAGATAGTACTTTCCTACAGCGACCGACCTTCGGGTTCGGCGCCGAAAAAGGCCACACCAGTTTCGATGCTGGGGTTGAGCAAATCCACCAAAAGCTCCACATGTGAGCCGAGCAGGCAACCACACTCTTCGGAGTTGAAAGTTAGACGACCAGCTTTGAAGCCGAAACAACAGGCTGTACTTTCGGCACTGAAAAAATTGTCAGCTTCGGAGCCGAAAAAATATTCGTGTACAGAGGAACAAGGACTTCCAAGCCGTTTAAAGCAGAGCTCAAAGACATTCGAAGAACAGTGTTCTAAATCACCAAAAATATCAAAATATATTTCTGAAGATTCTGACATTCAGCCTGTACTTGAAATCATGGACAAAAGACCATCAATGATTCATATCCACAAAGAGACTGGGAGGATCATTGCTGCACCTCCTCCATAAACAAAAAGAAAGTTGGCATTTCACGAACATCTTGATACAGCTCCACCACCAGCAAAGATTTTTAAAAGGAAGGAGAAGCCATTACTCTTGCAAAATTCACCACCACATTCACCACAACTTTCTTTTTCACCACCACCTGTTAGCCCACCAACATTGCCTTACCCAACTCACTCCCACACTTATTCACATGGTGATACAATTGATCTTTGGGATCTGTATGATCCAGATCCCATACCAACCAATGACGCAGATCTCTATCCTTCAAAACCTTCGCCACCAGAGGATACAATCTCTGATTTCCTTTTCAATACACTGTCCTCCACGCATTCACGCTACCAGTGCCTACCAATGCTGCCTGGCATGATCAAGCATGCAGACAAAATATTTAAGGAACCTGTTAAGGCTAGGATTTTAACACCACGTATGGACAAAAAATACAAGCCTGCACCTACAGATCCAGCTTACATCACACATCAGTTACCTCCAGACTCTGTTGTTGTCAGTGCTGCCAGAAAAAGGGCTAATAGCCAATCGTCAGGGGACACCCCTCCCCCTGAAAACGAAAGCAGGAAGTTTGATGCTGCTGTCAAGAGGGTAGCTACACAAGCAGCTAACCAGTGGTGCATTGCCAATTCACAAGCCTTGCTAGCAAGATATGATAGGGCACACTGGGACGAAATGCATCCAGATGGACTTAACATTACTAACAAGACCACTTGATTTTTGCATATCTGAAGAGTTCTCAGGACTGCATTGATTCCACATTCCAATTGGAATCTTCACTCATGATGCTTTTTGAAAATCCAGCAGTGTCACCTGTGCAGCCACTGAGCGAACCATTGTGTACTACCTGAGGAAGGCAGAAGCTGAAACGTTGTAGTAGAAATATATTTTTGTTGTTTGGTGAGATCATCTGTTTGAGTCACTTCTTTCTTGGATATATATATATATTCTCCTTACCGCACCTGTTTGCGGGAAAAACAATCTAGCAAAGGATTCTATGCCCATGTGCAGTATCACCGAGAGGAGTCGCCGCTTGATCTTGTGACTCAAAAAGATTCTTCACACAAAAAAAACTTGCAACACACCGAGCCCAACACTAGATGACGGACTTATGCAAATCATGTGAATCTACAGCACTACATACCACAAACAGATGTAAGTAACATTTTACTTACAGGATAAGTAGGTGTATGAAGCAACCTGTCCCATGGCAAAGTAGATATTTTATTAAACTTCACACCCCTGACTCAGAAGGTAGGAGAACTTAAGGTGGGTACCTAGGTCACAACAGCAGACCTGGTCTTAGGTAGCTGTGTTACTCTTCTTGTTTGTGGTGTAGAAGGCTCCTCAGTCATTCTGTGCATTGTGAATGTGATTGCTTTGACTCTTTCACCAATGTCTGCTATCTATTATTAATTTCTCTTCTCTTTGTGATATTTCTGGTAGACGTAACATCACAGGAATCCACACAACCGTATATTTTTCCAACCACCATGGGAGAGGTGGGAGGGAAGGTTGTAGACATACGGAGATTCACTTGATGGGATGGACTGTAAACTAATAAGGATGTACTAATAAGGATGTTAACCCTATTGCGGCAGCACATGGATGCAGAGGGTGTGAATCAAGGGATTGGTAATGGTGAATGTACTCTGGTATGCATAGAAGCAAAAGGTGAAATGCTATGGAGTTAAAATAAAGAAGATAAATCTGATATTCTTTTCATTGACTCTAGATGTTGGTTATTTATTTTGGTGGTGGTAAGGATGTTGGAAGCTACATTACATTTTGAGAAATTGACTCTAGTACTACCTTTTGAAAAAGACTAATGTTAAGAAAGTTTGGAGAACATAGATAAAATGCATACGACCCTATAGACTACTGTGATTCTGTCTAACCATATTTGCCAATATCAGCAATGTATGATGTTTATCAAAGGCAAAAATAAGAGTGAAGTGTATGTTTTAGGACCAGAAGATGGAGGTAGTAGCGGTTTAGATGAAAATTTGTCTTTGGAGATGTATATTAAAATCAAATTCAAGAGTGAAGTGTTTGTTTTAGGACCAAAAGGTGGAGGTACTAGCAGTTTAGAGGAGAGTGTGGTGTCTGGTAGAAGCCACGTGCAAACTTGGCTTTTTATGGGCTTGAGGACCCAAGAAGACCGCAAGCCAAGCCAGATCAAGTGTGGCTTGAATCTGTCTTGAGCTTTTGGTGGCTCACCCACCTACCTTTATTTTGTTAGCAAAACATTTCTAAGAAGGATAAACGATAAATAACAGCTAACTATGCTATCTGACGGGTGGTTATAATCTCACACCCAAGCTGACAGTATTAGCTGCGGATTTGCACAGTTTACCTTTTTAATTTTGGAGAATGTCCCTGGTCAGATAAATGTACAAATGGATTTCTTGTGATGGTTTCCAGTAGTACCACAGTGTAATGAGGAAGCCAATTATACTGGGTGCAAAGTATCTTTGTGTGTAATTGTGATATGGAATGGAAAGATTTTTTATTTCAGCCTACGGGTTGAAAAGAGGGTGAGTAGAAGCTGGAATGTCAGAGGGATACTGTTTTAAACCTAGTGATGTATATGTTTTGTGAAGAGTTGAGCATCAGAATGGAAACTGAGTGACAAATTACAACCCTTTGTCTAGGTGAATAGTCAGTTGGCAGTGGAGACTTTCAGTGATGGGAGGAGACAGATTTGTTGCACTGGTGTCTCACTGGAAATGTGTAATAGGTTCGGTCCATAATGGTCATCTAGTCATGTTAGGAATAGTAGGAGACGTAATGTCACTAAAGGTGTGACTTTGGTTATGAGTCCTATGCACTTCCATCTTGGTCAATGGGGAAAGGTTGCAGTGGGTCCATTCAGGGGTCATCCACAGAGCCACAAATATGCGTTGTCATGACAGATTACTTTTCTAAAAGTCTAGATGTTCATTTAATTCATATGTGTGGCACTTGTTATCAGAGAAAATGATGTGGGTTTTGAACAAGAGGGGGATCAGGTCCATCCCTTACATCCATTACTTTAATAGAATGTAGGACCTTCGTATTGAAAATATCCATAAAGGTATTGGTGCTCCCTGGTATAGAATTAAAGAAGCCAGTGCAAGCTACTTTAATGGCATGTGTAATAGTGCCACATTAGTGGTTGTGGGCAAAACACACTTTTGTTTCCTCTAGAGAAGTGTTCATTTATTGTAGAGTTTTGTAAGGTTGATGGGCAAGAGAAACCGGTATGCTGGAAATTAAAGTTATGAGATAATTAGCATGAATCCGAGAGTGGATTAATATCCGGACTATAGTAAATTATAATAAGTGTATTTTTGCAGCATTTATTTATTGACAATTTAACAGTAGCATGTCAATGAAAGTGAAGTGCATTAAGGGGCACATGTTGAGGAAAACATAAGAAGGTACAATAAGGACCGACAAGGTGCAGCATTGGAGTTCACTATAGAAAATACAAACAGTGTATATCAACTGCACGAAGTACCATGGACCAGACCTGTGGGTAGATAATGACCAAGCTCACATTGTGTAGAGGATCCCCTCTTCAGCAGTTCACCTCTTGGAAGACAAAAGTGGCACTTCAGCGGGACGGGGCGTGAAGGAAAGGAGAGAAGTAAGGAGAGGGCAGAGCAGAGGGTGAATGCGTAGAGGTTCCAGCAGTGGTGCGCATACCTTCAAGAAGTTGATCAGTCTCTCCCTGGACCTGACCCCCCCATCCCAATCCCACCAGGCAGGGGGTTTAGTCAAGTGATAATGCAACACCTACCATGAAAGGGTGCTATGTGGCTTCAAAAATGTGTGCCTGATTGTTCAGTTTATAAGTGGTTTTCCCCTAGCCAGCTATGTGGTACAGTTCAAGCGGCCATTCAGTAAGTGAAAAGAGGGTGAGCTGTTGCCAATAGCAGAGTATAGCTAATTTGACGGTGGCGAGTGTGTCATGTCAGAGAGGTTGTGAAGGAGAGCGAGGTGGGGCGAGAAAGGAATCTGGAGTGCTATACTGCCTTAGCCAGTCTCATACAAGTGTCTAGTAGGGTGCAAAAGCTGGGCAGGACCACAGGATATGGTGCAGGTCACGGCGAGTGGCACTGCACCTCCAACATAGGACATGGGCTAGGAGTTTCACCCTATATCGTTTCCAGAGATTCCAGTACCAGTCCTGTACAATATGAAGTAGAGAAATTTAAACTGATATTCGCTAAGGGACCTTTCGTGATCAAGAAGAAGCGATGCTCAGTCTTCCAGTAAATATGCCTTCCCCAGGAGAAGCTGCCATTGAAATCTGGTGGCTGAGAGAGACGGAAGGGAGTGTTGCCTCTTGATAAGCACTGTATAGAGGCTGGACACCAATACTTGATAAAGGCCCTCTACTGCATTAAGGGGGACAGAGACAGGTCCACTGCCTGTGGACTGCAGACCGTGCAAAGGCAATGGGACAGTTGAGTATACTGTGAAGAGTCCGTGGGCCGTAGTCCTAATTCTGTCTTGTAATAAGTGTATTGACACTTTTACACAAGTTTTAGTAATTTACATCAGACCCCTTGCCTTGATGTCTGTTCCTGGTCACCAGTACGGAGATCTTACAAGACTTTGGGCCTCATTACGACCCTGGCGGTCTTAAGACCGCCAGGTCAGCGGTGGTGGTTGGATCCAGCCAATGTGGCGGTCCGACAGCCACATTATGACTGTGGCGGTAGTGCCACGGTCAGACCACCAGCACTGCCAGTTTTCCTCCACGGGAGGGTCTAGCAGTGCTGGCGGTCCAAATCCGCCAGCAATTATGTGGCGTAGCACCGCCATGTAAAGTGAGGGTGGGAACAGGGTGCAGGGGGACCCCTGCAGTGCCCATGCATTTGGCATGGGCAGTACAGGGGCCCCCCCCCTGGCCAGCCACATAGCGATGTTCACTCTCTGCTCTGTAGACAGTGAACATCGTGACGGGTACTGGTGCACCCTACACACTACAGAATTGCTGCCGGTTCTATTATGAGCTGGAGACAAATCTGTAGGCCATTTCCCGCTGGGGCAGCGGGCAGAAACAACGTTTCCACCCCCTGACCCAGTGGGAAACTCTTAATGGTGTCCACTGGTGGCAACCTGCCCGTCTGGATTTGGGCGGACGGGCTTTACTGTCTGCCGAAGTCGCAATGACCCCCTTTGTCTGGATTGACTTCGCCTTAGTGAAATCATGACACAATGGGACCTATGATATGCTAATTTCGAGATATTTTTAAAAAATTCTTCTTTGGTAAGTTGTTTAATTGATAGCCTCACTCTTCATAAAACTGTGAAGTGGGATCACACTTATTTTTCACATTTAATAAGTACATTTGCATATCCTGGATAACAATTTTCTGCAATCATTTCTTTGAACCTTTTTAACCACCGTTGGCTGTATACGTTTCGTTCGACTGGCATAGTCCCCTTAAGATTTGCAAATTCCAACTTGCGCCTCTGTTTGTAATTAGTCCAGTATCAAACTTACATTTACCATTCTGCATCTTCCACAGCATAATACTGTTTTCTTTTGTGAACCCTGAAAAAGATCATTTAAAAAAGTGTCCCTATTCATAATGTTAAACTATGCACCCTGGTATGCATCACCCTCTCAAACCTGCCCATACAGTTTCCTCATTTTATCCTTTTTTTGTCATTAAACATGTTTATTTGCCGTAGTACTTAAGTATAAGAAAAAATATATATATATATCAACGAGACCATGGACACTTATAAGTTTTTTTCCTTTTGTAATTAAATTCACAATGTATGTTTACCTACGTTTTCTTTCATATGTTATATCTTATTCTTTGCCCCTTGAAATGACATTATCGTTTCCTCCACCTCTCCAATCCTGTAATATATATTTTCTTCTTCTCTTGCTCCATTTCTACCTATCATAAAATTGAAAAGCCTTTAAATTGAATACCTTTTTTTTCATCCACACTTCTACTGTCCATTTTTACTGGGGTCACTTTAAGCTATGGCCACCTTGACGAAATCCAGACTCACTGCTCCTTTTTTGATTCCTTTTTTTTCTAACAACTTAGTCGTTCTAAGAGGATTTTGTGCAAATATAATCTTATAATACTTTGACTTTCGTGCCTATTATTGTTTGCTTGATCCTTTCTTGGCTGCTTCATGCTCCAAAATCCCACTGTGAATGAACATTTAATGCCATGCTGCTTTTCCCTGTTTAATTAATCATACTGAATGGAATTAAGCCCCTAATCTGCTTCAGCTCTCAGAAACAGATTTGTTGTACAAATAATTGAGTGATTTTTCTCCCTCTCTTTCTGCTCTGCATCCTCTCTCTCCTCTCCCTTTGCCGATGCAGGTCCTGTCTTTGCTAATCAACGCTGCCTACAAACCAAGCCGTGTCCTACGAGAATTACAGCTGGATGAGGAAGAGTCTTGGCACGGACATGGGGAGGTCCTCAAAGCAAAGTACATGTTTCATTTATTTAACCTTACAAAGGATTAGTCAATGATTGGTTGTGCAATATTTGGGGCAGAGTAAACTGTCAGTGCTTTTGTGCTAACACTCGCATAAAATCCAGAGGGTCACTCAATCCATGCAATCCAGAGTGTGATTCACAATAAAAGTGAAAATTAGCCAAAGTTTAAAAGTTGGAAGTCTCTGTCCAGTCTCTCTTTTGAACTTATAGCTAAACTCAAATCATGGTTAATACTTTGGGGCATATTTAAGAAAAGTGGCGCTGCACACAGTACAGCACCACTTTTCTTGCGTCCCTTAACACCCCCCGACGCCACCATGTGTGCACCATATTTAAAATATGGCACACCATGGTGGTAGTTAGGGACTTTGCAGGATTAGCGTAAAAAATTCTGACGATAATCATGCAAAGCACCCAGAGGTCCATTGTAAGCAATGGAAGCCTCCTTTTAATGCCTGCTCTGAGCAGGTGTTAAAAGTGCTGAAAAAATAGCACAAGGAAATCTCTTAGATTTCCTTGTGCCGTTTTTTTGGGCCCCCAATGGTGGAACGCCCCCTTTGCTTACATTATGCTAGGCACAGGCAGAATGTAGCGCAAAGGGTTACAAAGTGACAGAATGCATGCATTGCTCCACTTTGTAAATATGTTGCAGCGTTTATGGCCTTCTAACACCACATTAGCATAAAAAAATTACGCTAATCTGGCTTTGGAATGGCGCTAGGGGCTCTTAAATATGCCCCTTTGTTTGTGCATTTACTGTTGGTTTGATGACTAGTGGTGTAGTTGTATTTTACACAGCACAGAATCGTCAAATAATGTTTGTTGGTCTTTTGTTCAATGTCTCTAGCTTTACCCTAACGTCTGATTCCTCCACCCTTCCCTAGCAAAATGTGTGATGCATAAACATGTGTGCGTGCATTAAGTTCCAGAGAAATATTTAATTCTGATGGACACTTTTAACTGCAGATTCCTCGCCTGTAGAATGTCTCTACGTGCCAGACTGGATCTGGAGAATATTATAGAGGAGCTCTAATGTGCAGTGTAATGTTGGTGCAGTGGTGCACCACTATGACTCTGCTCCACCCCTCAAGTGATGAAGCAGAGCACCACACCTGTATGATGATGTCAGTTCCTTTATTTCCACACCCTTCAATGCGGATCCATGCCACAGTCCAAACTTTTCCAGTTTTCTAACAACTTCACAATTTACCTGAAGCAGTCTGCCAGAGATGATGTCTCCCCTGAAAACGACTGGATTGAAGTCTTGTCACACAACATATGTCTTTGGGCACCATTTACAACTCATCGCAGTGCGATAAGTCTTACCTCATGCACCAGAAGGCAAACAGGGAGCAGGATGCAAAACTACTTTGCCAAACATGAGAAGAGACAGCAGTCAAAATGTAAATGCTGCTCCTGCTCCATGTCACAAGATTTCTTGCAATCTGGTTCACGAAGCTGGTCCCTGCTCAAATTCTGTCAGTAAGTTCAAGCCTATGATGCCTCATAACCCCTGTAGCAAATACCGGCCTTCAAAAAGGTCGTTCTGCAGTTCTTTAAGATACTTCTGGCTCTCAGTTGGGGTGCTTTTGGGCCCACAGAGCAGCACGGACCACCAGTTGGATTTGTGCTTATGGGCCGTTCCTTGATGCCATCTTACTCCAAGGGACCTGGGTCCTTACCATAGCTGATTCATGATTCTACTGGAACTCCTGGGTTGTTGTAACTCCCTCCCATGCGAGCACTGAACCTGACACTGTCGGTCTCCAACCACAAGCCATTGTGGGCTTGCTCCAAGCATATGTCTCTCTACAAGGTACAAAAGCGAAACCAGTCATTCTGCATCCAGATTCTAATCCTCAGTCTCTGTCCCAATGCCAGTAATAAAGCTAAATGCCGTAATTGGATTCAACTATGATGCATTCCCGGATTTACAGAATGTTCCCCAGGATACTGATGACGAGGAAGAGGCAGAAAATCTACTTTTTCATCATAATATCAATGATGGGTTATACATAATGCTAGTGAGCTACGTACAGCTCCAGAGACTGAACTAGTTGCACTACCTCAGCTACCAATGGAAGAAAGTGACTCTTTCACAGTAGTTGTGCAAAGGGCTGCTGAAGAGCTAGATTTACAGTTGCCTACTTTTACACCTACAGCAAATTTGTTAACTGATATCCTTCAGCCTGGCCTGCCTCTTCTAACTCACTATTACAATTCATCAAGGCCCTCACAGGAAACAATCATGGGCACCTGGACTGTGCAGTGTTGTGGCTCCCAGACAGTGGACCTGAGGCCAGGTGATATAGACTGACCCCTGGTTATCCTGATATTTCTTTTCAAAGCCATGTATGTCTGAAAGCCTGTTGGTACAGACTTTGACTAGTAAGTGCACTCCTAATGCCTTTTCTGAACAATGTTTCATATAGAAAGTTTAAACATATTGAAGACAAGATATGACATTTATTCCTTGGCTGGAGCTCCACCTTGCCAGTCAAATGTGCCTTGCAAATCATTCCAGTGGGCTAGGCTCTGCATTTTGTATCCCCTGTGCCCTGTTCTTCTAGCATCAGAGCAACTCTTAGTTGAGCATTCAGCAATCTTGCTGCAAGAAGTCAGCCTTCTGCTGGCCAAGGATGCCATCAAGCAGATGTTTGGAGAGAGGAGAGTGGTTCTATTCATGCTCTTCCTTTACTGTAGAGGGATGGAGGCCTCAGACCCATGCTGTGCCTCTTCCCACTCAATGCCTTTCTGAGGAAAGACAAATTCTTAATGGTCATGCAAGTCTTGCTGTGCTACAGGCATTATTCACAGTTCACAATAGGGTCAGAACACTTCCAGTTTGCCATGTACCACATCAGCATTAGATCTGGCCCTTGGGTATTGACAAAAGTGATGGCGGTGGCCACCCACCTTTGCAGACGGGGGATACAATTGCTTCCGTACCCTGATGACTAGCTGCTTAAGGTGTGCTAACCATACTCAGTGTTAGACCACGTCCAGAAGTTTGCTGAGCGCTTGCCATCTTTGGGGTTTTCCATCAATTAACTAAAATCATGTCTTGCCCACACATAGACGATTCCTTTCATTTCAGTGTCCTAGACACAGTGGGTTCATGCACTTTCCACTGTTGCAGTGAGTTCAGAACATTTAGGATGTGATCTAAATGGTTCAGGTTCTTCTGTTGTGGTAGACAAGCACTATCCTGACCTTTGACAGACCTTCTCTTCCAGACTACACAGTTATAACACATGCATCTTTGCTGTGTAGGTTGAGAGTCACCTGGGAGAGGCTTCTGCTCTCTGACAATCAGCCAGCTCCTTATCAGTTTTCTTAAGCTTTGGGTGTCCCTGAAATCCTTCCTCTGATTCTTTTAGGTGAGGCTCGGCAGGTCCTCATTTACAACATGACCGCCAAGAGGTAGTGCAGAAAGCAGGATGAATGGAATTCCTAGATCATCTGCAAGTATCCATCAGAGGAACAAGTTACCTTCCGTAATGTTCTTTCTGGGGGATAATCTGTGTAACTGTAGATTCTTCACGCCCTCCCACTTCCCTGTTTTGTAGAGTGGGTGAACATCATAATTCTCACAAGTTGGATTTTGGCATGCTTCTTCCTGCATTTTGTGTTTTCATGCAGCTCTGCTCCAAAAGTTCTTGAGCTGTATAGAGTCACCACAGAGCCACACGATTCCACCTGTCAGCGCATAAGGGCAGTGCTGTAAAATTCACATTATCCTGCTTGGCACCTGGGGTGTTCTAAAGGTGAGGAATCTACGGTAAGAAAGAGTATACTGCACAAAGAGGCTTACCAAAAGTTAGTAACTTGCTCTTTTGGTAGATTTTCATGTATAACCCTTTTTTCTAACTGAATCTACTTCTTTGGATCTTTGCTTAGAGTGAAATATAGGTTTAAAGAAAGTGCATGTTTTAAATTTATTGACCTTGTTATATTTACACAAAATCATTTTACATGTAAAGAAATCCCTACCTTTGTGTCCCCTTAAAAATGGGTACATCTGTGATAATTTGCCATCTAAGCCACTAACGCACCATTATTTAGGTGCCAGTATAAAAATGCACTTTTTATGTCATTGTATTCTCTGCCATTGCTATGGTTTTTAGTTTGAGCCTACTGGACAGCACAAGCTTTTTGGTTGCAAAAGACCTATTTTGGGCTTACGGTAAACTTACAGGGTCTTATAACTCGACCACTGCTTACCACTCGTTGGCTTTTTTGTCACTCCTATGTGCTTACTTCTTATTTGATGGCATTCCATGTCCCAGCTTGCCCATCTTATGTTTGGCCCTCCCTGAAGCACAGCCTATTTATCATCTCTCTGACTGTCTGGCTTCTCGCTCCTCTAATGCCCACTCCATGCCCCATGTTGCTATCACTCTTGTGTGCTTCTAAGCTGTTGCCTGTGTTGCTGTCACTTTTATGTGCTTCTCACTCTCTCATGTGTTTCTACCTCACGCTCCGTGTTCTTCTCTTCCTTGACCACCATGCACCATGTGTTCTTCTTTTTCCATGAGTGCTTTCCCCACCTCCAGTTTTGCTTTGGCAGTGGTTTTCCCTACTTGCCCCTTTTTCTCCCCCCAAAACGTCATCAACCCCCGATTTTTTTTTTTTTAATTGCACTTTTACGCTAAGAAAATTTATGTTTTTATTTACCGATAAGTGGCAATCTTGGATCAGTAAATAAAAAATTAAAGTTAATGACACCTACGTCATTCTGCTGCATGCACATGCTTTCTGACGCATGTGCATACTAGTGAATTAACGCACCAGTCAGTAACAGTTGCTTCATCACACCTTTTAAAAAATATATATTTTATGTTTTTTGACAACGTCGTAGTGCATCGCCAAAACATGAGACCTAATGGCTTGGCCACTGCTTGTTCTTTTATTTTGACCCATTTTCATGGTTTTCATAATAGAGAAAGTTCCTCAGATTTAATCTGGTGCCAGAGATTTTTCTTTAGCTGTTCTTTGATGAAGTAAACATCTGAAGTCCAGTGTCGCAGTTTCACCTCCCCCGAGACTAAACACCTCACATACATTTTGAAGTTAACATTTGCTATCAAAATGCATCTACCCTTCAGATTTATTGATAATATTTCTGTGTTTTGTATCACAGGTATAAAGGGAAAAGCTACCGCGCCACAGTGGAGGTTGTGAGGACTGCTGACCGGGTGAATGAGTTCTGCAGGACAACTTGTATTAAACTGGAGTGCTGCCCAAATCTGTTTGGCCCATTGATGGTGCTTGATAAATGTTCAGAAAACTGCTCTGTTCTGACAAAGACCAAATACAGTGAGTAACAATATTGTTGCGTGTGAATCACAATAATGTCTTATGGCAGTATAGTTGACAATGCCAGTAGGCAGGTTAATTAAGGGACTTCATCTGTCATCATTTTGGCCCGTAGATTTGCCTTTCTTAGATAGATAAGAGACATCATCCTTTGTTTGATAAGTCCAAGGAAGAGTGTCGTGAAATCAAGGTTAATGTGCTATAAGCCTCTAAGTGCCCAAAGGTGGTTGTAGTTTTGCACCAGCAATTTCATTAATTACTTTATTATATTCTAGGCCACGTTCAGCCAAAAACTTTCCACAAATATTTGTGGACACCGAGTGAGAAGCTGATTGTTTTAAAATGTTGCTTCACATCGTAGCAGGCCCATTCATTGAAGTTCATTCCTTTGTGTTGGTGCCAGCATCTTAAACACTTAGCCCTATTTTGTGACTGAATCTAGAAATATAAGTAGAACAATAAAAATCTGTAAGATGACATTAATCTATTTTTCCTGAGCTCCTTGTATAGAATGTAGCAGGTGTACAAAACAAATCATGTGAATCGAATGAGATCATGTTTTTAATGATCAGCTGGTGCTGAAAGATTCAGTTGCAAGTGGGGATTCTGATGGATACTTCTATCTACAGATTCCTCACTTGAGAAAACTCCCAGATGCCAGACTAAATCCAGAAACTTTTCTCCAGTAATCTTCTCACACGCTGTTAGGTGGTGGTATGTGACTCTTCGCTGGCTCGATACCACTCCTGCATACTTACGTCATTTTCTTTCTTTCAGACCCTTCCAACACGCCTCCTGAGCTGTGTTCCCAATTTATTCTGCTTTCTCATGACTTCTAAACAAAATATAGTTTGCTAGGGAACAGAGTCCCCTCCTATAACCGTGCCATGACTTTAGAAAAGTGATGTTGGTCAATGACCCAGGGTGTGCCTTTAGTATCTTGGCTAGGGCCATGCTAGACGCGGTGCAGTTAATGCACACTCATGCCCCTGAAGGCAATTTGTGAGAAAAAGTAAAGATGTATGGCACTGAACATATGAAAAAGTAACCTTCACCGTCAAACTCATCCAGTTAGTCCAAATCAAAGTCCAAACACAACATAAAAAGTGAAGCAGGACTCAACTCCATTCCATCACTCTGTATCCAAAGAGAAGGCACGAAGGCATCGTAATAGAAGTCTGTCTCCCTCTAGGTCCCTGGTTAATGAGGCAATTTCCCAACTGATTTTGTTGCGCCTTGAGTCTCCTGGGCCATCAGCGCCAACATAGCAGATTGAAGCCTTCAAGGAAGCCATGCTGCAGATTTTTTATGCTCTTCCTGCTCCATTTGACATGCTTTCAGGTCCCAGGGAGCCGCAGGGACTTCAATTCAGGTTAACCCCTCACTACACAGATGACAACCTTTATATGGATTTACAAGAGGCCAGTGAGCCTGATTATTCCACTGAGGCTGGGTTTGACTTGCAACGTGGGCCTCCAACAAAAGTGAGTTAATCACTTTCGGTAGTGGTCCAGTGTGGCAACGGTAGTCCAGGTTTACAGCTGCCATCAGTCAAGACAAAAACAACATCCTTATGGAAGTCCTGCAGCCTGAGCCACACATGGCTGGGCTCGCTCTTGCTCCCCTTTGAGTCTCTCTTAGGTACCTTGATGAGCACATGTCAAAATCCTGCTCTTGCCTGCCGGTGAATAGGCAGGTTGCCAGGCATCAAATATTGGCTTCTGGTGCCCTGATTTTCTTACTGAACATTCTACCCCGGAGAGCCTTGTGGTTTAGTCTGCAACAAGTAAGGTGAATCCCAGTTCGTTCCCCAGAATTCCCCTGGATTAAGGAGTCACAATTAGCATATGCTGTAGGATTATTGGTTACTACACCCATGCCCTGTGGGACATGGCCACAAGATCTTGCTGGCAATCTCGAAATACCATTCTCTTACAAAAGATGCAAGTGTTACTCTCTAAATGTGCTATCTATAGTAGGAAAGTCTTTGATCCAGGAGGGAGTTGTTACTCTTGCTATTTCCTTGTGGTGAGGAAGGCTATTTTCGACCTTTGACCTCCGAGCTTTTCAAAATGTGTCCGTCCGCACGACAGCATTCAGACTGGCCCAGATATTATCTGTTATGGACCTGGATGACTGGATGCGGGAAGTGCCACTTAATGTTCATAAAAGTGATGGTGGTGGTCGCTGCCCACGTTTTAAAGTCAGGGATACTGGATTTCCTACCTTAATAGCTGGTTGTTGAACGCAAGCTCGCCAGTGTCAGTCATAGACCACCTCTAGATGACAGCGACCCTCCTGACATCATTGCATTCAATATCAACGAATCAAAGACGAAATTGATTCCTTCATAGAGGCTTCTGTTCATCATTACTGTTCTGGGCACAGTTCGGAGCCTTTTATCCATGGCGACCAGTCCAGGATATTTGCTCTATGATTCTGATATTTCCACATGTGTCCTGGATCACAATGAGAGCAGTTCTGAAGCTTCTTGGCCTCTTAGCTTCTTGCATCCTCCTTGTTCTTTATTCCAGCTGGCATATGTGGGCTCTACAATGGAATCTACAGTTCCGATGAGCTCACATTAAGGAGATCTATCGAATGCCTTCCAGATTTTTGAGGAGATGGCTTGCGATCTGCATTGGTGACTTCTCAAACTGAAATGATCCAGCGGTGCCCTCTCTCTTTCCCATCCAGCGCTAATGCTGCTTGTAGGAAATTGGCCCCTTAAATGTTATGTGAATACCATGTAAAGGGTCCAGGGATTCCCCAGTCAGTGGACAGGGTTTGCTATGCAATCCCAAAGTGCTCTATTTAGGGGTAGTGTGGTAGAGCAGCCTTAGGCTTAAAACAGAGGAGTGCAAGATTTCTACAAATACAAACAATAGTTAATAATTGAGACACATGTCTCAAGAAGGAGATCCACACCAATTTATAAAAGTATCAGGTAACGTTATATATGTTTAAGCATCAGAGCAAAAACATTCAGGTAAGTATGTTTTTAAATAAGAATTCTTTTCACTTTAAAAAGTGGACACTTAGTCAATTTATGACTTCTGTAACATTATCCTATTGGAAGAAAAACAAGTAGAGTACAGTGACTTACAAGACCAATCTACTGGGGTTAAGGTGAGTAGTGGACAAGGTCCAAGGCAGCACCAACAGTACACACCCTCAGAGGCATAGGGACGGCTGGGTGCAGAGTGCAAAACCGCATTGGGTGCCTAAAGCTTTCCTATGGGTATCTTGTCACTGCAAAAAGAGACTGCAAACTAGAACTAGGCGTCGGGTGAGCCACCAAATGGGATCAAGTCTTGCAGTGCTCAAGGACATAAGGACACCAGTGGTCCTATTATACTCGGTCCGAAGCTTCTGGAAGGACTGTTGGGTGTCCGTCACCGGTTGCAGTGGAGGGAGGCCCAGAGGGCAGGGTGCAGGCTTGCAGTGGGGAGCCAGTCCGGGTGTACCAAAAAGTGGACTCAAGTCTCACAAGCCTGGGGGACGCAGAGACACCAGTAGTCCTCTTCTCCTCAGTCCGTGGCATCTGAATACAGAGGTGCAATTGACCCTAAGGGTTGTCATCACCAGAGGCGGTCGAGGTTGAGGGGAGGGCATGCACAAAGAGACTGCAGGCATGAGAATGAAGGTTGCAGTGGGGACACCCACAATTGACTTTCTCTGGAGAGGCTGGGGACCAGATTGGCACCGTTGGCCCACTTCCACATGGGCTTGGAGGCTTGGGTTCAGTGGTGCTGTCCAGCGCTAGTTTTGGCGGTCCGGAGTCCTCTTCAGTGGTGCCTTCAAGGATGCAGGGGAGCAGCTCCACTACTCCATGGGAGTTACTTGTGCTGCGGTGAAGGTTGGCATTCTTCCTTGGCTTTTGGAAGTTTAGCAGATGGACGACAAGGAGTGTTTCTCGCAGTTATCAAAAGTCCACAGACAGTTTAGCAGGGTTGGCGCCAAGTCCGTCATGGAGCTTCAGTTCTTGCCATTTGCTTCTCTGAAGTGCCCTTGTTCAGGTCAGCAGGGATTTGCTTCTTTTGTGCTAGGGGCTCCCCTCTATACTGAATTTAGGGCCATTAGGGGTGTGTAGGGTAATATTAATTAGGCTACGGACCCTTTGGGTCACTACATCCCCTATATGACCACTTCCTATGGGAAGTGGAAATAACACTGTCCCAGAATTCCTAGGCATGCCATATCAAAGATCGCTACCTCTGGAAATGTGTGTCCACCTCTCAGTAGCCCAGCTTAGGGGTGGATTTTCCTGGAGGGGGCGTGTCTACCTGACTAGCTCATTTTCCCACTTGTCCAGGTACAAAGTGGGCTCTGGACGGGGGAGGTGGCTTCCTCTCCTGTGAGGAGATTCTCATTTCAAAGGCGGCAGCCCTTTGAGGCTTGTCGCCTAGGAAGACTAATCAGCAGGCAACTCTCTTCCCAGACAGGCTTTTGTTCTGGGCCTCTTGAGAGCAGAGGGCTCTAATCCTAGGGTTCCAGAATGGTGCCTCAGGTTGCAGGCTGGCAGAAACTGGTCAGTGAGCACACTAGAGGCTCATAGGGCTTTTTGTGAGCTAATTTCAGTGCTTCAGGTGAGGCCACTAGCCATACACACTAGTTTCTTTTTGCCGTACTTGTATGTGTCCCATCAGTAGAACTAAGGATACCAACATAATTTTTAGCCTTCACATTTACAGGCCGTTTTGCAATCCTAAATAATCACAAAACCCCTGAGTGGGCGTTTCAGACCCCAAGCTAAGTACTATTGCTTCAAAATATTTCAGTATTTTCACATCATTTATTATTTACAGTTTAACTAAAACCATAATAGCACAGACCCAAACGTCCATCATTTAAATGTAACAAATGCAACAACGATTCATAAAACATATCAATATTACACAAGTATTACTAGAATACAGAAGTCTTTGCCTCGTTGCCCCAAATGTAAAGTAACTAAGAATATGGTTACTCCAAAAGGAGATAGATCAAGACAGGTTTTAAGAAAAAAAGGTTAACACAGTAGTAGTTCAGATATGGTAATATTATTTTCATAACTTGGGGAAACAGTGGTGTTGGTCATTCCAGTATTTATGTATTAATTTACAGGCTAGGTTCCTAAGCCTGTGGTTGCTTTATCTGATTTAAAACGTAATTTCTCCTACATCATGATGTTAACTGGATTCTACTGTGATGCTCAAAACCTCTCCTTTGTTTATTACAGCACACTATTATGGGAAGAAAAAATGTAAGAGACTAGGAAGGCCTCCGGGTGCACACAGCCACTTTGACATAGGCATAAAGAAACCTAACAAAAAAAGGAAAAGGCGCAAGCACTTCTTTGTACACAAAAAGAAGCGTTCCTCTACCTCTGTGGACACCACACCAGCAGGATCTCTTCAGGTATTTTGGTGTTTTATGGCATTCAAGCACAAACAAGTCTAATTGAATACCACATAATACATTGCCTCTATTCTTGTGTTTAATATGAAGGTGATTCATCCTCTGAAGAGAAGGTAATCAGAGGGTGCATGAAATGCAACTATGACTTGGTGCTCTTCTGACTTGTATGTGTACTTGGTATTGTGCAGTTTGAATAACTGACCTATTTACAACTAACTTTTGTTTTCAACAAGGAAGAGAGATTAATGGTGAGTACCAGATGTAATGGATGCCTTATCATACATTACAGAGGGTGCATGAAGTGCAACTATGACTGAGTGTACTTCTGACTTGTATGTGTACTTGGTATTGTGCAGTTTGAATAACTTACCTGTTTACAACTGACTTCTGTTTTCAACAAGGAAAAGAGATTAATGGAGAGTACCAAATGTAATGTATGCCTTATCCTGCCCTTTTCTTAGTTCACTGTATCACAAATGAGTGTGTCCCCAAGACTCTCTCCTGAAGGAGAACATGGATGAAAAGACAGTAGACAGACCATGTGAAACATATGCAGCAGCCATAAATGTATTCTGTTAACACACGGGTGAATTCTAATGTCAACAACAGCCAACATTGATGACCCCACCTTACAGGTCAACTTCGTTGTAAACAAACAAGCTACAATAGCCCCAGATAATAGACCAAACAGCTATATCTAGGGGCCTTATAAAATGAACCCTAGATTCTATCCCCCTTGTGGAAGGACCATGAAACAAAGGAAGAATAACAAACTGTTGGGTAGAATGTTAGTGGGGCAAGGTTCTGGTTCCCTGCGTGGAACCTGGGAATGGAGGAGAGAGGCAGTTGGTGCCGGAAATGGAGTCCTGTGTAGGAGATGAAACCAATCTGCTGTGTTGGGATGAACAGGGAGAGTTGGGAATCATTTTATATCCTAATCATTCAGATATGGTTCTTTCCAAGAGTGAGGCTGTTCGCAGGGTGAATCGGACTGTGTTTAGAGATTGGGTCAACGAATATCCAGAGGTATTCAAGGAGAAATAGGGAAGCTTAAAGGATTCCAACATCGTATTGTGTTGAAAAAAAGGCGCCAAGGCAGTAGCACACAAGGTAGGTAGAGTACCATTGGGGTTATGATCAGAACTCAAAAAATGATTGGACAAACTATGTTCCCTGGGAACTATTGAAGTCATTGAAGGATCTGAATGGTTAGCCCATGTGGTTCTGATGCTAATAAGTCCTTAAGATTGTGTGTAGACTTGAGAGATCTCAGTTCGAGTAAATGGGTTGATCGACAACCTTTACTGAATATAAATGAAATGGTGTCGATGTTGGGTGGGGCAAAAATCTTTTTCACTTCACTCGATATTTCATCAGCTTATCATCAAATTGAATTGAGTAGGGATTCATGACATTACACTTCATTTGTGAGTCCAAAAGAGTCATTCAGGTATGTCTGCATGCCATTTGGACTGGCATCTGCAGTTTTTCAAAGGTTAATGAAAAGATTGTTTGATGGGATACAGGGGGTCCTGTACTTTCAGGACAATATTTTGATTTTTGGTGCGAATAAAATGATACATGATGCAACGGTGATGGAGGTCTTGGAGATCATTAAAACAAATGGATTAACTTTGAGGAAGGACAAGTGCAAATTCAAACAAAATGGGGTAGATTACCTAGGTCATCATGTGTCTGAGAAGGGTGTAGAACACAAAAGGAAAATCTTAGATGCTATAAAAAAATGTGCCTGAACCTATTGACAAAGACCAACTACAGTTGTTCATTGGTTTAGTAGAGTATTATGCAAAGTTTGTATGTGATTTTTCAGACAAGACAGCATGTCTACGTAATCTTATAAAGAAAAATGCTAAGTATTCTTGGAACGAGAAGTGTACAAGGTGTTTTAAAGAAATTGAGAGACATTTCAGAAGCGCATCCCCTCAAGGCTTTTGACATCAGTGATTTATGTATTGTTACCACTTATGCAAGTATTACAGGGTTGGGTGCAGTTCTCATGCAGCACCGTAGCAATAAAAATGAAGAAAATATAGCATTTGCATTAGGGACCTCGAGGGTGGCTGAGAATATATACTCTCCACTATAGAGAAGGAGGTGTTGGCATTGTGGTGGGGCGTGCAAGATTTTAAGAACTTCCTATGGGGAAGAGAGTTCGTTTTGAGAACCGACCATAAACCTTTAGTGGATTTATTCACAACAAAAGCTGGTGGTAGGGCTACCTCTCGTATTGCCAAGTGACAATATTGGTTGCAAGGATTTCAGTATAAGCGAGTGTATGTACCCGGTGTGAAGAATAGGGTGGCCGATTGTCTTTCAAGATTTCCTTTGGATGCAAATGAGAACAGTTTGGATGTGAAAGACGACTTAGAGATGGTGTGTATGGTGTATTCTGTTACAGAGGTATCCAAGGGGCCCCTAGTGGAAGTGGAGTGGGTGAATGCATTAGCTGTTGATGAGCACTTACAATGTGTAAAGAAATTCATAACAGAAGGTTGGCCAGATGTAAAAAAATGAACTGAGGTTTTAGTTCCTTACAAGAGAGTTGAGGAGGAATTGTCTGGGGTTGGCGACTTACATCAAAGAGGTGATCAATTGGTGGTTCCGGAAACTTTGCGGAAGAGTGTATTAGACTTAGCACATGAAGGGCATCCCGGAATTCATGCTATGAAATGCAAAGTGAGGGAGGATTTTTGGTGGCCAGCGGTTGACAAAGCCATTGAACATTATGTTTGAGAATGCAGTTTGTGTATGTTAAGTGACAAAACTCAGGTAATGTGTCCTTTACCTGTGCACCCAAAAAAGGTAAAGAATATTCCGTGGACCAAGGTTGCATTTGATGTATCTGGTCGGTTTGGAGTTTTTGGTAGTTCACCTAAATATGATTTGGTCGTGATAGACTACATGAGCAAGTGGCCAGAAGTAAAGTTTGTGGATAATGTGAGTTGGGATTCGGACATCAGATTCTTCAAGGAAGTGTTTTCGAGGGAAGGTTTCCCAGAGGAAATGGTGATCGATAATGGCACACAACTGGTGTCATTAGAAATGCAACATTTCCTGGTAGGTGCAGGCATAAAGCATGTTTTGACATCCCTGTATCATCCCCGCAGCAACGGCCTAGTAGAGAGGTTCAACCGGGTCATAAAAGAAAATCTGCAACTTGCTCTTATCAATAGAATAGATTGGAAGAATTCTAATAAAGTTATTGTGGGGAATATGAACTACACCACACATTTGTTCTGGCATGTCCCCATTCACCCTCTTGAGAGGTAGAGTGGCTGGTTCTAAGTTAAACAAAGAATGGATGGACAAGAAGGGTATTGATTTGGAGAGAATGGGAAGTGTGATGGATGTTAGATCTGCAGTACAAAAGAAGTACACATCCAAGGACTATACACATGTTTTTGGATGTTTAGGAAGGTAGTTTAGTCAGGATCAGGAAGCCGGGTTTTGTCCGCAAAGGTCTATAAGGGGGGAGGGTATGTTGGGTAGAATGTTAGTGGTGCAAGGTTCTGGTTCCCTGCATGACTTGGGAGTGGGGGAGAGCGTCAGTTGGTGCCGGGAGAACGACAGGTGAAGTCAATAAACTACTTACCTCTACCACTTTGTGTCCTCCCTTCACAAACCCTGCTTCTGAATAGGTCCACCAATGAAAGAATGAATCTTATTATTTATAGTGAGAGTAGCAGGCCTATGTCCCTACCCTCAGCTAGGGGGCAACAGCACGTGGTGGCAAATACAAAAGGTGCTTGGAATAAGAAAGTGTGGAGAATGCATTAGTAATAGAAACTAAGCAGAAGCAGATAAATCTGTGCAACAAGATAATATCTCATTGCACAAGAGTGTCGGCAGGCATGTTACATAAGCCTTTACGTAGAGTGCAATGTATATTTAATGCATGAGACTTTAGAGCTTCAGCAGCTTCTCTTTTAAAGAACTTATTTGTGGCTGTGTTCAATAAGAGGCTAGTAGAGTGGTTAATTAAAGGGCATTGTCAATAATCAGAATTACAGTGTGAACATGGCTAATATTGTCATTATAAACCTTTGTACAAAGTGTCCATAAGAAGAACTATGCCAGGAGTATTACGCTATGGAAAAGCCAATACATTAATTTAAAAACACTGGTGTTTGGGATTTCTCTGTAAGGATAGTGATTCCTATTTAAGAGCGTACTAAAACAGAATAACTGATGATATTGTTTATGCTTTATCTGGAGAATAATACATTAGGGAAATACCTTTGAAGAAAAATTGCCAATTTACAAACAGCGTTGCTTTATTGGTTTCATGTGTCAGTAAAATCAAGTTTGGTGCATTTAACTTGGCTGTTCTAGCGAACAAGTAAACTGGCTGGTTGGGCTCTCTAGCTTATGAAGTAATCTTTTACGAATGTCATTTTGGTGTTGCACATTTTCATTCTTGACACACATCTGCTGGTAACCTCTATATGAACCAGCTTCAAGGGCAGATATCAGTGATCTGCCTAAATGGTTGCAGTTTCTCTACACTATAGGCAGTCTGCAGTATGTAACCCTTTTTGTTAATAACATGGTGGGTAAATAATGTCCAATAGTAACAGAAATACACAAATAACATGACAGGAGAAAAATCAGTCTACAAAGTAATACGTGGCTGGATATGATACTATACATTAATATTGTTCAGCGGCCACTGCTGCATATGTTAAGGAAGGAGGGCGGAGGGGGTGGAGGATGGGGGAAACAACATTTTTAAAAAAAGAAAACACTTACCTTGCGCAGCCTGTCTCCTGCTGCCTCACACCCCTTGTGGTGTACCATCATTTACTGGGACACCTGCACGTGCTCCCAGCAATTCTGGTGCTGCTTACAGGTAAACATGGCATGTAAGCAGCGTCAGGATTGGTCTGAGCGTCAGTTACTGCTGCTCAGACTCAAGCCAGGGGTCTGTGCTGTTTCTCTAGGAGAAACTTAAGTGCGCATGTGTGTTTGGCCAGCCTCAGACGGCCGGCCAAACACACATGCACACTTAGTGCATTTCCCCTCCTCCCCACTTCCACCTCCCCGTGGCTCAGCCCCGCCCCTCCTTGCTGGCTGAGCCAGCAAATGAAAAGGGAAAAGTAAAACACTAGTAAGCTATTGTTTTATTTTTCATCAGCTGGCTCAGCCACTTGGGTGATGCCCCTTTGCCACTACAGAGGGGCAGCCCCTGATATTGTCCCACAGAAATACTACTTGGCGGATAGCATTCTAGGTGAAGGCCGTCACATAGGATTTTCATGTTGAGAAAATGCAAACCCAAATCCATAGAGCATGATTCCAGCTAGGGCATTGGTGGCCCAAAGGAATGCTGCCATATACTCTAATAATATGTAAGGGATAAAGTCCCTCCTGCCATACTTTATAGGGATGTCGCAAGTCAATGAGGAGTTCCTTTATAAGCTTGTGGAACTCCGAGGTACTTTGCTTTCCAGCCTTGCTTTCTTGATCCCTGAGAAGCAGTGTATCAAGTGTAGTTCTAGGGTTAGAAAGAGAAGCAATGGCTGGCAGATGTTGTCCTAGATTGCCACTTCTAGAAATCCATGCATATAAAATGATCTCCAGCAGAGCATGACGCCTCTAAGTTTTATCTACAGCTTTAGGCGAACTGTGTGGAGCAATTTGCAGTTGCATTCTGTTTTTTTAAGAATAAGTCAGTTGCTGTATATAAAACTACTACCATCACTTTTTAGGTTACTCCGAAATCAAACTCTAAATTAAAAAAATCTATTCCATTTAACGGTCCTAATGGGAAATAATTTGTGTGTTATTGTACAGTACACTTACTTATGAATGCCAATGCAGTACTGCAGTAATCACAATTTACTTCTTATGTCCCTTTAGGAAAGACATGAATGGAATAAAATGTCACATTTACAGCTCAATGCAACTTACTATTCATTCTTCTAATTATTTCTATTAAGTTTTTTCTTGGGTATATTTCATAAAATGAATATTTATATTAGATTTGTCCCTGCTTTAAATGTCTGCATTGTATTTATTTATTAGAGGTAAATAGGCACCTTAGTCCGAGCTGTATGGGCAACTAATCGCTTCACAAGAAACACAGTAAAGTACATTAATACTAACCATCCCAGTAACTGGATTGTTTCTGTGCAGTTTGAACAGAGTTTTAGGTTCTTTTAAAATGATCGCACATTAGGGATCAGTCTTACATTCTCTAGGAGTTGATTCCAGATTCACGGGGCATGACAGGAAAAGGTCTGGTACATTGCTTTTGTCTTGGATTTTCTTTGGAGAATGCATGCCAACACGTGTAGAAATAGCAATGAACATACAATAATCATAGCTAACATTTCAAATTGTTAAACTACCATATCAGTACACAACTACACTTAAATATGCATTAAAGAAAATGACTGGACGCAGGGATTCTTTTGCGCACAACACAACTCAACATATTAACATAGTAAACTATCCAAAAGTCCCTATTTGATAATGTCTACCATATATATTTGAAATGTCACTAGCTTCACCTCTCTGAAACCCAGTCTTGTGCCATAAATTTATATTGCCATCCAAGCACTTAGATTTATCTCCTTCACAACAGTGATTGTTTGCTCCACCAAGAATGCAGGATGTTTATTCATGGTTTCTTTGACACACATTAAATTATATATTTGCCAAGTTAAACTTAAGCAACACAACCTTTAACCATCCAGTTCATGCCTTATTTAATTCTAAAAGTTTTTGGCTGTATGTTCCTTCAGTTGCACCATAATACAAACATACCCACTAAATCAAGCAAACAAAATGGTGCTGGAAAAAGTCTTAAGGGCATAGTCAGAATCGCTCTCCACTTGGATCTGTTAATGTTTACATTCAGATGTGTATTCCAGTTCTCTAAATCTTCCACATATTCATCAGATTAATCTGGGAGCAGGACTGAGTACACAGGAAAGAGTTGATTAGGGTTGACTACCTATTTGAAGCAATAGGCATGTGTGAAGAGGAGTCTGCAACGTACACATTAGTACCTTAAGTTGAGAAAGAATGAAATCCCATCAGATTCTCAATTCATTAACGAGTTAGGGCCAGATGTGTGCACCTTTTTTGTGTTTGCAAACGCCCCTATTCACAGAATCGGGCTTTTTGCAAACGCAAAAAGGTATTTTCGTATCTATAAAGCCCAGATTGTAATTCAGTAACCTGTTACCAAATCACAGTTTGAGATTGTTATTCAGTATTTGTTTTGGGGGACCATTCTTAATACCGATTCTCATTGTATAGACAAATGGGTCGTGACAGAAATGCAGCTGCAAAATATTTGCATTTTACCAGCAAATCGAAGTTGGTGGTAAGCCATTCACAAAAGGGAAGGGGTCCCTGTGTAAAAAACAAAAAAACAAAAAGAAAAAAAAAAAAAAACAGCAGGGTATGATCCCACTGCCTACTTCTTAGCAATCAAAAAGTAAACTTTTCATTTTCTTTTTTTTTTTTTACCACATCCCATTTTCCTCTATGTGCTAGATATAAAAAAAAATACAAAAGATTTCTTTATTTAAAAGCAGTCACAGACATGGTCAACTGCTGACCCATCAGACCACCATCCCTGTAATTTTTGTAATTCTCAAGTGTAAGGAATTGTTGGTGAGGTTCAACAGAACATGCCACCTCCTGCAACGTATGAGAGCTCATGTTAAAGATTATTCAGGGCCTCAAACTGCCCTTCTGAAATAAGACGTCTATTTTCCTTAGGAAAGCTTTGGGCATCTTATCCTATCACAGAATGAGGTTGACTTTCCCACAAAGGTACTTAATTTCTTCCTTAAATCTCATTGATTAGCCGTTTTGTGTTAGAAATATGAACTAGATTAGCGCACATAGGGCCAGATGTAGCAAACAGTTTGCACGTCGCAAACAGCAAATTTCGCTGTTTGCGACGTGCAAACTGCAGTTTGCAATGCACAAAATCCCTTTTGCGATTCAGTAACCTGGTTACGGAATCGCAAAACGGGTTTGCGAGTCGCAATTAGGAAGGGGAGTCCCCTTCCTAATTGTGAGTCGCAGTGCAATGCCCGATTGCTTTGTGACTGCGAACGCGGTCGCAAAGCAATCGCAGTTTGCACCCATTTGAAATGGGTGGTAACCCATTCGCAACAGGGAAGGGGTCCCCTTCCCCTTTGTGAATGGAACGGCAAACATTTTTTCAGAGCAGGCAGTGGTCCAATGGACCACTGCCTGCTCTGAAAAAGTGAAACGAAAACGTTTAATTTTGTAGTTTTGGAATGCATCTCGTTTTCCTTTAAGGAAAACGGGCTGCATTACAAAAAAAAAAAACTGCTTTATTTAAAAGCAGTCACAGACATGGTGTCTCCAGGAGGCCACCATCCCTGTGAGTGCCGCGAGTCTCAAGGGGGTCGCAAATTGCGAACCACCTCATTAACATTAATGAGGTGGGCCTTTGCCGGCCCCCTTGCGAGTCGCAAATAGTGTCAGGGACACCATCCTACATTCCAATTTGTGAATCGCAAATTACGAGTCACTCCGACTCGCTATTTGCAAGTCGCAAAATGGAATATACCTAGATCTGGCTCACAATTCCGAAGTAATAAATGTATCAGTCCTTCTAAATTCAATCACATTTTGTAATGTTTATGGCCTGAATTCCCTCAGATGTTTGTATATCAAGTTCAGGCTCTGTACACTGCCCTTCAACACTTTTATCTCCACCTGGAATTGTGGCCATGCCAAGCCTGGTCCTTAAAATACGTGCAATACTTCCTTGGAAATGATTAACACATTTTATTTTTCTGCCCAGCCTGCCATGATGCCAGAAGAAAATGGATTAAACGTCAATGTCTTAACTTGGGCATAAGACATCACCATATGGCCCTAACAGTTATTAAATCGGATACTAGTAAAGTAATCGTTTTCGGACTGACTCGTTTTTACATTTTACCTGGCTTTTAGCAAACTGCATCGAAATGTCGATATCCTTATGTTTTTACTATTTTAACAATGGGCGTTTTTCTAATATTGCATTTTATTGTGCTTTACGGGGATACACTTAAGTGAAAATGAGCATCTAACTCCAGCGAAATAAACAACATTGATGATGCGCTCACATTTACTTATCTAACGTTACATAGAATCACTCGATGGAGTCAGGTGCTCATTTTCACTTAAGAAGAAAAGATTGTTATGTTGGTTATTTTTAGAGGCACATCTCACCTCTGACCCCCTGGTAAAACCTAATCTACAAAGAGTGTTTGCCTTCGGCAAAAGGGGGATGAGTTGTACAAAGAAGGGCAAGTACGTTCTTCAAAGCATTGTTATATAGCTAGACAAGTGTGTATGTGTAGGCCAGAACATGCCCTGCTGCAGCAGAACAGTGTGTACTAGAGCACACTTGGATGCCTCAGCAGTCCCACATCACGTTGTTTACTTGTACCCTCAGGTGTTATTCTGTTTAACTTGGGTTCGTCCTCTAGGCTGGCTGGTATCTCCTATCACATTGCTCTTAACCTCATTTGGCAATCCTTTTCCGTTTGTACTCAGATATGAACTTCTGGCTTGTTTTTTCTCACAAGCGCATTTTATTACAATGTGAATACACAAATTTAGTAATTGAGAAAGGGAGAACAGCATCTGTTCTCCTATGTGAACGCCCTGTAATCCAGGCTGAAAAAACTGGCAACACTAAGGACATTAGAAATCTTCAAAAGAAGTAGTAGGTTCCCACTAGTAAGCTCTGGGAGTGAAGCAGAAACTGGAGGTAATTAGGTGGATGTGCTTTAAAGTTTAGTGGCAGAAAACACTGCGTGGTAATGGAGATATCACACTTTAATAAATGTGCTGTTTCTTCTGAAACTTTCTGCAAAAATATAACTTCGAGGCAAAGATTGGAGTGGGAATGTTGTGAGGAATTTCCCTGGATACCAAGGTTACTTGGAAGGCAGGGATGTTGTAGTACCTTATGGGATCACAAGCTGAGATTGAATGGGTGATAGTGAAAGACTGTTAAATCCAAGGACTGGTGTTATGTTTGGCCACTCTTTGAAGGTGGTGCTTAGTTCAGTAGATTGGAGGAATTCGGTACAAGGCATGGTGAAATGCAAGTATCCAGTTATAACAGGTGAATGTAGATTGCAGGTCAAACGGCCAACAACTTGGCGTGGAAGAGGGCTCTGATGAAGATTAGGAAAGAAATGGGCACACACAGACTTCATGCTTCACTGGGATAGATAGCAAGACTCAGACCACGGTCAAGATTGGATGGCAATCCCAGTTTAAATGCAAACTTCTCTTTGCACCCAGACTAGGAGCACAGTGCATGTGCACATTGCCTTCACAATATGGAGAAGGTGAACCCTGACACAAATCACTGGAACAAGAAGCTCACATGTGCCGTTTGTATACCGTTTAGTGTGGAATCAGCTACAATTTTGTTGTGGTATTTCGAATGCCAAGTTTCAGACTTCTAATTGGGTGTAATTTGCACTCTTGCTGAAAACCAATTTATTGGGTGTGCAGTTTGCAGGTCTCTTGTCACAGGGCCCCCAAAGTGGAATGTAAGAGAAAGGGAATGTCTCCATCCAGGCAGGCTCTGCAAGAGCATTTCTAGAATGTTTGAAAAAGTGAATGTCTGGAGATTTACAAGCTGAGATTGCTCTGGTGCATTTTTCCTTTGATGGCCATAGTTTTCTGGAGATAGGTAGGCCAGAGTGCTTCCCTGGGACGCCTGGGTGGGATGTTTAGGAGGGGGAGCAAGTTATCTTATAACTTTGACGTGGGTAACTTCTCTCTCTCTCTCTCTCTCTCTCTCTCTCTCTCTCTCTCTCTCTCTCTTTCTCTCTTTTCTCCTCTCTCTCTCTCTCTCTCTTCTGTCTCTTTCCCTCTGAGGAGCAGCGTGTTGCTGGGAGGATAAATATGGTAACTTGCTTGTTGTTTGATCCTTTTGTTCCCTGCAAAGTTGTTGGAGGTTAATAAACAGATACGAATAGGGATTGCGAAAACAGGAGCTATTTGTGTCCTTTCTGACAGAATACTGTTAATGTCAAGTCTCTAACAGCATTTGAGATTTCTGGTTACTATATAAATACTTTATCTTGTAGATCTGCATACAGTCTAGTACCTGTGGTATTCACTATTATTAGTTAATAGCTGCACTTTGTGTCCTGGTTCATTGGATTGACAGAATATCATATTATGTTTTCCTAATTTAGTGTCTATTCTGTAGTACAAACGTGGTTGAGGTAATCGTGCCAACCTGAAGCATTTTGTTAATCATTTGTTAAAGATATGTGTAAACTGTGTGAATTGAGATGGTGCTTTTTAAGAGCGGATACTTTCTTGGCACTGTGGAGTTTTGTGCCTGCAGGTGGATATGGACTTATCATTATTAACCACACTTTTTAGTACACAGAAGAGCTTCTGGTAAATGTATTCTGTGCACCTGACGTGCACATCTTCACCAACTGTCTGTTCCTGAGTTTGCAGTGTCAGCATCTTAAAAGAAAAGGCTGTTTAATGCATTGGCAGCCAGGGGACAACTAGAATTCACAGATCACCATTAAGTATTGCAGTTATTGTGCATGTTTGTACTTCTTCTAAATGAAAAAAAACCAAGCACCTAAAATATGATACAGCATGGCCCATTGTTCATGTTAATAGAGGTGTGTTTGTAGGCTTTCATCAAATGGTCAAAAACCTGTGCAGAACCTTGCAGTAAGGCCCGCTTGCGTGTCAGGCATAGCAGTATCCCCAGGTGAGGTAGTGCACCCCCCTCGATCACAACTGGCCTGAATTTTCTGGGTGCAGGATCTTTTGGGTGTGGAAATACTATATGCAGTTTTACTCTCTGAGAAATCCAGCTGGCAGTCGTGCATGATGATCGAGCAAGGACTGCAGGTGCAGGCATAGCTTATCCCCCACCTTCCCACCCCACAGAGAATGGACGAGCATGAACAACTTTCCTCTGCTTAGACCAGCATCCTGTATCTCTTCCCATGCTCCCTACCTCAGCCCTGGCTCTGCACTCTCCCCCAAAGGCTATGAGCAGGTGATAAATGGAAGTTGAATTTTCCCCGGAATGGGCGTTCTGCAAGCAGAAATGGATATGCTAATTCAGGGTGCACAGGTTGTTCCTCATTCAAGGGAAGTTAGACTTGTTAAGTTTTGGGGATACCTGCTGTAAAAGATAATGCCAGCCACCTAGCATCTTCGCACCTAAATCTGTCTAGATCATAATCCGGCCCTAAGTGAGTTGATGAGCCCGAAAATACATGGAGTGGCCGGTTTGTGCAAAAAAGGCTGTTTCCAGTTCTTACTTTCTGAAACCTGTCCATGCTTTGTAGGTCTATGAAAACCTTTGTGGCTTGCTAGTAGAATCCACAAAAAACTGACAGGGCGTGAGAAATAGGATGCAGCACCCTCTCTTTTGAACCAGGTGAAAAAACTATAAACATTTTCCCATGCGTTTATATATTTTCAGTTCTTACTAATATGTTTCCGAGTATCTACTTTTTTTATTTGATCACAAAGCATAATTCCAAAATTATTCTTCAAAAGGGATTATTTTAATTTCATAATGTATAACCAGTAATCTAACAAAATTACAAAAATCGCCAAAAATGTATCAAACCCTACACCCACTAGAGCAATATGTCACAGTCATTTGTGTATATTAAAAACAAGGTCCCTGTTGCCCCCCAAAAGTCAGAGCTGAAGGAGGTATCCGTCATATTTCGGCAGCCTTCTTAAAAGGCTTACCGCAGTGGACAGTTGAAACCATTGACATATGTTTCGTGGAACAATCCTTTATATGGCTCTACCTTCATCAGGACTGTACATGATCAAAGACATACCAGAATGAATGAGCTTGAATCACCAAATTTGCTGTAGGAAAATCCAAATGAGGTACCAAACAACCAAAATGTATACCGTAATTTTCGTTCTGTATCATTCCAGGTTATTTGTTACATCACATATATTGTCTAACATTGAACGTTAATTTAGTGTAACATACATAAGTCACAAATCCACATTGAAACTTGAGTGGATCTAATTCACTTGTATCTATAAACCATAGAAAAAATGAAGCAAAGAGGTATAAAGATCACCAGTCCAAGGCCCATATTTGTGATCAAGGCAGTAATTGTCATTAATACACAATTAAATGTAGAAACAAAAAAGCTTTGTGAATCCTATATTTTTGACCAGTAATAATATTTCTCTCCATGATCTAAAAATCTACATTATTGATACCACCTAAAATGAATACAGTGAAATGGTTGTAGAATGCAGCCTATTGTCAAATTGTCTGAGAGGGATTGTGTGCACTGTGGTATGTTTGTTGCATTTATATTGGACTGCATTTTAATACACACCTATAGGTGAATTATTGACTTATAAAACTGTGCAAACAAAGATTGAAATATTTTTGTAGGCAATTATTCTGCTTTTGATCCCCATAGAAAGTTTTCTTGTGGGTAAGAAAAGGTCTCAAGTCCTGTGTAGTGCATATTCCTGACTAATCAAAAAAGTTTGGAACAATAACCTAGAACTCTCACTATAGGGAGTCTGTTCTTTTGTACAGTCATTTTCCTACACACATTTTCTGATTAACTTACCATTTTCAAATAGTTTATTTTATTAATCCAGGTTGTCCATTTTCTTTTTGTAATGCTTGAAAGTTAAAAAGTTGTGAGAGTAGTTGCTATCAAAACTAAACATTTTAGACAGCTGTCACACGGAGAAAGGCTTTAATTGCAACACTATCAAATTCTGTTAAAATACGTTTCTTAAATATATTTGAAGCTTTTGTTATGTTGCTGTTGGTCAGACTGCTAAAAACCATGCAGTCTGATTGTGATTCATGGCCCTAAAATTACACAACATACTTGACCATATTGGGTTTTGTGTAACATGCTAGCTTGATATGCACTTTATAACCATCTGCATCCTGCATTTGCAGAAGATGGCTTTACGAGTGATTCATTCCTATAATTCGCTGGAACGGTCTATAAAGTTGACACATCCAGTGATTTTTCTTCCGCTGCAAAGGCACAGGAAAGTTAAGAATGATAACAGATCTATGGAGAATTTGGGCCACTAGTGAAGAAATACATGTCAGTTCTGTTAAGAGGTATACTACTAGAATTTCAGGGTCAGTGAGCAAGATAGTGTTTAGGTTTGATCATCTGGCTTCATTCAAGTTCACATCGATAGCATAAGCGATTTTCCAGAAATTAATACCTGACTGGGTCGGGCCTTTGTAGTATCATTAAGTTGCATCTTGGTGATAATCAGACGCCCAGTGCCCTGAGGTAAGGGGGTGTAGAACCTGTTATGTACAGGAAGAGTGCAGCCTCCTTTAGTCAATCAAGGTAGAGAGAATGATCTATTCACTACCGCATGGTGATTAAGAGAGCGAAGTGTAATGGTTTGGAAGCTGGACGAAGAGGTGGAATACTTGCAGGTCTTCACAAGTTATATTGTTTTGAATGTTTAATGGGACTGCTCAATAGTGATTAGAAAGGGGTTCCTGTCCCCCTACATATGTAACATATGGAAAATCCACTGTTTTGGGTGATTAAAAAAGGCCGACCAACATCGGTTGGAAACCACCTAAAACACCCAGATGACATGGGAGAGCATATGCATATGTGTAAACTTCTGAATAGATGCCAATGCATATTTCGGAGCCCAAAACAACGGAATTTAACAGCCTCTTTGTTCTAATTTGAGAGTGTACGTGAAAAGTAGATGCATGGTTCCCAGTGACTGCTCTAAGGACACATGAAGTCAAATAGTCTTGCAGCGAACGGGCCTATAATGTAACAGTCAAAGGCCCTCATTACAACGCTGGTGATCTATGGACTGTCAGGGTCGCGGTGGTTGGCCGACACCACCACATTACTACAGCGGCGTTCGGACCACCAGTTTTCATTGACATGACGGTCTGGCGGTGCTGGCGGTCCTAATCTGACAGGGCAGCGCACTGCAAGCAACGCCGCCCTGGGGATTGCGACCCCCTTCTCCGCCAACGTTTTTATGGTTGTAACCCCACCATGAAAAGGTTGGTGGACACCGGGTGCCCCAGGGGGGGGGGCTCCACTGCTCATGCACTTGGCATGGGCAGTGCAGGGGCCCCCCTGACCAGCAGTGTCGCAATGTCCACTATCTGCTTAGCATTGTGACTGTTGCTGGTGCACCCTACACACTAGAGCATTGCCACCGGCTCTATTACGATTGGGCCAGCGGGAAACCCGTAATGGCCCCGGTGGGGAGGCAGCCACATTGGTGCAACCTGCCTGACGGAACTTCGGCGGACGGGCTTTTCCGTCCGCCGAAGTTGTTATTAGGCCCAAAGTGTCCTTGCACACTATTTATACAGCATATTCAGTCCCAACATGGAAAGTTAAAGATCCCAGATAAGCGAGAATAAAAGGGATTTAACAGGAGGTAGTCAATCACCTTGCATATTCTATTTCTATAAGAAGTCTGTCCACGATGTAACTTGCCACTGTGGATGAGAGAGGCTTTAATGTGCTCCTGTTCCAGATGTTTGTTCTTGACCAGGCAACGACACCAGAAGAAAACAGAGTGAACTAGAAATACTGAACTGATTTCAATGATGAAAGTAATTTGGTAGGAGGTGAAGGTGAAGAAACCACATTCTGATTGGCAGGCTCCTGACCTGCATCACACTTTTTATCCAATACATGGACCCTCTTTGGATCCCTTATCAAGATGATCTAAGCTTAGGTCTCAAGCCACCAAAGTGGGAAGGACTCAGAACTATACCTGAAAGGGTTATGTGTATAGTGATATTAAAGAAACAATAATTTTACTAGAGCGAGCAAGAGATGATTTGAAACAGTGTACTGTAAAACAAGGTGTGAAGTGATGCTGAATTTCTGGTGACAGTAGAGTACCGCAAGTTGTGTCCTTTAGCCGCGATTGATGCACTGCTGCATAGGGAAGGGTGTTCTTTCCATTTCTGCACTTCATAAGTGACGGTGGAAGCCTAATAGTTAGAGGGGAGAGGATGGGTCTTGTCTGGCTCCTGCTATCTTCTATTCGGAGTTTTGGTAAAGTCGTTTTAGCTTGGCCCCCCGTATTATCACCTGAGGAATTAGCTTTTTCTGCCAGGCATACTGATGCACTGATTCTTCCTTCTTTGTTCACAAAGGAGATTTAGAAGAACATGAGGTCTATAATACTTTTCGCTACCGGACAAAAAAACTGCTAGTGTTTTGCAGAAAACTCCTTTTACTCCTAGAAATATGAAAGTGCAGAAACACAGTATATGTACCTAAAATCAAGAACTAAGCCACTGGATCAGAGAGTAGCACAAAATATTATACGTGCATGAAAGCAGCTATGTTTAATTTTTCTGCAAATTCTGACCATTTTAGTTAACTGAAACTGGTACATATGGTAAGAAACAAGTATTTGTACGTGTTAAGTATCATACACAGTTTATTTACCATGTAAACTAATACCCAGTCCAGTATGACCAGGTTACGGTAATTAGAACAGCACATCACTACAACTTGTACCTGTAGAATGAGGGTGAACTATGGGAATATGTGTTTGTACATCAATTTCTGGAAGTGTTTTTTCACATTCCATGCACTTTCCGCCAGTTGCATTGTACAAGGTTTTTACTCGTGAAAGTGTTTGTGGGAAGTCCCACAGGTGCAGGTTTTCCAGAACACATTTTATTGAAGTCAGTGTACAAACGCAGCCTAGAAGGCCACAAGAAGTGATGAGCTTTGAAAATTCATTGTACAGTGTATGTGAAAAGTAAAACCAGAACTTAGATCAACAATAAAAAGAAGAAGAAAAACTAACAACTTGCACATGAAAATACCCCCGACCCCCAACCAACCCCCCAAATGTCTCAGTTGTCAGGTGTCATGTACGTTTAGCGGTCTGTGGCTCGGAATGCTCCCTTCTGGTCCCAGGTCAAGAGGGTACATTGGCAAAAAACAATACTTCAGTATTCAGCCCATCATTGCCAATTTTTTTAATGTTTTTGAGGGCATCCCCTAGGTTGGTAGACAGCCACCTCCAACCCCATTCAGTGGTCTAAACTCCTTTTCCAAACAGCAAGTGTGGGTGGTGTTATGTCTTTCCAATGTATGGCGATATCGCGTTTGGCAGGAGTGAGGCCTAGGAACAGGAGAGCATGCTTATATCTATTGCCCCCAATATCTTCAGCGGCAGGCAAGAGGACCAACTTAGGATCTCTAGGTGGAACCCAAGAGAGGACTCTGCTCAGACAGGAGAGAACTCCCCGCCAGAACACATCTAGTGCTGTACAACCCCACACGGACTGCAAAAAGGTACCTTCTGCCACACCACAGTTGAACTGGGACAAGGCCACCAGACCCATGTGCCACAGGTGGTGTCGGGTATAGTAGGCCAAATGTAATTATTTAAATTGAATAAGTCAGAGGCGGGTCAACACCGCAACTCCCTGTGAGTCCCAATGGCCTCTGTCCAATCATGATCATCTAGCATTTCAATATCTTGTTCCCAGGCAGCCCCAAGGACAGGTAGAGTGTTAGTACTATTAGTGACCAGGTTTTCGGTAAATCTGTGTGATTTTGTGTGTGTTGAGGTCTCCCATAAGGAGTCTGCCCTTGAGGGGGTTAATTTCAGGGAGATCTGTCAGATGTTGATTGTAGGGGGTGAGAGCATGATAGAGATGGAGGTATCGATGGAATTGGCTCTGATGCAAGTGAAATTCCAGCTGCAGGTCTCTATGATTTCAAAATAGTGCCCTGTATAACATTGCCTAATCGAGATACCTAGGGTAAGAGGCAATCCCACCAAAGATGTCTGTTCTATAAGACAGCCCCACCACCCCATACACCACAGATCACTTCCCCAAAGTCTCAGAACCATTCAGGTGGCAGGGTGCTCATGCTCTCCCTCCCCCGAATCCCTCCCCTCATCCCCCTCCATAGAGATAGGACGTGATAGGTGTATCATTTATAGCCTACTTCTCCAGTGCATATGCGGGGTCCTCCAGGGTCCCATACCACCAGTCATTAATAACCAAAAGGTGAGAGGGGATGTAATATGCATAGATATCAGCTACAGGTGCGAGGTTTAGGCCACAGCTCATAATCTTGCTTCGGCCTGAATCAATATTTCCTCCAGACTTGTGGGCTAAATTTTGCAGCAACTGATAAAGCTTCTAATGACGGTGGGTATGATACACCTCAAAAGTTACTGTTTTATTTAGTACTGTCTCCAAGTATTAACAATATTGCATTTACCTATTGGAATTACCTATTTATTGTGATGTCTTCATTGGCGACAATGGAATGTGTTTATAATTTACACACTTCTGTATCCCAGATAGGCTAAATTCCTGTACTGAAGTGTTTATCGCTCATATCTTAATGCGATGGTTTGACTCCTTTTTCTAAGATTCTCATTTGGAAACATTTGTTCACTGAAACAATGTTACTACCCAAAAAATAGTAAACATGGTTAGCATTTGTATGACTAAGGCTATCCTTTCCGGTGTGGCAGCGTACCAGGAAGTAATACCACTGAGGGCAGCAATGTGGTGTGTGTTTTTTCTTGTGTGGTGTTGCCGCCCGTTCTGAGTCCTGCATGGTGGGATTGGAGATAATGAAGTTATTCTGCATGTTTCCCGTGGTAGGAGCTGCAGCCTCAGAATCTTGAGTTTGCCCCCATACATTTTTTGACCCAGCAAGATTGGCGTAGGGAAAACTACAGGATCAGAATGAAATGTGCACGCTTCCCATAATGCTGATTCAGGTGCATGTGTTGGTATTCCCTGTACTGTTAAACCGAGCGCCTGATTTGGTGTTATCCTGCATTTCAGGTTGAGTGGCTAAGTGATGTTTCATAATTCTTCTGTCTTAGACGCAGCTAATGTGCAGTGTGCAATGCTGTGATACATAGAGAGTTCTGATATCTCACTAAACCATAAATAAATACTTCAACAAGTACAATTTTGGTTCTAACCTTGGCTTTCTTCCCTTGTTCCAGGGCACTGACGAAGAAGAGCAGGATGAACTGGATGCCGAATCCCTAAGCGAGGACAGCACTGTGGATCTTCAGGATGATCTCCACGAGGGATCTGAAGTGTCAGAGAAGAAATCCCGGTCATCCTCTCCTACGCATAGTGAGCGGTCTCATTCTCTGGCGCAAGATCGAGAAAAGAGGAAACGGAAGTTACGTTTCTTTTCGTTCTCCGATGACGAAAACAAACCACCTTCACCAAAGGTCAGGGTTGTCATCTTTTTAAAACAAGCCTTCTGCACGAAGTGAATTAGCTTTACCTCATATAAATGTTATATATTTTTCAAATTGTGATTCGTGTTTATTTTATCTACTATGATGCTAAGAGAGTGAATTTACTATCCACAGGGCTGCTAGCTATCTGCCTATTTGTCTAGGCATCACAAATTGAAATACAGAAAGACACAAACCTCCTGTCGTATCCTTGTATCCTGTGTGTTGACTGTCTAATATTGTACTGTGTAGTATGCAAGAATATTGTAATGGAAGGACTTGAGGTAAGGCTAAGGGGGACAGGGACATGGCTGAAGGTAAAAACTTCCAATTTGTTGGTGAGTGAATGTGTGGGGAAAAAGTGCTGGCAAAACTTTTCCTTGCAGCCCAATTTTCTTTCAACTCCCCTTCAGTGTCTCCTTTGCTGTTATGAGTTATATCTCCATCTTTGTTATTTTACACCATTAATGGCTATTCATCATGCGACCTTTCCTACATTCTAAACCATAATTGGTGGTCTTTGAAGCTGATGGGGACGTAAATACTCACTCTGAATTGCACCAAGCGAGCAGATGAAACAAGAGACCTAAATCTCCCCTGGGCCTGTTTGGTCTGGATCCCCACTCCCATGAAGAATTCGAAAAAAACTGGATCCAACAAGATGTTTTACAGCACACTTTCCACATGCGGAAAGGCCATTGATCCTGAAATATTCCAGTACATACATGGAGTGCCAAGCAAGTCCCACCCTCTGCACCCCCCTAAAAAAAAAAAATTTGAGAAACTGTGGCAGAAAAGGACATTTTACTGCACATTCTTCTTAAAAACTTTAAAATGCCATAGACGGTACTGGTATTTCATTAAATCTGACCATGTGGTTTCTTTGTCATACCTTTTTCATAATCTCTTTATTATAACTAACGTTTCTTTCTTTTCCTTTCATTTTTCCAACCTGCTCCTTCTGTTTTGATTCTTAAACGAATTTGATAACTGATAAACCAATTGGAAGGGGCGTAGTTCAAATGAAATAAGTGATCTAGCAATTTCAGGCAGAATGCAGCGGCGTGTGGCAGATTAGAGAGGCTCAAACCACTTCTTGATTTTGCTCCTAGTTCTAGGTGGTGGTTAAGGGCATCAATCTACCACTCTCCCATCTCCGGATAAGCATTTGCATGTCCGCATTGATCTCCAGGTAGAATTAATAAAAACGCTTGAGAGGGCCCATCTTGACTACTGCAGCATGGTCAACAGCAGTCTTTTACATAATCTCTTCAAAAGCATGCAAGGACTCCAAAAAAAAAAAGGTGGCCAGTGTGTGTCTGAAATTGCCAGCACGCCTACGTAATAAGCCAGCCTTCGCATCACTACATTGGCTTCATGTAGACAGGAAATGAACAGTACTCTGCACTATCGCCAAAGACTGTTGGCAAAGTGGTGAAGGGTATATACACACCTGCAAAGGTAGAATTCCCCATTCATGAAGTTCCCCAGGAACTCTCAGGGACTGTTCACTGAAAATGATTCCTCCTACAAAGAGGGAGCACTGAAATTGAGCAGTAGAGCCTGGCCTGTCATTTCATAGCAGTATGGTGAATTGGGCAGTATATTTTTATTTAAATAAACATGTATTTTTTGGGGGAAAAATCAGTGCCCCCGAGACACTGGCAGTTTTCTTCAAAGCATGATGTGGGGCACTAATGTTTATTTCTCATGTCTGGGACCGCAGAGCGAGAAGTGCTCCTTGGTGGAACACGTATAATGGAGGCCCCTGAGTAGGGCAACCCTTCCTACACCAGTCTTGCCAGTGAATCCCTGGTGGTCTCAGTTTTTATAATACCAGAGCAGGTGGCAGCTCTGATTACAGGGAAAGAGCAGTTTTGCCGCTGTTAAATGAGATGTGGCTACTGTGAGGCGGGTGCAAAGAGCAAAGTACTGATTTTTAGTGTTTGACCCATTAATACCTACTTCTAACTGAGGCGATAACTCCTCCTTCACTGCAGCTTTCCATACTCTTACTTGCTGTGTTTGGCTGTATGTGCAGCAATATAAAAACTAAAAACATAAAGAAACAAATATGCATCGGTAGTAGAAATACAACATCTTTGAATAAAATAAGTAATGAAATGACTACACACGTCATAAAACATGAATGTATTTGACAAATATCCCTCGGTTAAGCACTACCATGATAAGGATGCCCCTAAATACCAAGGCCATCATAATGCCAAGGCAGTTACCAGAACTCCACAATATCTCAATTATTATAATTGTCCTATGGTCAGCATTATACCAAGAATGGGCACAATAATATTGTGACTGTACAAAATATTCAAAAGGGTACCACCATTGTGCTAGGGCATCAACATGCTATTGATGTCAGTAGTATGTAAAGAAAAATGCATCATTGCACTGTGACCCGCATTATACCAGTAGTGGGAACCGTGCCTACATTATGCCTAAATTAACTGCGCTGTTTCAGGGCCAGCCATAAACATTACGGTACCACAGTATATCAGTAATTTCCACCATTATTGCAGAGCTTACATTATACCAGTAGAGACAACACCATGACATAGATGCCGATAGTGTGCCAGAAATTACCACCATTACACTACAGCAGTATTATAATTGTGGTGGCACCATCAGACCATTGCTGACCACAATATGTGAGAAATTACCATCATTATCCCAGTGTTAATGCGTCCCTCTATGACTAATTTATACACTTTGGGACTCGTTTTAGGCCAATGAATCTTTTGATCCTGATTGAAGACACCTTAGGACGAGATAGCTAATCAACATGTCAATCAATACTGTACGTCAATAATATCATCAATATTTATTACCACAATGCATTTCACCTTAGTCAATGACATTTAATTAAACTCAAGACACCACTGTGACCTTTCAGTCATGAATAACCACACCAGTTTAGTATGAATTTTGTGATATTTATTCCCTATTGGTTACAATTCTACTAATAAGTTTATTAGTCTCAAAACCAGAAAACACATTAGCATAGTCACAATATGGCAACTTTGATAAGATTTCATCAAAGCAAGAATCACAAACATCAGAACATAACAAGGCGTGAACATGGGCTATCCTTAGCAGAGTATCATTAACACATTATTCAACAAAGCATAGATTCAGTCATTTGTCTATTTGCGTAAGTTTAGTGAACCTCTTAACTAACCTCGAATTAGCATTGGCACGTTGGGCTTCA
Organism: Pleurodeles waltl; assembly: GCF_031143425.1. NCBI lineage: Eukaryota > Metazoa > Chordata > Amphibia > Caudata > Salamandridae > Pleurodeles > Pleurodeles waltl. The sequence goes on along the minus strand of NC_090448.1, from coordinate 123,315,501 downwards.
TGCAAAACAATTTAGTAACATCAATTTGGAAAACATCTAACTATGGTCTCTGTCAAAAGAAAAGCAGTTGGTACCTAGAAAGGAAAAGCAAACAGACAATCACAATTTCATTGTCATATAGTTACCCTCTAAGTTTGGGTCAGCACTCAGGTTCGGTCTTCATCTTCAGGACACCAGTTGATTCGCCATCAGTCAGGAACTCAGCTTGAGTAAAAGGGGACACTTCCCTCATAAGGAGGTAAAGTGTAAATGGGCAATCTAAGGACAAGGACGGTTCTAACTAAAATTATCAAGTCACTAGTCAAAGTGACAAAGTGTCTGGATCATAGCAATTTGCATCAGCATCTCCCCTAATCTCTCTCCTATCCCTCCTGTTCTGATTTACTTCCTGGTGTCAAGGGTTTTTATCCCCTTTTCGTTGCACATTCCCCTAAAACTTGATTGGACAAGGGGTTGCACCCCACTATCTCCTTCCAATTAACTTTACATTAGGTCATTGAATTTGTCACCCCATAACAGTTCTCAGGCATTTTATTGGTCCTTATGATTGACGTCTTTAGAGGTAGAATGTCCGGTATGATTTCATCCTTTTGTAATTCTTTGCGCATCTTCAGTCAGTGGCTCCATTGTCTGTACCGGTTTAGGCGACCTTGTACTTAACATTAATCTACACTGTTGCATTCAGTTAGAATATTTCTACAAGCAAGTCGAACTTCATGAGAACGGATCTACTATAGTTACATTCAGCTTCTAGTTTGAAGTAAAAAAACAAGAATTCATGTCCTTTAGCAAGTCAGCACACTGCACGTTTAGAAAAACATATTTAATATGAGAATCGGGCAGCTAGGCCTCGACTCATGCTAACTAAGGCCTAAAAGATTATTTAACAAAACTTTAGTAATATAATCATTAATAATTAGTGTAAAACCATTTAAATGCAATAATTCATCAACATTAGTCATTTTAATTAGTTCCCGTATACATTGGTGGCCACTCCCCGTGGGTACATTTCAAGTGCACGTTTTAGCAAAACATATTAATACAGTTTCTATGCAGCATTATGGTACATTAGTTCATAAACATTTCATGTTAATACTAATTATATAAGCTACGCTCTCTCACCAGCAATATTCCAGGATTGTGCACCTCCTTAGCAAGGATGTTTACAATAAGCCAAGGATAGCATTATAAAAGTAATCAGTATTATCATACAGTGGGTAGTGATATTTCAGTAATTACCACCATTATGTCCAGTGCAACATTATATCTGCACTGAGAACCATCATGCAACTTATTGCTACAGTATGAGAATAATTTATTCTACAGTGCACGGGCCAACATTATATTGGGTGCCCGCCAGCATTTCACGCAGACTCTCAGTATGCTTCAAACTAACACCACTATGAGAGGAGTAGGAGAACAAACATGCTATGGATGACTACAATGTGCCAAGAAGTACTCCCATTATGCAGTATTGTAGTAGGGCAGTCACCATCATAACGAGAATGTTCACACCATGCCTAGGCCTGCATTATGCCAAACGTGGTCACCACAGAACATGGACACCCACAATACACCAAGGAGTTCCACCATTAAATTAGGGTCAGTATGCTACAAGGAAAGGGTGCCATCACAACGTGTAGCCAGAATGTACTAGAAATTACCCCCATTATCCCAAAAGTGACACTATACCAGGGTTGGGCATACGTATACCATGGATTGTTCCAGTGTTTTAAGAATTGCCACCATTATGTCAAGCATTAGCCCTCATGGCAGGAATAGCTCCACAGGGGGCACAAATAAGTGATGAGTGGCTGCATGAGATCAGGTCCTCACAAGAGTGGGATACGTCCTGGCAGAGGTAGCAGTGTGCGTGTCAACACAAAATGAAAATACAAAAGCACCTATGAATTAGAGAGCATGCCACCCTTTTTCATTGGCTCGAGTGCTCAAGACAAATCTGCAAAAAAATTGTACTACATCATAGTTACTAAAGAGACAATCAAACCCTCAAGCACTTAGAGTGACATGCCTCTCCACTGTGTCTGCTTCTTGGCATGGTTTGATGTTTGTGTCAAGGGTGAGCTCCTCGGGAGCTCTCAGTTGGTCTGTTGTGACCAGCTGCGTGTCACAGGAGAAAACAGAGTGTTGCTTGCAGTTCTGTACCAATAAGCTGCTTAGAATGTGAAGCTTCTCCGAATGTTTGGGTTGACATTCTAGGACCAAGTGTTTGAAAGTGTCTATGGTTAGCCGACTTGGAAGCCTATTAATACTTTACTGTTACTAAGTTAAAAACGAGTTTGTATTAGGACCCTTGATGTCTGTCTGCATTGTAGATATGTTTCGTCTATCAGCTACTACTAACCAGTCTCAGGCATTCAGCAGGACTGTTTCCCAATATATTATGTAGTATCTAAAGTTTGCTGTGAATTTTCTGGGGCTAAAACTATGTATGACATTTTTGAAGCAGTCACGGTATCTTTGTGCAACAGATATCAGTCTGTATACTCTTCAGGGTACATAACATGATGGGCCTGTCCTATTCACCCTGGTGCACGTTCCTTTGTTACTTTATGTGAGCATTCATGTCAGTTGCTGTGACATAAAGTAGCATGTCCCTTTCTTCCAATTGAAATATGTTCGAGAGGGAAAGATGATAGCTTCAAAGTAGTTATTATTAAGGTTGGAAAAAAAGTAACATACATCATTGAATAACACAACAGTCATATCCAGCTTTATGCAGGACTATAACAAGTGCCTTTCTTATGCGTTGACACTGTGTGCATGAACATTTTTTGTTTAGCAAAATCTTCAGTCATGCTGCTTTATGGTTATCTCTCAAGTTGTATTTGCAGGTCTCTTTAAATCATGCTTCTTTAAATGCAAAGCATTGAAATGCCCCCGAAAAATCACCCCGATTAATGATTTACTTCGAATTATAATGCATATTTCTTATCCCCATCACCAGCCTCATTATCACCTGAGTGATCCACATTGAACATTCTGAAAGGTTAACAATAAAAATAGTAATAACAGTACAGGCGATGTTTAAAGTGAGTCTTTCAAATGGCCTCTGAATAGATTAAGTAGGGTATCCTATTGGGCTCCAGACACAGGAAAAGGCTTGGTTCGGTGGTGTCGTTTTTTTTTTACTTTTGGGATTTCTAGGAGCAATTGATGATTGCTTTTTTGTAAATTATATGCATGTTTGTACATTATTACCAATTATAACGTTATTTACTTTTTTTGCAAGCTTGCAATTATGAATTCTGATGTATCTAAAACTACCTTCTGAGGCATTGCACCACGACATGTCCCGGTACAGCACACCCTTTGTGAATGGCTGCACTTCGTGGCTTATGAATGGGATTAAGGCGATGGATTGTGTGCGCCTAGAGATTAATGTTCCCATTATACTGTCTTGCAACAATGCATTGGAATAAAGGCTGGCCAAGATGATTTCAACCATCCTATCTGTAACATTTTGTGATTTCTGTGAGAGTCTCCTCAAGTAGGAGGGATGTGCCCATTTGTGGGTCCCGAGCTTGCTGTGCCAAGGCTTTCAAGGGAACCTCACTGATATAGCCCAGCAAGGCTGAAATTGGTCTGGAGATGTTTGAGTTCCTGATCATAGGTGACTGGTCCTGACAGTTATGTATGGACTTCCCCTGAGCAAAGTCATAAATCATATCAATATGGTTTGTTCCTGTCTGAAATGGCTCTGAATTGAAATACAACTCAGAATAGTTGCCATTGGCTGAGATTATTTCAAGCATTCCATTCATCACTTTTTGTGCTCGAGGCGGTAAATCAGCAGGTGTCTTCTTGTCCTGTTTCTTCCCATTGCCCCCCACACAATACCCATTATCATTGGCGGCAACTGATGTGGTGCAAGTTGCAGAGCTTCTTACTGGGAACAAGGTTAATATTCCTGAAATTTCTTATGGCAGATACCTTCCACGTTTGTTATACTTTTCAAAGCAGCAGCAGGGAAATCATAAAAAAAAGTTATCCCAGATGTCTGATGACACTCCTCTTGTGATAAGGGCATAGCCTAAAGGTTAACATTGGGTCAGGGAGTCCCACCGGCTGGTAGTCATCAAACAATACGGCAAACTGTAGCGGTCTTTTGTGGTCTACAGCCTATTGCAGGTAGCATTTGGTCAGTCTGATCTTTAGGAAGAGTCATGGATTGAGAGCATAGTGGGATGTGTCCTCACATCTGGATTCTGACAATAGATGCTCTGAAATCCTAACCTCTGTTGTATTTTGTGGTCAGTTTTGTAGAACCTGTACTTCAACTCACTCCTCTCTTCCCATTAAAGTAAATGCAACACCAGTTGCCCACCCTTTATGTTGCCACTTTATGGCAAACTCCGTATGGCAGTTGGAGTCCTGTGCCTCTCAGTTCGGCAGTATGAACTTACTAGTTTGCCTAATTTTGTTTTGTGAAATAGGAAATAAAGATTGCAGTTGACGAGCATTTACAACTCGACAGTAACCCGCTGGAGTGGACAGTGGCCGACGTGGTGAGGTTCATTAGATCCACAGACTGTGCACCATTAGCTCGAGTTTTCCACGATCAGGTACTTTGAACGTACTTTTCTTTTGTGTTCCAGGCGATTCTGTGAATGTATTCATGATGTAAAGGAACAGATAAAATAGGAGGGGGGTGGAACAAAGAGACAGCAAATCATTTTCACAATCTCTTTTATACTGTTCACAATTTATGTCATTGTGTCTTCTCGAAAAAAAAGCTTGACAGTAGCAAAAATAAAAATGATCGCAAAACCAGTGTTCAGTGTCAGGTGAAAACGTATTCTTTGTAGCACTTAACCACTCTGCCATATTGTTCAATTTGAAATACTCATTTCTTGACTATAGATTATAACGTTTCTGAATATCAAGTGTGCACTGAGTGTCTCCCTATGATATAGCATACTTAGATATTTAAAGTGACATGCCCTATTGCTAAAGTCGGGCTACATATCTTTCTTAACATTTGGCCAAAGTGTGATAATAGTGGTGTGCCTCCAAAATACAGTGTGCCTCTGTGATCTATATTACAGACTGAGCCTCCACTCATTCGATGGTCCAAGAGCAAAAAACCTATGCATCCTGCATCTTTTGTATGCCGACAGTTTCATCCTGCTAGCATGAACACAGAGCTTCAAAAAACTGCATTGGAAAAATATTGTACCATGAATTTTCTGTAAGGCAAATCATCGAAATCTACAGTGATGCTCCGGAAACCAAATATCAAAGCAAACACTGCAAACTTTTGAAAGTAGCAACCAAACTACAGAAACAATGAGTATATTTGAGAATCACTTGTGGTGTAGAACACACACGTCTGTAAAGAGTGGAACAAGCCAAGTGGTAGACATCTTCAGCTGTTTCAGAAATCTGGGAGCTACCATCGATTTGTCAGGAACAGAAGGAAATATGGAAATAAAACAATTGGTCTCCCAGACTCTACCACTATACTTGCCGTAGAAAAAGAACTGAGCTGTGCACCAATTTAAGGAGTCACAAACGCCCAGAGACAGGTGAGAACATCAAACCTTTCAAGAGTCTCAAGAATCCAGTCATCCTTAGTGTTTGAACATGGGGCACTTGTTGGACTCATCTGTTGGAACCATTGTCAGCAGAAATCAAGATAAAAGCATAATGAATCAGCACATGCATAAGAGAAGAGCGGGACCATACAGCTCAATGTTGGAATCGGAGAAAAACCTACTCTCTCCTGAAGTATTCAGGTTTGATACCCAAATGGCCAGGTATGCAACTACAGGCATCTTTTTTATGACAGAACGACTGGTCTTCATGGCACAAAGCAAAACCTTAGTCCTCAAAAACAAGTCGATGTGGGTCCCACTAAGATACATTAAACCGCTATGAACTTCTATGCCAAAAATACTGGCCTGCCACAAAAAAGACTGTATGGCATGTGCTAAAGAACTCGTTCATGTGGAGTATTCAACTACCAATGATTCACCTTGTATCCAAGAACTCAGGGGAAGTCATCCTGTGAGTATTTTGATTTCCAAGATGAGGCATGCGCCTCCGGGCGGAAAGGATAACAGCCCTATAAAGTTTACTGTTTCCCTACTCGCCGAGCTGCTCGAGCCCAGTATTTTTTCTTTCTATTCTGGACCTTGTAGTTTTGTGTATTCCATTGTAAAGCCAGGACTAAAAGTCCCAGCACCCAAACAAATAAAATGGACCGGAGCAGCTCATCACTCATGGACCTGGGAAAACCTAACAGCTATGGCTAAAACAGATAAAGCAGGGCTCAAGCAGAAAGACTCATAAAGATTCATAACAGCGCAGTTTGCAGCTTGTGTAACCAGACCCCTTTATCTGCCCACATACTCTGTCTGGAACAGATCAAGGGTACCTGCACAGTGTCTGAAAAGGGGTATGATCGCTCTGCCCATTTAAACGTGCAAGACCCAGCTTTTAATTACTCTCCAAGTTCTCACCCCACATGGCCTCTTTTCCTTCAGCATGCATTGACATCCTTTTACTTTCTAATCCAACTTGATTTTCCTTGATTCCTTTAATGACCTAACACTGTGCAAGTACTTCCCACATCATCTTCATAGTGAGCGAAGTCACACCATGAAATTCTAGTATTTTGTAAACAATTTTTTACACCGATGCATTCCGTGTAAGTATGTTTTTATTTTACAGTTATGTATATTTCTAACCACGATATTCCAACTGCAGAAATGTGAAATAAATACCTAACATTTTAAATAACGAGAAGCACCGTATATTTCCATCTTATAAAACGATAATCTTGTACTAGAGTTTGTTCTGCCCTGTGTGAAAATGGCCAAGTACTCCCCATCTAATCTCCTCCATCCCAGCGTGCATGCGTATACACTGTTGCATGTGCAAATCAGCAAGTTATTGTTTTGGCATATATGTCGCACCCTAAACTAGGAGCATTATTAATATTACATTTTAGAAGGTACATGCAGGCCTCATATCTTTCTACAGGTAAACTTCTTTACCACATCCCCAAGCCCTTTAGTACACATGTTAGGCAGTGCTGAAACACAAATTGATAACTACTGAAATATGCACTTTTATTATATTCATCTACATTTTAGCGGTACATAAAAACATTTATGACATGGTAAATTAGTTTTGTAGTTGTTATGTTTTCATTAGTGCTCTGAAGTATCCTTCCCACTGAACTATATGAAAGCGATATATACCATTATTTGTATAAAGCATGTACATGTGAAAAGAACATTTCGATGTAATTGTTGCCTTCTGTAAATCGTTCGTACGTCATTCAAACTTAAAGGCTTCAGACATCTCAAGTGAATACATTTTAAAACCATCTGCAGGCTGCATTGGTTAGCATATTTGAAATATACCTTTCACCGAGTAAATACAATGTTCTGTTTGTATTTTTGTTTTAAACGTAATGGCTGTGTGTGTTATAGTGAGGGATTGCTGTGCTTAACAGCCACATGTACGTCTCGGGAGCAGTGCTCAGCCATTCTAACATGTTGCTTGGGAAACTGACGCTAATAAAACAGTCAGTCTGGGATCAAATTGTTTTTTATAGGAAAATTACTTTGTGCCCCTTATCTGCTGACACTACTGGACATACAGACTTTGGTAACCTGCATTAAACACTAACAAATATACATTCGCGCTTGAGTAAAGAAGCACAAGGAAGGATACAAGATTTACAGATTCTAAGAAAATAAGCTACGTCACAAGGTTTTACACCTGAAAGAATACAAAACAAGACTTTCAAAACTTTTGTAACTACGGGCCAGATGCAGGAAACGGATAGCGACTCGCAAACGGCAAAAATTGCCGTTTGCGACTCGCTAATCGCGTTTCCCTATGCAGAAATGCATATTGCGAGTCGGTACCGACTCGCAATATGCATTTCAGAATCGCAAATAGGAAGGGGTGTCCCCTTCCTATTTGCGATTCGGAGTGGTATGCAATACCATTTGCGACCGCATACGCGGTCGCAAATGGTGTCGCAGTTACCATCCACTTCAAGTGGATGGTAACCCACTCGCAAATTGGAAGGGGTCCCCACGGGACCCCTTCCTCTTTGTGAATGGACCCACAAATATTTTTTCAGGGTAGGTAGTGGTCCAAGGGACCACTACCTGCCCTGAAAAAAAAACGAAACTAAAGGTTTCGGATTTTTTTTTAAGTGCAGCTCGTTTTCCTTTAAGGAAAACGGGCTACACTTAAAAAAAAAAAAAACTGCTTTATTTAAAAGCAGTCACGAACATGGAGGTCTGCTGACTACAGCAGGCCTCCATGTTTGCGAGTGCCTAGACTCACTATGGGGCCGCAATTTGTGACCCACCTCATGAATATTAATGAGGTGGGTCATTGCGACCCCATAGCGAGTCGCAGACGGTGTCTGAGACACCGTTCTGCATTGGAAATTGCAAGTCGCAATTTCCAAATTTGCTACATCTGGCCCTACATGTCATAGCGTAATGTCAACTTCAGTGACCCCTTTCAGTCAGGTCCAAGGGTCATTGATAAATGTGGAAATGTAACCCCAATGTCGAATAAGGTGCAGTGTGAGTGCATTCGCAAACCAGACAACAGCATGTGCCAGTCCAAAAGATTCTGTTTGCTTGCCTTCCTCTGTGCTGATGCACATCTCAAGAGCTTCAAAATTGGTAGTAGATCTCATGATGTTCCATATTTTGGGTAGTGGATAAGAAAAGTATTTCTCATTAAGGGATTAGCAAGCTCTAGGGACAGTGAGGGTGCCTTATGTGGCTGATCTTAACAAGTGTCTTGAATAAAATAAATGAACTCTGGAGTGAATAGGCATTATTATACAATAAACAGGCTTTGCAAATTACCCCTTTCGAAGAGGAAAGGCAGTGCTGGGCTTTAAGATAAAGAGACAAAGGTGTTCTCATGTAAAGCCCCAAAAATGTGTCTGGGGGCTGTGTTGAGACAGGAATTTCTCCTTCATGATATACAGGCATGTACCTCTGCCCCAAGTGACCCAATTGGATGTGGATCTGTTATTCTGAATGTTACCAGTCCAGATATCATGCTAATCTCGCATGTAAGTTCTGACCTAGGCCTGTTATGGTAATGCAAAGGTTCAGAAATTGTTCTGTGAGTGACCTTGAGGGGCACACCAAGCATGCAGTTATATGGTACTGCTGTCCATGTCCTGGGATGGTGGGATAAAGTAGCGGTGTCAGTGTACCACTGTTTGCGAATTAAAGCTTCTGAACCGACATTTGTTTTTTAAGTAGAGTGACCTACTGGCCACACTTGATTGAAAGGTATGCTTCAGTGTGGCACCTGGACCCTAGTGCAGACATTCAGAGTATGTGTTGAAGACGTGTACATTTGTATGTGTGGCACATGCTAGCGATACTGTGCTTTGTAGATATGTTTGCTGGAACAAGGGGGTTTGCTTTGTATGATCCCTGGTTTATCCTGACAAAGACAAGAAAGATAATGGATTCCGCTTCCCCTAGACAGTGAAAGTATATTGCTTACATTCCTGAAGCCAGAGACTAAAGAACCAGGCATTGAAGTGAGGGAAGATGGAGACAAAGCTACCCTAAGAAATTCCTTGGTGACATTTGGGACTTTTGATTAAATTTTCCTGAGCACTGCCATTTGGTAGATGGTGGAGGGGAATGACATTTGAGATGGAATCACCTCAAATTAGCTCCAGAACCTTAGCAGTTGATCCACATCTCCTATCTGGAAAATTATTTTATGAATGGGACCCAAATTATCCCTCCTCAGATACAGCCCGCTTCCTTGTCCCACTGGAGAGATCCGACCTCCATTTCAGAGACTAAGTCCACCAGTAGAACTCTTGACTGGACGAAGGCGCCTCAAGTATATGATAGACATTAGAACAGCCCTGGGTGCAAAATGTGACTTTTCCTGCTTGGAGCTTGTCCTGCCAAAATCATCGGCTTCACTAAGACCTTGCTCAACGCATATCCGATTTTATTTTGACCTTCCTGGATACAGTTTCTGCCTTACCCTGCTGAGAAATTCTGATGCTCATTTTGCAGACTAAGGGCCTGATTTAGATTTCGGTGAATGGGTTACTTAGTCACAACGGTGATGGATATCCTGTCCACCGACATATAAATCCAGTAGGAAATAATGGTAAAATAAAGGTAACATTCTTGCCCGGGCCATCCCACTAAGAGTATTCAAAATCTGGATCTTTTGAGGTCAGCCTTCGGAAGTGTGCCTAGGTCCTGGTCTACTGCAACCATAGACTACCAGGTCGGCTTTTGGCATAAATTTCACTATTTAATAACTCATATCTTTGATTCCCCTAGCTGGATTTTTGTTGTTTTGTGTTATTTTGCTCATTAAAATTGAATAAATTTTTCTTATTTGGTGTGGGACTTTTATTGTATTGTGTTGTGTTTTGACTTTATTACTATTTTTATACTACATAAATACTTAACACATTGCCACAAGTTAATCCTGTCCACTCTATGCCATAGCTAGAAGTGGTTTGAGTTCAGGTTAATTTGGTGACTTTTGGGGTACACCCTTACAAGTTAGTGTCAATATACCTTGTGATGGGTAACTGTCAATATACTTTGTGATGGGTAACCTGAAACATACTACTTTCTTATACTGGCAATCAGCTGTGGGATTCAGGACTTGTGTTTTGCAATAATACAGTGAATTAAGTTGAACTTATAAACCCTTTATTGAAATTACAGTAAAAATTGACTTTTGTTATTTTTAATTGCTGTTTGGTTAGTTGGGTAATGTTTTAGTTCGATGGCACGTGTAGCTGCAGATACACATGCTGTGCACATCCCGCCATCTGGTGTTGGGCTCGGAGTGTTACAAGTTGTTTTTCTTCGAAGAAGTCTTTTCGAGTCACGAGACCGAGGGACTCCTCCCATTTCGACTCCATTGCGCATGGGCGTCAACTCCATCTTAGATTGTTTTTTTTCCGCCATCGGGTTCGGACGTGTTCCTTTTCGCTCCGTGTTTCGGGTCGGAAAGTTAGTTAGAATCTCGGAAAAATCGTCGGTATTGTTTGCGTTCGGTATCGGGTTAGTTACAACAGATCAACACTGAATTAAGAAAAGCTCCGGTGGCCCTTCGGGGGTTTTTTCGATCCCCGTCGGGGCCTGGTCGGCCCGGCCACGTGTCTCTTCAAGGCTGATGGAACGGACCCCATTCCGCTTCTGTCCAAAATGCCATAACAAGTATCCATATACAGGTCAACATCTGGTCTGTAACTTGTGTTTGTCACCAGAACACAAGGAGGATACTTGTGAGGCCTGTTGAGCGTTTCGGTCCAGGAAGACACTCAGGGACCGAAGAGCAAGAAGACTGCAAATGGCGTCGGCGCCGACAGGACGTTTCGAGGAGGAGGAAGAAACATTCTCCACCCAGGATTCGGACTCTGAGGAGATCGATCTTGAGGAAACGGCGAAAACCGTGAGTAAGACGTCGAAACAAAGTACTCACGAGAAGAACGCTAAAGCCCAGGGGACGCCACCGCCAACAGGCCATGGCTTAACCCGAAAAATAGGTGACCGTTCATCGGCACCGAAAAAGGGCGAGCTGGTGTCGAAGTCATCCAACTCCGGTCGAGATACCGGCACACAGCAATCTCGGGCCCGAGATAGTGGCTCAGAGAAGATTCGGCACCGAGAAAGCGGCACCGAAACGGGTCGGCACCGAGAGAGCACGACGCCGAAAGTAAAGGAGGTTTCGTCGGAGCCGAAAAGAGCAGCCGAAAAGGTTTCGGTACCAAAACAGCCAGCCTCGGAACCAAAAACAAGTTCCTACACTGAGGAACAAGGACTGTCCACACAAATGAAGACACATAGATTTGGACAGGAATTAGAGACAATAGAGCCAGATCACACACAAAGACGGCTCTTTATTCAAAAAGATACAGGGAAGATCAGCACTCTTCCGCCAGTCAAAATGAAACGCAAGCTTGCCTTCCAAGACAAGGACAAACAGCCACACGCAAAGGTGGCTAAACAAGTAACACCGCCACCATCCCCACATCACTCTCCGCAACCATCACCGGTAGCCACTCCACCAATGATGCAATCCCCAACTCATTCAGGAATGAGTCAAGATGACCCTGACGCATGGGACCTTTATGACGCACCAGTGTCAGATAATAGTCCGGAATGCTATCCAGCTAGACCATCGCCACCAGAGGATAGTACAGGCTACGCACAGGTGGTGTCAAGAGCAGTGGCATTTCATAATGTCAGCCTTCATTCAGAGCCCATTGAAGACGACTTTCTTTTTAATACACTGTCGTCCACACACAGCCAATATCAGAGTCTTCCTATGCTACCCGGAATGCTAAAACACTCCAAACAAGTGTTTGAGGAGCCTGTTAACGGGAGAGCCATTACTCCAAGAGTAGATAAAAAATATAAACCGCCACCAACAGACCACTGTACATTACACAACAGCTAACACCAGACTCTGTTGTAGTGGGAGCAGCGCGCAAAAGAGCCAACTCTCATACTTCAGGAGATGCACCACCTCCAGATAAAGAAAGTCGAAAATTCGATGCTGCAGGCAAAAGGGTGGCGGCACAGGCAGCAAACCAGTGGCGTATTGCAAATTCGCAAGCTTTGTTAGCCAGATATGATAGGACCCATTGGGATGAGATGCAACACTTTATTGAACATTTACCCAAGGAGTTCCAAAAAAGAGCGCAGCAAGTAGTAGAAGAAGGACAGAGTATCTCCAATAATCAGATACGGTCAGCAATGGATGCTGCAGACACAGCTGCTAGAACTGTCAACACAGCAGTAAAAATAAGGAGACATGCATGGCTGCGTACATCAGGATTTAAACCAGAGATACAGCAAGCTGTGCTGAATATGTCATTCAACGGACAGCAGTTGTTTGGGCCGGAGGTTGACACTGCGATCGAAAAACTTAAGAAAGACACTGACACGGCCAAAGCCATGGGCGCACTCTACTCCCCACAGAGCAGGCACATTTCGAAAGACACAATTTCGAGGGGGGTTTCGAGGGCAAACCACAGAAGCCACAACCTCACAAACAAAGCCCACTTACCAGAGCCAGTATCAGCGGGGAGGTTTTCGGGGACAATATAGAAGGGGACAATTTCAAAGGAATAGAGGAAAATTCCAAAGTCCCAAAACTCCTCCAAACAAGCAGTGACTTCAAGGTCACAAATCCCCAACACATAACACCTGTGGGGGGAGACTAACCAAGTTTTACAAACATTGGGAGGAAATAACAACAGACACTTGGGTCTTAGCAATTATCCAGCATGGTTATTGCATAGAATTTCTCAAATTCCCTCCAAACGTCCCACCGAAAACACACAATATGTCAAAACAACATATAGATCTTCTAGGACTAGAAGTTCAGGCATTGCTACAGAAAGAAGCAATAGAATTAGTACCAAAACAAGAAATAAACACAGGAGTTTACTCCCTGTACTTTCTGATACCCAAAAAAGACAAGAGTCTGAGACCTATACTAGATCTCAGAACATTAAATACCTACATCAAATCAGATCACTTTCACATGGTTACATTACAAGACGTAATCCCACTGCTCAAACAACAAGACTACATGACAACACTAGACCTAAAGGATGCATATTTCCATATACCAATACATCCTTCACACAGAAAGTACCTAAGGTTTGTATTCCAAGGGATACATTACCAATTCAAAGTGTTACCATTCGGAATAACAACTGCACCAAGAGTTATTACAAAATGCCTAGCAGTAGTAGCTGCACATATCAGAAGGCAGCAAATACATGTGTTCCCGTACCTAGACGATTGGTTAATCAAAACCAACACGCTAAGACGGTGTTCACAACACACAAAATATGTCATAGAAATCCTCCACAAACTAGGTTTCTCAATCAACTACACAAAGTCACACCTTCTGCCGTGTCAAACACAGCAATACTTAAGAGCGACAATCAACACAGCAAAAGGGATTGCCACTCCAAGTCCACAAAGAGTTCACACATTTCACAATGTAATACAGACCATGTATCCAAAACAAAAGATACAAGTCAAACTGGTGATGAAACTACTAGGCATGATGTCTTCATGCATAGCCATTGTCCCAAACGCAAGGTTGCACATGCGGCCCTTACAACAGTGCCTAGCATCACAATGGTCACAAGCACAGGGTCAGCTTCTAGATCTGGTGTTGATAGACCGCCAAACATACATCTCGCTTCAATGGTGGAACAGTATAAATTTAAACCAAGGGCGGCCTTTCCAAGACCCAGTGCCACAATACATAATAACAACAGATGCTTCCATGATAGGGTGGGGAGCACACCTCAATCAACACAGCATCCAAGGACAATGGGACATACAGCAAAAACAGTTTCACATAAATCACTTAGAACTGTTAGCGGTATTTCTAGCGCTCAAAGCATTTCAACCCATAATAAGCCACAAACACATTCTTGTCAAAACAGACAACATGACAACAATGTATTACCTAAACAAACAGGGAGGGACACACTCGACACAGTTGTGTCTCCTAACACAGAAAATATGGCATTGGGCGATTCACAACCACATTCGCCTAATAGCACAATTTATTCCAGGAATTCAGAACCAGTTAGCAGACAATCTCTCTCGGGATCACCAACAGATCCACGAATGGGAGATTCACCCCCAAATACTAAACACTTACTTCCAAATTTGGGGAACACCACAAATAGATCTATTTGCAACAAAGGAAAACTCAAAATACCAAAACTTCGCATCCAGGTACCCACAAGATCAGTCTCGGGGCCATGCGTTATGGATGAGCTGGTCAGGGATATTTGCTTACGCTTTTCCCCCTCTCCCACTCCTTCCATATCTAGTAAACAAATTGTGTCAAAACAAACTCAAACTCATACTAATAGCACCAAAATGGGCAAGACAACCTTGGTACACAACACTACTAGACCTCTCAGTAGTACCTCATGTCAAACTACCAAACAGACCAGATCTGTTAATACAACACAAACAACAGATCAGACATCCAAATCCAGCATCGCTGAATCTAGCAATTTGGCTCCTGAAATCCTAGAATTCGGACACTTAGACCTCACACAAGAATGTATGGAGGTCATAAGACAAGCTAGGAAACCTACCACTAGACACTGCTATGCAAATAAGTGGAAAAGATTTGTTTATTACTGCCATAATAATCAAATTCAACCCTTACACACATCTGCCAAAGATATAGTAGGATACTTACTACAATTGCAAAAGTCAAAGCTAGCTTTCTCTTCAATAAAGATACATCTTACCGCAATTTCAGCTTACCTGCAAATTACGCACTCAACTTCATTATTTAGGATACCAGTCATAAAATCATTTATGGAAGGCCTAAAGAGGATTATACCACCAAGAACACCACCAGGTCCTTCATGGAACCTCAACATTGTCTTAACACGACTCATGGGTCCACCTTTTGAGCCCATGCACTCTTGTGAAATGCAATAGTTAACATGGAAAGTTGCATTTTTGATTGCCATCACATCTCTAAGAAGAGTGAGTGAAATTCAAGCATTTACCATACAAGAACCATTTATTCAAATACACAAGCATAAAGTATTTCTACAGACAAATCCAAATTTTTTACCAAAAGTGATCTCACCGTTCCACTTGAATCAAACGGTAGAATTACCAGTGTTCTTCCCACAGCCAGATTCTGTAGCTGAAAGAGCACTGCATACATTAGACATCAAAAGAGCGCTAATGTACTACATTGACAGAACAAAACTAATTCGAAAAACAAAACAACTATTTATTGCTTTCCAAAAACCTCATACAGGGAATCCAATTTCTAAACAAGGCATTGCTAGATGGATAGTTAAGTGTATTCAAACCTGCTATCTTAAAGCAAAGAGAGAGCTGCCTATTACACCAAAGGCACACTCAACCAGAAAGAAAGGTGCTACCATGGCCTTTCTAGGAAATATTCCAATGAACGAAATATGTAAGGCAGCAACATGGTCTACGCCTCATACATTTACCAAACACTACTGTGTAGATGTGTTAACTGCACAACAGGCCACAGTAGGTCAAGCTGTACTACGAACATTATTTCAAACAACTTCAACTCCTACAGGCTAAACCACCGCTTTTGGGGAGATAACTGCTTACTAGTCTATGCACAGCATGTGTATCTGCAGCTACACATGCCATCAAACGGAAAATGTCACTTACCCAGTGTACATCTGTTCGTGGCATTAGTCGCTGCAGATTCACATGCGCCCACCCGCCTCCCCGGGAGCCTGTAGCCGTTTAGAAGTTGATCTTGAACATTTGTAAATTTGTAAATATATTACTTTAAACTTCATTATGTACATACGTATTCACTCCATTGCATGGGCACTATTACTAGCATACACAACTCCTACCTCACCCTCTGCGGGGAAAACAATCTAAGATGGAGTCGACGCCCATGCGCAATGGAGTCGAAATGGGAGGAGTCCCTCGGTCTCGTGACTCGAAAAGACTTCTTCGAAGAAAAACAACTTGTAACACTCCGAGCCCAACACCAGATGGCGGGATGTGCACAGCATGTGAATCTGCAGCGACTAATGCCACAAAAAGATGTACACTGGGTAAGTGACATTTTCCTTTTTTTCTCTATTCATTCTTGCACTCAGTGGCTACACCTCAACCCTTTGGGGAACACTGAGATGGATCTAGTTAACACAGAGAGCCTTAACATGGCGAGAGTGCAAACACAAAGTTGACATTCAGCGGGTTCATCCAAGAAGGAAGATTTCCATATTGCTAACGGAGCCTGGATAGCGGTCTATCAGCTGTAGACCATATCAGATGATTATGAGAAATAAGTTAAGGAGGAGAATGAGGATGACATTAAGAAGGCAAAAGTGCCAGAAGAGGGCCTTTCAATGGAGCAGCATCATCTGTGATGTCCAGCACAGGGAGCTGTGAGTCCTCTCCTGAGTTTGTTCACATCAGAACAGGAGGACAGGATGGCTGAAAGGGCATTAAAAGTGCAGCTGGCTACCTTTACCCCTGGGGATAAAAAGTTTTCTTTGGTCCTGAAGAGAGAAGGCAACAACAACCATTGCACTGGAAGCTGAATGGTTGACTTTGACCTTAGTACAGAAGAAGGCCCTGCTGGCTCATGAGAAGAGCCTGCACAAGAAGGACTTGAGGTGTAGAAGGGTATCGGAGTCCAGTAATGGTGAGAGTGATAAAGAGGTACCTATGAGAGGTAAACAAAGAATGCACATCCCAACCTATTTAGTAACATTAATAAGTGGTTTTTAGCTTATTAGGCTATTGGATATTGAGGTTGGGTGTTATTGAGCCCTCCAGTAGACTCTGGTCCAGCCCGATGATCGTGATACCAAAGGCTCCCTGGGTGGCACCTCAGAACTAAGGTTCTGAGCAATTACAGGGGAATTAAGTCAATCACCAAGATTAAGGCACTCCCCATACCTCGAGCTGGAGAGCTCATTGAAGAGCTCATTGACGAGTTAGGGGCTGCCAAACTCTCATGTACCATTGACCTCACATTTGTGTATTCGCAGATTGTCCTAATGGGTGCAAAAGACATTTTCCTGAGGGGCACTTCCAGTTCCAGGTAATGCCCTTTGGTTTGAAAAATGCCCCTACCACCTGCTAGAAGTTGGAAGAGTTCAGTTTAACCTACCTGGATGCCATTGCCGTCTTTGGCTCCAGTTAGCTGGAAACACCACCTAGCCCACCTACAATTAGTGCTTCAGACCTTCCAACAAGTACACCTGGCTGTCAGGCCAGTCAGTGCGCCAGATAGAGTAAAGCTCTGTGGTGTGCCTGGGTCACCACACTGGCAGTCAACCTGTGGAGCATTTTTCAGACAAAAATCATGACCACTATCACCTGGGTGGATCTCAAAACCTGGAACCAGGTGAGGCCCTATTTTGGGTCTCACTGGACACTACTCCAGATTTGTTAGGGGCTATGGGAGCATTGTTTTCCCCCCTCAACTTACTCACCCCCAAGAAACACCCAGGAAGATGATCTGAACAGTGTGATGTCAAAAGGCATTAGACACCCTGAAGGAGGCCTTGGGCACTGAACCAGTTGTCAGGGCACCTGACTTCAGCCAGGCATTTGTTGTGCAGACAAATGCTGCGCAGCGTGTCATTTGTGCATTTCTATGCCAGATAAAAGAAGAGGACCAGGAACAACCAGTAGTCAGTAGATGGCCACAGGAGCAATGGTGGACTACAATATAGAGAGCAGTATTTGCAGTGGTCTGGTCTCTGAAGAAATTGAGAGCATACTTGCTTGGTACTCATTTGTGATTTGAGACGGACCAAAGGCCTCATAGGTGGCTCTTGCAAATGCAAGAAAGGAATCGAAAAGTGTTGAGGTGGTTCCTAAAGGGTATGGACTTTATGGTGGAACACTGACTTGGAACAGACCACGCCAATGCTGATGGTCTTTCCAGTTTTTTGTGCCTTATCATTGAGAATTTCTTTGAGGAGGGCGAGTTCTCCCTGCCTTGTGGAAGGAGTGAAGGGAAGACTTGTCGCACTTTCATACACCTACCAAGTATTCTTTAGTATTTCATACCACTGTAATAATGAAAGTATTTTCTTTTCTAAAAACAAAAAAACAAGCACTAGGCTGGACGGCTGAACAGTAATTATTTAGGGCTGTTGGTTGATTGTTAAGTTATCTTAGCCTTCTTGAGAATCCTTTGACTACTCGCCCTCACTACTCTGAGAGTCAGGATGTGAAAGCGTAAACTTAGGCTAGTGTGCAGAGCCACAATGTGACAGACTCCAGGATACCATTGGTAAACAATATCAACCCCTAGTAGCCCCTGTGTGTTCCTTGGCCCCTCAAAATGGGTCTGACGTTCTCTATGTGAAATTAAATCTACTGCAAAGCTATTATACTTTTGGGCATCAACAGATAGAAACCATTCCCAAAGTGCATGTGTGAAGAAGAAGCAACCTGAACTGCCTGCTTGCGGTATGCTCTCCAGAGTAGGAGGTTGTTTTTCTGTAGAGTTGTTAGAGACTAGGCAGATTTGGTGCTTGAGCACTTCAAGGATTCTCGGGCTACAGCCAAGTCCTTGGGCCTTGCGGCGAGCCCCCACCCCACTCCAATCTGTCCTTCACCCCTTTTGTTGCATCCCTTTGCCAAAACAGTATATGCATGTCGTTGGAAGAAACTACATTAGCATGTGAAGTTCCAGTCCTGGACATGTGCCAGGCAGCAACATGGGCATCTCTGCACGCGTTTACCAAGTAACATTGTCTGGTCAGTCAGGCCCGCAGGAATGGGTACTCCTCCCATTTGGTCCTGCAGGACTTTCTAGTTTGAACTTGGTTCGCAGACCCACCTCCGGGGATGGTATTCCTTGGGTCTGTATTCAAAGGTAAGGGATCTGCAGCCAGAAGTCTCTACCAGATGGACAAGTTACTTACCTTCAGTAACACCTTATCTGGTAGAGACTATATCTAGCTGCAGATTCCTTACTGACGCACCCATTCTTCCTGCTTTGTGAACTGATTTCTAGGAACAGGGACTCCCCTTTCAGGACCTTAGTTTTGACACACCATTGGTCAGTGGCTCTTTGCTTCTGGCGTGAAAAGTTGTGAAAAGAAACTGACATTGACATGCCTGGGTGGCTCCTATATAGGACCCACAGGGTCATTTCCAGCACAGATAACGCAATCATTGGATGCGTAGCCCATCAATGCCACCTATCGGCAAGCAGATGTACTGCTAACGAAAATCTTATGGATGCAGTCTGATGCCTGGGGATAATTCAGAGGTAAGGAATATGCAGCTAGATATAGTCTCCACCAGATAAGGTGATCCTGAAGGTAAGTAACTTGTCCATCTGTTTCTTCGTATCTTTAGCAATTTCCTTCTAAATGTCATACTTTAATTGTTTTGCTCTAGCGGACGAGGCTTAATATATGTCATATCTCTAATATGCGGAGCAATCTTCTTTGAGATTTGTTTTTGCATAGACTTGAGCTTTCTCAGTCTTGATCTTGAGTTTAGTGTTTGTTTTGGCTTGGGTACTTTGCCACAATCTCTCCTACTAAGGGACTCAGGGGTTTGTCATTAATAATAAATACAAGCTTTCCCTATCTAAGATGGCAGCCCTCGTAAGACCAGCAACAAGTCTTGGTTGCTTAGATCCCGGCCGAATACAGAACGTTTTCAGTCGGTTCTCACTCTCATTTGACGGTTCTGCTGAGAGCTGCTCCCTGAGGGGATTTTCTCTGCTTCTGTGTGGTGCTTGTTTTAGCTATTCTCATGTATCATTGAGGAAAATGAAGTGGTCCCTGGGCTGTTATCTCCCGCACCACCCTTGGCATCCTTGTAAGCTATGATTGAAGTTGCAGTAGTAGCAGCTTTTAAAACCAGAGAATGTCCTTCTCCAAAAATCCCTAGTGTATAAGACCCTGTTGATCCCCGGGTTGATCTAGAGGAGGAAAACAAACGAGTGCAATATTTTTCAGGAGTTTGACCTGACAGAACTTTAGTAGCATTTACGTGACAATCTGTTTGCCAACTTCTGACCCATCTGTTGGCGAAGATTACTTCTTAGACCATTATACGCATGTTGAGCCCGAAACTGTTCCTTTGATGGCTAGGGTGCCCTGGACTCAAAGTAATGAAGATTAACGTTAAGTAACTGAGGAATTATATTTCAGTGGCCAGAGAGCGGTGCTTATGTCCATCTGGCTGTGTTCTATGCAACAGTGTCCAAACTCTGAAAATGAGCTGATGCACTGAATGTATTGAGTTGAAAACCCTATTGCATCCAGTCCAAACAGTGTCATGAAGGATACCTTCCCGTACAATTACAATGTGTCCAGGTTTCTTCTGTAAAAATAAATAAATGATACAATAAGATATATTGTGTAACTTATCCTATTCTCATTTTTCTCTTTTATGTGTTTACGTAGGAAATAGATGGCCAAGCACTTCTCCTGCTGACGCTACCCACCATTCAGGAATGTATGGACTTAAAGCTAGGCCCAGCCATAAAACTCTGCCACCACATTGAAAGGGTCAAGCTTGCCTTTTACCAGCAGTTTGCCAAATGAAGCAGCCACACTGAAGTGAACCTTCAAGCACAATCGCAGATCCGCATTCCTCCGAGTCTAAGACGAAGAGCCAGGCGGAGGCGAAACATGACTCTTCTTTAGTGGCAGACTGTACAGAGCCATACCATTTTGCACTTTTAAGGGAGGAGAGGACGAGCCTGAACAAATCTCCAGCAAGATGCCAATCAACACTCAGTGAGCAAGATATCAAATCAAGTTCAAACGGGATGCGGACAATCATTTACTCTATGGAAAGAATTTTCAAAGACCATGTAAAATAGCTTTTGCAAGAAACTTAGAGCTACAAATCTGGATTTTATTTTAGGAAATAACAGTCACAACAGGCAACTGGACAATTTTAATGTCATAAAACACAGCTTCTTTGAAATCCTTCAGCTCCAACTCCACCCTCCCTAATCCCATTCTTATTGAATGCACATTGTTATATTGTGTTTACAGCTTCTTATATTCTTGTTGGATTTTGAATCAAAAATATTGTGCAGTGCCAGGTTAATGGCGCAAACACAGTTCCTTGATATGTTCTGTGTGTTACTTGATTTTAATTTACACAATTTTTATTATTTAATTTCGTTTTTACTACCACTATCTAGTCCTTTTTAATGGAACATCTGTTTCGGCAGGGTGTGCTCCTGGGAAAGCTTGGTCACAAATGTAATTCTGAAACTCAGTCCAACTTGTGTATATATGCCAGAGCAAAGGTGTGCTAGCTCTTTGATTTGATAGCATTCATTCCTTATTCCTAGCTGAGAGTGATGAGTTGTACAGTTGTTATGTTTGCTTTTCCAAGCCTATTACCATTCCACTTTATTCATCCAGACTCTTCTTGGGTTGAACAGTGAATGATTAGCATAGAGGACATTATCTTTTTCATAAAAAGCATCAGTCACTGCCCAACCAGCTGGAAACACGTTGGAGTGATCAGGCAAGTTGGGCAGTTCTTGAAATGATTCATTTATAGAAGACCGCAGAGAGGAATGTTGATTTCAGACTGTTGTACCATTGGTGATTAAATTGAATCCTAACCTTAGTAGATTAGTAAACCCAATGAAATGACATAAGGCAACAATGCACAGCCGGATCAAGGGCATAAGCGAAAAACAGTTCAGATGCCCCGACAGTTAAACATTTATTCGTTTTAATGTAAAATCTGTTGTCTACCTACATTTGTGGTATTCTATCTCCCATGACGTCAGTAGTGAACAGTTCTGCCCTTTGGGAATTGTTTTTAATGACCTAGACCATAAACCTCATTTGTGATGAAAAATGACGCAGCTTTACATCCAAAAACCAGTGGCAGGTTTGATTGAAACTAAGACCATTATGGTAGATCTTCTTATGATTGCATAGACATTACAGGGTAAGTACCACATACATGAATAATGTCATAGTCAGTTTTTCCATAGTTACCTCTGTCTGGGCGTTTTTTGTGCCTATCCATAGTGATGGTTAAATACAGTAAAAATCTCATTGGTGAACATATGTATCCCAAGCAGAACTATGGTAGGGCTATATTGTGATTTCAGAACAATGCAGGGCAATGTTATATTTTCCCAACCACCAGGATAAGAACTATTGATCATTGATAGTAGTAAATGAATAACTCTGTCCTTACTACAAATTGGCTGCCCATTTAGCACTGAGTGGTCATCAATCAAAAACGTTCCTGATAACCTTCTATTTAGGTGAGCCAGGAAAATTTATTTTTGTAGGATTCCCTACTTTTCATAGAGGCACTATAATATAGCAGAACGTAATTAATGCTGTAATTCTATACCATCAACATTGTACTGTTTCAGTCCCCTCTGTTTAATTGCTTACAAATACATTGTACATGTCTACATTGCAATTTCATTTGATAACCATTCAATCTTATAGTCAATAGCGTGTCACCTGCTAGTGCAAAGGTTTCCAACCTCAAACAAGTTGAGAAAGCGAAGGGAAGCAAAAGTTGTAAGTATAGAGGTTCACGGCCACATAGAGGGTATGCCTATCAATTGGTAAGGCCATTTTAATTCCTTATTAAGTGGTTATGGTTTTATTCCTATTGCTACTGCAAGGTCAGACTAAAATCAGATTCATTAGCTTCCAGAATACCCATAGATATCTCTCTAAACAAAATGCTGCTAACATATTCCCCTGGACACTGTGCCTTGACACTGCCAATCGTGCGCTAGTGTCTAGTTCTAAAATTATAACATTCTCCTTAATAGATCGTAAGTGATGTATTTACAAAGCCAGCTTTTTACTTATTTTTGGAAATACTAGAATGCTATGTTAACTCCAACTTTAATTTACTATAGATGGATTGGCAACTTTTTCGGTCATTCAGTTGATAAGTATCATGGGTCATTCTTAGTTCTAACTTCCCCGATGAGTGATAGCAGAGAGTAAATGTTATTACCGAACATAAAACCAATATTGCTCGATTACTACTCCCTACAAATAGTCATTCAATGAAGTGCCTCGTCTATGCTGGACAGTTGCAAAAGTTTTTTACGCAGGTCCAGACAAGTTCCAGCTATTTTGGTTTATGGCCACCAAGAAGAAAGTTACATGCTTATTATCATTGAAGTGTGAATGGACTCCTGGCCACTTCTATACTTTAAACCACATAGTCCATAGAACATTGTGTGCCATTATGCAAATGCCAGCAGTACATATATCTGTTTTCTTCCACAAACGCAGACCCCCAAGTGCAGTAGGGCCACCTTTGGTTGATGAAGCCATTGGGTGAATGCATGTCAACTGGACCAAAATGAATAGGGGCAAGAATAGGACTTTTGTGAAAGTTATCAATCCTCAGTTTTTCTACATCGTTTGCTCCTACACCAATTACTGCAAAATATTTGAGACGTTTGATACTGTTCGAAATCCTGACTTGTCCATGTATCACAGATTGGATATATTTGGTGGGGAGGGAATTTTATCTTTGCCTGCTTTGCTATTACGTTTTATGATGATTTTTATTGCCATCTTTACATTTTTTCTGTAAATGACCCTTCTTTCTAAAGAGAATCTTGAAGCCCTTCTAATGTGCGAAAAAGATGATATTACACATATTTTGGTATTCGGTTAGGTATTCTGAGGAGCAAACCTCCAGGTTTTAGGCACATTTTTATTTAGACTCTCCCCCCCTGCCCCCACCCTCCCACCCCACAGCTATCATTGTACCTGCCTGACCAAGGAATGATGTGGAACTGATTTCAGAGTATAACACACAGTTGTATATTTTCTGTAAATTATGTTGAATTAAAATAAATATGCTTAAACCTTTCTTCTGCTTTACATGGCGTTCAGAATATTTAAAGAGAGGAATGTGGCTACTTTGTCTACTTACGTCTCATACTCAAAACTGCTCTTAACCTCCTGCCTGAATTACTTGCACACAAATGTTACTTTTATTTTGGGCCTAGTGTTTCCTAGAAGTGTGTCATGCTGGCAGCAGGAGTCCAAGAACAGGCTTGCAGCATTTTTCAATCTCTTTGGTCATTTGTAAAGGCTGAAACCTGTTGGGAAGCAGAGGGCTTCCTGGGGACTGCGTTAACCCATCTTCTTCCGCCTTGATCTTTCTTTCATGTAAGGACCATAGTAGCAAGGTTGCTCATGTGTTGCTCAGTTCATTTCTAAACTTAATTCACCTCCAAGTAAGTAAAGCATGCAAGCTTTAATGCAAGGCCCACTCTGCATTACAAAACAAACATTAGCAAAGCAGTTATTTGTTTTATTTGAATGTCATAAAGGATCAGTTGGTATGGTCTTGAATTTTTACTCATCAAAGTGAACGTGAGAAGGGTGGTCCGAGCATAGTAAGATAATAGCTATGATGCGCAGGTCACACCTGGGCTCTGTGTGCACTTGTATTTTCATGTTTTGCCAAGACTGTCTTTTAAAGTTAGTACCTTTCTTCTTTAAACAGCATGACAGTACTGGACATCGT
Organism: Pleurodeles waltl; assembly: GCF_031143425.1. NCBI lineage: Eukaryota > Metazoa > Chordata > Amphibia > Caudata > Salamandridae > Pleurodeles > Pleurodeles waltl. The sequence continues at coordinate 123,290,422 of NC_090448.1, read as the reverse complement.
GCACTGATACAGTTGAGAGAGTTGAACATTCAGCTAGGCCAATTGTTTGGCTTGACCCAATTTAAAACTGCCTCCCATCCACTTCTAACTACCTGATTTGCAGCACCTCATGCCTCCCATTACTATTGTAATATCTGCACTGTTCGTCATAGTATATCTGATAGAGACTTCTAGTTGCGGATTCCTTCCTTACCTTAGAATTTCCCCCAGGCATCATACTGGATCCGGAGATTTTTCTTCGAGCAATACCCTTGCACGTCGGTAGGTGGTGTCGGTCGACTCTGCAGGCATCGTTGGTGTCGTAGTCACCGCAATGACATCAGGAGTAGTACATAGACGCCGCCTCAGCGCAGTGACGTCAGTTCTTTTCTTTCCACGCCACACGCTGGTCCGGAGAGAGCTACCCTAGTCTCTTTGACCTATTTCAACCCTTTTGTCAAGTTTTGTGTGAGTTTTTTGGTGCGTCGAGCATGTCTCAGAAGACCGGGTTCAAGCCTTGCGAGGACTATCACTGCATGATGTCGGTGACGTATCTGCATCAGGTTTGTTTGTGGTGCCTGGAGCGTGACCACGACCCGAAGTCGTTCTCCGAGTGCCATGCACCAAAGGCCTTGAGGGAGCGTTCTCTCAAGCTCATGACGGCCCGGTGCTCGACTCCGCGTAGGTCCTGGTCTCGCTTGAGAGGAATATCTCAAGACAGTTCGTGGAGCCACCACCACTCGTCTGCCTCCACATCTTCGGGTACAGGTAAGAAAAAGAAGAAGTCAAAGCGGTCTCATCGCACTTCAACTTCGCCCCATCGCTCCGCTAATGCGACGCGGGAGGAGCGGCAACGCTCAAGGCCTCCGTCCTCGTAACCTGCTTCTGGGTACGTTCTGCGCTTCCCCGAGTTTCCATGAGCCGGAGTGACCCCCACCCAACTTAAGGATTTCTATTAGGCCATTCGCCTCACATTTGGGTGGACCGACCCAAATACGGCGCCTTCGGGCCCACGGGGTTCGGTTGATGGGCCTTCGGGTTCCACACTGGCGGCTTCGGCTCAGGCCACCAACTGTGGGCACCAATGCCGGTCGCACCACTGAGACCTTCCCCAGGGCCGTGTCGATTGTCGACACTCCTGACGTCGGTAGTGCCCCCTATCGACGTCAACCTGATCCTTATCCCCGACGACTCGGACTCAGAGCTGTGTCTGCCGACGCTGCCTCTGTCTTCGATGGGTCTACTCACCCCAGGTCGGATTTGGACCCTTTTTCCTATAGGTACAAATTCAGGTAAGGATTGGAGGGGGGTTCCATGGACTTTTATGAATACAGGATGACCCATCATTGGACTGGGCACAGGAATTCGGCGAGGCCAGTGGACTGGACACGCTGTCTCCTCCTACCGTGGCTACGGTGGAGGGAACGACTTTTGCTGTGGTGGTCAGTAGGGCAGCTGAGGTCCTTGGCCTTGAGCTACCTACTGTAGAGGTCAAGTCCATCCTCTTGACAGAGGTGCTTCAACCAGTGGCTTCCACATCTTAACCCCTTTTACCATTCAATGAAGCCCTCACCGATGTCGTTTTGGGAACTTGGTCCTAACCCAACACAGGGGCTCCTATGAATAGGACTATCGCAGGCTGCCATCGGCCCGCCCCGAACGACCCTAAATTCCTGTCCCAACACCCCATGCCTGCGAGTCTTGTCATCTAGGCTTCCTCTTCCTCAGGCGCATTCCCTTCTGCACCCCCGGATACGGAATCAAAAAGGCTGGAACACTTTGGGAAGAAGCTGTTTTCTTCCTGCAGTCTCGTGCTGCGGTCTGAACACTGCATGCCTTTTGGGCCGCTATACCCACTCTTTGTGGGATACGGTTGCAATGATGATGGCCTTGAGATGCCATGCCTGGTTGCGTACCTCTGTTTTTTTTGGTGGATGTCCAACAGTCTCTCATGGACATGCCCTTTGATGGCTCCCGTCTCTTTGGAGACAAAGCGGATTTGGCCTTGGAGAGATTCAAGGATTCCCAGGCTACGGCTCGGTCCCTTGGTCTTTCCGCTGCCCCTCGTCCCCAGCAGTCCTCTTTTTGCCCCTTTCATGGCGATGGAAGGGGCTCCCTGTCGTGGAATCCTACGTGGGTGTGGGACATGGAACCAGAGGTCTGCCCAGTCTACCTCTGCCCCTGCTGCAGCCTACAAACCCTCCTGGTCCATCCCTTCACTCCCATCCAGTTGGCGGCAGGATTCGCTATCACCTGCCCCACTGGGAATCCATCACTACAGACAGGTGGGTTTTGCAGATCGTTTGAAAGGGCTACTTCCTCCCTTTAGAATCTGCCCCACCGGCCATGCCTTCATAACTCAGCCAACTCCAGGAGGATCATTTGGCAGTTCTCTGCCAGGAAGTTGCGGCTCTCTTGGCCAAGGGAGCTATAAAGAAGGTCCGTGTGCCAGAAGTAGGTCGTGGTTGTTAGTCCCGCTACTTTCTGGTGCCGAAAAAGGACAAGGGCTTACGTCCTATCCTAGACCTTCGGGACCTCAACTACTTACTCAAGAAGGAGAAATTCAGAATTCTCACCCTGGTTCAGGTTGTGTCTGCCTTAGACCCAGGAGACTGGATGGTAGCGTTGGACATGCAGGACGCTTATTTCCACATCCCCATCCTGCCTGCCCTCAGACGTTACCTACAATTCTTGGTAGGTCACGAGCACTATCAATTTACTGTGCTCCCCTTCGGCCTTACCAGTGCCCCTCGGGTGTTCACGAAAGTGATGTCCGTCGTTGCAGCTCATCTGCGCAAGTTAGGGGCTTCAGTCTTCCCCTACCTCGACGACTGGCTGTTGAAGGTGGACTCGCCCCAGAAAGTCATCTCCCAACTTCAGACTACGGCGAGCCTCCGGCACACGGTGGGGTTCAGTATAAATGTGCCGAAGCCACATCTGACTCCCTCTCAGACGCTCCCTTTCATCTGAGCTGTGCAGTTTCGGGCTTTTCCTCCCAAAAAGCGAGTCCAAGATATTCAGGCTATGATTCTGATCTTTCAGTCTCTGTCTTGGGTTTCGGTGAGACTGACTCTGAGGCTGCTGGGCCTCATGGCCTCCTGAAACCTGCTTGTGACACATGCCAGATGGCATATGTGGGCTCTGTAGTGAGACTTGAAGTTCCAGTGGGCGCAGCACCAGAGGAATCTCTCTGACATGGTCCAGATCTCAGAGGGGACTGCGAAAGACCTGCAGTGATGGCTTTCGAATCCAGATTGGGTCCATGGCAGATCCCTCTCCCTTCTACAACCGGATCTATCTATAGCAACCGATGCGTCGCTCTTGGGTTGGGGCGGCCACATGGGAGAGGCGGAGATCAGTGGCCTCTCGTCTCTGGAGGTGTCTGGACTCCAAATCAATCTTCTGGTGCTCCGGACGATCAGGCTTGCATTGAAAGCATTTCTTCCCTCTCTCAAAGGGAAAGTAGTGCAGGTGTTCACGGACAATACTACCACCATATGGTATTGCAACAGACAAGGCGGAGTAGGGTCCTGGACCCTTTGCCAGGAGGCACTACGTCTCTGGACATGGCTGGAACATCAGGGCATTACCCTGGTGGTTCAAATCTGGCTGGTTCTCTCAACGCCAGAGCGGACAAACTCAGCCGTCGATTCACAGCCGATCACAAATGGCATCTCCATCTGGAGGTGACGCAAGTTCTCTTTCAACAGTAGGGAGAGCCTTGGTTAGATCTGTTAGCCTCCGCAGAGAATGCTCAATGTCAGCTGTTTTGCACGTTGGAGTTTCCAAGGTGGCACTCTCTCGGAGACGATTTTCGTCTCGAGTGAAGCTCTGGCCTCCTTTACGCCTAAACCACTTCTGCCCAGAGTTCTCAAGAAGATCAGGAACGACCGGGCCCAAGTCATTTTGGTAGCTCCGGACTGGGCACGGAGAGTATGGTATCCAGAACTATTGAGTATGGCCATCGATCCTCCACTCAGACTGCCTCTTCGGGCAGATCTTCACAGCAGCAGGGGACGGTTCTTCACCCGAACCTGTCCAATCTGTCCAATCTCCACCTTCATACGTGGAGATTGAGTGGCACCAGTTGACGACTCTTGATCTGCGACCCGAAGTCTGTGATGTTATCTTGACAGCCAGGCGTCCCTCCACCAAAACGGTATACGCCTGTCGTTGGCATAAATTTGTGGCATGGTGCACCGGCAAATCTGTTGATCCCCTCTTTTGTTAATTCTTTCTTTGGCCCAGCAGGGCTCTGCTTTGGCCACCCTTAAAATATATTTATCTGCCATTTTGGCCTTTCTTAGGTTACCTGATCAGCCCTCACTCTTTAAATCTCCTATTGTGAGTAGGTTCCTAAAAGGTCTCACCCATTTATTTCCTCCTGCTCCATTTATCATGCCGCAGTTGGACCTCAATATTGTCCTTACTTATTTAATGTGTACTCCCTTGGAGCTGGTGCACAATTGTCCCTCACGGCTCCTCACCTTCAAAACTGTTTTTCTTGTTGCCTTCACTTCTGCTCGCAGGGTGAGTGAGCTTCAGGCCATTTCGTCGAAACCTCCATTCTTGTCTGTGCACCCTGACAAAGTGATGTTGCGCACTAAGGCTTCCTTCCCTCCCAAGGTGGTTACACCTTTTCATGTAGGCCAGTCCATCACCCTGCCTACTTTTTACACACCCCCACATCCTTCCCATGAGGAGGAGAGACTCCTCAGTCTGGACCCAAAAAGAGCATTGCCGTTCTATCTTAATCATACTAAAGATTTCCAGGTGGACGGTCAACTCTTTGTTGGGTATGTGGGTGCGAAGAAAGGGAAGGCGGTGCAAAAATGTACCATCTCTCGATGGGTACTTCTTTGCATCAAGATGTGCTACTCTTTGGCCAAGAAACAACCCCTAGAGGGCTTGCGTGCTCATTCACCTAGAGCGACTGTTGCTTCCACTGCATTAGCACGCGGAGTTCCTGTCCTTGATATCTGCCAGGCAGCTATATGGGCGTCCCTGCACACGTTTGCTAAACACTACTGCCTTGACAGTCGGATCCAACGGGACGGCTACTTTGGTTGTTTAGTCCCGCAGGACTTTTCTAGTATGATCTTGGTTCGCAGCTCACCTATGAGGATGGAATTGCTCGGGTATTTATTCTAAGGTGAGGAATCTGCAACTAGAAGTTTCTATCAAATGTACAAGTTACTTACCTTCCTTAACAAAATATCTGATAGAGACATATTACAGTTGCAGATTCCTTACCGACCCACCCATCCTCCCCACTTGCAAACTGATTTCTAAGGACAGGGATTCCCCATTCAGGTCCTTAGCTCTGGTGCACCAATCTCATTGTTCTTAGCGGCTCTGCGCTTTGGCGTGGAAAGTCTTTAAAGAAACTGACAGCACTGCACTGAGGCAGCATCTATCTACTACTCCCGACGTCATCACGGTGACTACGTCACCAACGACGCCCGCAGAGTCGACCAACGCCTACTACCGACGCACAAGGGTATTGCTCACGAAAAATCTCCAGATCCAGTCTGACGCCCGGGGAAATTCTAAGGTAAGGAATCTGCAACTAGAATATGTCTCTATCAGATATTTTGTTACCGAAGGTAATTTGTACTCCAGTACAGGTCGCTGGTTACATTGTACTCTGTGGCCCGTACCCATGTTTGCTGCATTGTATCACATGCTGCATAGTGTTTTCATTTATGCTTTTTTCCCTGCTTGTTTTTTTTCTCTTGCACTGAGGGTCCCTTTAATTCCCTGTTCCTGATTCCATGCTTGTCACGATAGTCTAATCTAACTTTTTCCAGCCTAGTTGACTTCTGGCTCCCTCTCCCTTTTATGCCGTTTGGGCTGTCACCCCTCCCCACCAACCCTATCTAATTCAAACACAATGTCACCAACCATGACCCTAGGAAACTGATAAAGATACCCCAACACTGACACTGGAGCATTAACACTGTGACACTAAAATAGAGTTGTAAACAATGACTCGAATGCACCATCATGGACTTTGAAAAGCTTACACAGGTCCACCATGACTTACATGGGGACATTATCACTGAGTCTGTGACACTGCCATGGAGACACACACAGAGACTAATGGGCAATGATATTGGAGCACCAGCATTGGATGTCCCACATTGTCCCAGATCAACACAAGCACAAGGCCATAGACACTCGAATAATAAGACTTACACCAGGACACAGTGATACCAATGTTGGGTTAATGATACTGGGCCACCAGCACTGACATGTGGACATAGATGTGCGGGCATAAACATTGGCATAACGTGCTGATTCTCACATAAGATCGCTAACCTGTACACAGAGCCTGTGATACAGACACTGAGGCTCTGAAATAGAGATATTAACACTGGGACACCAACATGGGGGCACAATCACTGACACAGAAACTTGGACAGAGTGCCGCTGTTAGAAATGGCCCTTTTTCCAGGGTTATCGCCAATCTTTTTGCCACCTTACTCCTATTTTTTCTGATCTGTTTTTGCTGGTTTTAGGACTCTGGGGACTTTACCACTGCTGACCAGCGCTAAAGTGCAAGTGCAGTTTGCCTAAATTGGATTGGTTTTCCATGATAGGCATATTTGATTTACTGTTACGTCCCTAGTAAAGTGCACTATGTGTGCCCAGGGCCTGTAAATTAAATGCTACAGATGGGCCTGCAGCACTTATTTTGCCACCCACATGAGTAGCCCTATAAACCTGTCTCAGACCTGCCACCGCAGTGTCTTTGTTTGCAGTTTTGTACTGCCAGTTCGACCGGGCAAGTGTACCCACTTGCCAGGCCCAACTCATCCCTTTTACTACATGTAAGTCACCCCTAAGGTAGGCCCGAGGCAGCCCCATGGGCAGGTTGCAGTATATTTAAAAGGTAGGATATGTGCTGATGTGTTTTGCATGTCCTGGTAGTGAAATACTGCCAAATTAGTTTTTCACCATTGCAAAGCCTATTTCTCCCATGGGATAACATGGGGATTGCCTTTAAATACCTTTTAAGCGTAATTTCCCAGGGAGAGCAGAGAGAGATCTGGAGTTTGGGATCTCTGAACTCTGAACAATTTAAAAATACATCTTTTTGTAACGTTGGGTTTTAGATTGTGAGTTTGAAAATGCCACTTTTAGAAAGTTGGCATTTGCATGCTTAACCATTCTGTGCCTCTGCTTGACTGCTGAATCCACGTCTTGTTCGGAGTAACAGTTGGGCTGTTTGTAAATTCACTCTAGACAGTAATACAATGGGGAACTGAGGTGTGTCCTGCATATCCTGATGGGTCTTCCTGGGCTAGAGTGGGAGGGAGGAGCTGACAGCTTGCACGTGAAAGGGCTGTGCCTCACCTCACACAGTACCGTCTCCAACTCCCTAGAGTGTGGCTGAGGCAGGGCAAGGAAGAGGCAGGGTCTTGTGCACTACCAAGACTTACCTTTTGAACTTTGCTTACCTCAAGGGCAGAAATGAGTATAAGTATTGGAACACTGACCCCACAACTTCAGAACACTTCTGGATCAAGAGAAATCTCTGCCAAGGAGAAGAGCTGTGAGGAGGAGTTTTCCCCCTTTGCTGTGTGTGCTTTGCTGGGTTGCCCTGTAGTTGCTGCTTCTGCCTTAGAGAGGACAAAGACTGGACTTTACTGTGTACCCTGCTTGTGAAGTTTCTCCAAGGGCTTGGGCTGAGCTTGCCTCTTTTTAAGAAGTCTTAGGAACATCAAAGACTTCGTCTGCCAGCCCATGGCTTTCTTGCCGAGGCACTTTGATTTGCCAAGTGGTGCCACTTCAGTCCCTGGGCCCTTGGAAGGAGAAGCTGGTAAAACCTGAATGAAAATCCATGCATCGGAGACGAGCAGCAGAAAATTCGACGCAGCACCCACAGCTGGAAGATTGACACAACACCGTCTCATGGCTGTAAAATTGACGCAGCACTTGCCCTGCGGCTGCAGAAATCAACACATCGCCAGCTTAGCATGGCTTCATCGTTACTCTGCGTCCGAAATTTCCATGCTTTGTCTCTGGGGGCCAAAATTTCAGTATCACTGCATGGATCCCAGGGTGCCTGTCCGGAAATTGATGCATCCCTTCCTGTGAGGAAAGATTCGATGCATCGCTCACCCGGCCTCACTTGTGAGTAAGGAATCAACACATCACTTGCTTTTCCAACGCACCCTCATCCTCACCCCTGCAGCTTTATTTTTGACGCATACCAGGTATTTCGTGCTAAAACAAAGCATCCATTGATTCATATGGATTAATACTCTTTTTACCTTTAAAACGTGATATCTTTACTTATGTATGTTGGGTTTTTGTTGTTTTGTTCTTGTTTGATTTAGAGAAATGTTGGCTAATTTTCTAAACTGATGTGGAGTCCTTTTGTGGTGTTTTCCGTGTGTTACTGTATGTTTGTTCAAAATCTTTACACATTGCCTCTGAGATGAGCCTGACTGCTTGTGCTAAACTAACAAGGGGATGAGCAGGGGTAATTTTAGGTGTGTGACTCCCTTACCATTACTAGAGTGAGGGTCCCTGCTTGGACAGGGTTCAAACTGACTGCCAACTAGAGACCTAGGGCCAGATGTCTGAAAAAGGCCTTTTGCGAATCGGAAATAGCGATTTTTAAGAAATCGCTATGTTCGATGGCATCTGTCGCTGTAGATACGCATGTTCTGCAATAGCTCGCCATCTGGTGTTGGGCCGGAGTGTTACAAGTTGTTTTTCTTCGAAGAAGTCTTTCGAGTCACGGGACCGAGTGACTCCTCCTTTTGTCTCCATTGCGCATGGGCGTCGACTCCATCTTCGATTGTTTTTTTTTCCGCCATCGGGTTCGGACGTGTTCCTGTCGCTCCGAGTTTCGGAATGGAAAATTAGCTAATTTCGGAAGATTTTCGTCGGTATTGTTGCGTTCGGGATCGGCGTACTTAGATTCCACACCGCATCGAAGATCGAAGAGCTCCGGTGCCCTTCGGGGTAGTTTTTTTGATCCTCCGTCGGGGCCTGGTCGGCCCGACCGCGTGCTGAAGAACGCCGATGGAACGGACCCCGTTCCGTTTCTGCCCCAAATGCCACAATAAATACCCCTACACAGACCAACACTTGGTCTGCAACCTGTGCCTGTCACCTGAGCACAGCGAAGACACCTGCGAGGCCTGTCGTGCGTTCCGGTCCCGAAAAACTCTCCGAGACCGTCGAGCCAGAAGACTTCAGATGGCGTCCGCGCCGACAGCCCAACGGGAGTTCGAGGAACAGGAAGAGGAAGGTACCTTCTCGATCCAAGACTCAGACTCCGAAGGATTCGACGACACACAAACCGTGAGTAAGACGTTGAAATCCACTCAGAGGAACATTTACAAGGCCCAGGGGACGCCACTGCCACCAGGCCATGGCTCGACCCATAAATTCGGTGACCGACCGTCGGCACCGAAAAAGGCCCAAACAGTGCCGAGATCGTCCGACTCCGGTCGAGACACCGGCACGCAGCCTTCTCGGGACCGAGAAAGTGCTGGAGACAAGCCTCGACACCGAGATGCCGGTGTGGACACGGCTCGACGCCGAGACAGCGGCACCGAAACAGATCGACGCCGAGAGGTTTCGGCCCCGAAAAGAAAAAAAGTCACCTCGGAGCCGAAAAAACACGCAGACAAAGTTTCGATGCTGAAACAAACTGCAACAGACCCAGCTTCAGGCTCTTATACAGAAGAGCACTCGCTAACCTCCCAAATGCAGAAGCATAGGTTTGAGGAAGAGCTACAAGCAACTGATGTGGACCATACGCAAAAGCGTATCTTCATTCAGCAGGGGACAGGAAAAATAAGCACCCTTCCCCCCATTAGGAGAAAGAGAAGGTTGGAGTTCCAGACGGAACAAACACCACAACCAAAAGTGGTGAAAAGAGTTACACCACCACCCTCTCCTCCGCCCGTGATTAACGTTTCACCAGCACAAACTCCATCACACTCCCCAGCTCACACCACCATGAGCCAGGGTGACCAAGATCAGGACGCATGGGACCTATACGACGCCCCAGTGTCAGATAACAGTCCGGAGGCATACCCTACGAAGCCATCTCCACCAGAAGACAGCACCGCGTACTCTCAAGTGGTGGCTAGAGCAGCACAATTTCACCACGTAAGCCTCCACTCAGAACAGGTCGAGGATGATTTCTTATTCAACACACTCTCCTCCACCCACAGCTCATACCAAAGCCTGCCTATGCTCCCTGGTATGCTCCGGCACGCAAAAGACATCTTTAAGGAGCCGGTCAAAAGTAGGGCAATCACACCAAGGGTGGAAAAAAAGTATAAGCCGCCTCCTACGGACCCGGTTTTCATCACTACACAGCTGCCACCAGACTCTGTCGTTGTAGGAGCAGCTAGGAAAAGGGCCAACTCTCACACATCTGGAGATGCACCACCCCCAGATAAAGAAAGCCGCAAGTTCGATGCAGCTGGTAAAAGAGTCGCAGCACAAGCTGCAAACCAGTGGCGCATCGCGAACTCCCAGGCACTACTTGCGCGCTATGACAGAGCCCACTGGGACGAGATGCAACATCTCATTGAACATCTGCCCAAGGACTTACAAAATAGGGCAAAACAAGTGGTTGAGGAGGGACAGACCATCTCCAACAACCAGATCCGCTCCTCCATGGACGCTGCAGATACAGCTGCACGGACAATTAATACATCTGTAACTATCAGAAGGCATGCATGGCTCCGAACGTCTGGATTTAAACCAGAGATTCAACAAGCAGTTCTCAATATGCCTTTTAATGAAAAAGAACTGTTCGGTCCAGAAGTGGACACAGCGATTGAGAAACTCAAAAAAGATACGGACACTGCCAAAGCCATGGGCGCACTCTACTCCCCGCAGAGCAGAGGGAATTACAGCACATTCCGTAAAACGCCCTTTCGAGGGGGGTTTCGGGGTCAAAGCACACAAGCCAGCACCGTCCAGTTACCAGGGACAGTATAGAGGAGGTTTTCGGGGACAATATAGAGGAGGGCAATTCCCTAGAAATAGAGGAAGATTCCAAAGCCCCAAAACCCCTACTACTAAACAGTGACTCACATGTCACTCACCCCCTCCACACAACACCAGTGGGGGGACGAATAGGTCATTATTACAAAGCATGGGAGAAAATCACTACAGACACTTGGGTTCTAGCAATTATCCAACATGGTTATTGCATAGAATTTCTACAATTCCCTCCAAACATACCACCAAAAGCACAAAATTTAACAACACACCATTCCAATCTCCTGGAGATAGAAGTGCAGGCACTATTGCAAAAGAATGCAATCGAATTAGTGCCAAACACACAAATAAACACAGGAGTTTACTCACTGTACTTTCTGATACCAAAGAAGGACAAAACACTGAGACCAATCCTAGACCTCAGAGTAGTGAACACTTTCATCAAATCAGACCACTTCCACATGGTCACACTACAAGAAGTATTGCCATTGCTAAAACTACACGACTACATGGCAACTTTAGACCTCAAGGATGCTTATTTCCATATACCAATACACCCATCGCACAGGAAATACCTAAGGTTTGTATTCAAAGGAATACATTACCAATTCAAGGTACTGCCTTTCGGATTAACAACCGCACCAAGAGTCTTTACCAAATGTCTAGCGGTAGTCGCTGCACACATAAGAAGGCAGCAAATACATGTGTTCCCATATTTGGACGACTGGCTAATCAAGGCCCATTCGTTCATACAGTGCTCAAATCACACAAATCAGATCATACAAACCCTCTTCAAACTCGGGTTCACCGTCAACTTTACAAAATCCAACATTCTGCCGCGCAAGGTACAACAATACCTAGGAGCCATAATAGACACATCAAAGGGAGTAGCCACTCCAAGTCCACAAAGAATTCAAAATTTCAACACCATCATACAACGCATGTATCCAACACAAAAGATACAGGCAAAAATGGTATTACAACTCCTAGGCATGATGTCTTCATGCATAGCCATTGTCCCAAACGCAAGACTGCACATGAGGCCCTTACAACAATGCCTAGCAGCACAGTGGTCTCAAGCACAGGGTCACCTTCTAGATCTGGTGTTAATAGACCGCCAAACTTACCTCTCGCTTCTGTGGTGGAACAACATAAATTTAAACAAGGGGCGGCCTTTCCAAGACCCAGTGCCACAATTCGTAATAACAACAGATGCTTCCATGACAGGGTGGGGAGCACACCTCGATCAACACAGCATACAAGGACAATGGAACGTACATCAAACAAAACTGCATATCAATCACCTAGAACTTCTAGCAGTTTTTCAAGCACTAAAAGCCTTCCAACCAATAATAGTTCACAAATACATTCTCGTCAAAACAGACAACATGACAACAATGTATTATCTAAACAAGCAGGGGGGGACGCACTCCACGCAGTTAAGCCTGCTAGCACAAAAAATTTGGCATTGGGCAATTCACAACCAAATTCGCCTAATAGCACAGTTTATACCAGGGATCCAAAATCAACTCGCAGACAATCTCTCTCGAGATCATCAACAGGTCCACGAATGGGAAATTCACCCCCAAATTCTGAACACTTATTTCAAACTCTGGGGAACACCTCAGATAGACTTGTTTGCGACAAGGGAGAACGCAAAATGCCAAAACTTCGCATCCAGATTCCCACACAAACAATCCCAAGGCAATGCCCTATGGATGAACTGGTCAGGGATATTTGCTTACGCTTTTCCTCCTCTCCCTCTCCTTCCTTACCTGGTAAACAAACTCAGTCAAAGCAAACTCAAACTCATATTGATAGCACCAACTTGGGCAAGGCAACCCTGGTACACAACGCTGCTAGACCTATCAGTGGTACCCTGCATCAAATTGCCCAACAGGCCAGATCTGTTGACACAGCACAACCAAAAGATCAGACACCCAGATCCAGCATCGCTGAATCTAGCAATCTGGCTCCTGAAATCCTAGAATTCGGGCACTTACAACTTACCCAAGAATGTATGGAAGTCATAAAACAAGCCAGAAGGCCATCCACCAGGCACTGTTATGCAAGTAAATGGAAGAGGTTTGTTTGCTACTGCCATATTAATCAAATACAACCATTACACACAACTCCAGAACATGTAGTGGGTTACTTGCTTCACTTACAAAAATCTAACCTAGCTTTCTCTTCCATTAAAATACACCTTGCAGCAATATCTGCATACCTGCAGACTACCTATTCAACTTCCCTATATAAGATACCAGTCATTAAAGCATTCATGGAGGGCCTTAGAAGAATTATACCACCAAGAACACTACCTGTTCCTTCATGGAACCTAAATGTTGTCCTAACTAGACTTATGGGTCCACCTTTTGAACCCATGCACTCCTGCAACATACAGTTCCTAACCTGGAAGGTGGCATTTCTCATCGCCATTACTTCCCTAATAAGAGTAAGCGAGATTCAGGCGTTTACAATACAGGAACCTTTTATACAACTACACAAAAATAAAGTCGTCCTAAGGACCAATCCTAAATTTTTGCCAAAGGTTATTTCACCGTTCCATCTAAATCAAACAGTGGAACTTCCAGTGTTCTTTCCACAGCCAGATACCGTAGCTGAAAGGGCACTACATACATTAGATGTCAAAAGAGCATTGATGTATTACATTGACAGAACGAAAAACATCAGAAAGACTAAACAACTCTTTATTGCATTTCAAAAACCTCATGCAGGAAACCCAATTTCAAAACAAGGTATAGCCAGATGGATAGTTAAATGCATCCAAATCTGCTACCTTAAAGCTAAACAACAGCTGCCCATTACACCAAGGGCACACTCAACCAGAAAGAAAGGTGCTACCATGGCCTTTCTAGGAAACATCCCAATGCAAGAAATATGTAAGGCAGCCACATGGTCTACGCCTCACACATTCACCAAGCACTACTGTGTAGACGTGTTATCCGCACAACAAGCCACAGAAGGTCAAGCTGTATTAAGAACATTATTTCAGACTACTTCCACTCCTACAGGCTGATCCACCGCTTTTGGGGAAATAACTGCTTACTAGTCTATGCAGAACATGCGTATCTACAGCGACAGATGCCATCGAACTGAAAATGTCACTTACCCAGTGTACATCTGTTCGTGGCATCAGTCGCAGTAGATTCGCATGTGCCCACCCGCCTCCCCGGGAGCCTGTAGCAGTTTGGAAGTTACCTTCAATTATTTATATATGTATCATCTCAACCTTAAATAGGTGCATACTTAGTCACTCCATTGCATGGGCACTATTACTACAATTCAACTCCTACCTCACCCTCTGCGGGGAAAAACAATCGAAGATGGAGTCGACGCCCATGCGCAATGGAGACAAAAGGAGGAGTCACTCGGTCCCGTGACTCGAAAGACTTCTTCGAAGAAAAACAACTTGTAACACTCCGGCCCAACACCAGATGGCGAGCTATTGCAGAACATGCGAATCTACTGCGACTGATGCCACGAACAGATGTACACTGGGTAAGTGACATTTTCATTCTGATTCGCAAAATGCAATGTATCACATTTGCGTTTTGGTAATAGCTATTTCTTAAAAATTGCAAATGCTATTACCGAATCGCAAATTGTGATACCGGCCCTATTCGCACCTATGGCCCTCTAGGCCCATATTTGCGAATTGTTTGCATTTCCAAAATTGCGAATTCCTAACTGGAATTCGCAATTTTGGGAAATGCAAAATCCAGGGTGCTGGGGGCCTTAGGCCCCCTCTGCTGCACCCCAAAATATTTGTTTACAACATGTAAGGTGCACACATGCCAAAACGACATGTGTACTTTACATGTAAATTTTATAAATGCATTTTAAATGCATTTTTAAAATTTGCACATGGTTACCACCAAGTTCATCTTGGTGGTAAATAGTGATTCCTTAATGCCCAGTTTGCATTAAGAAATTGCTTGTTACATGTGTTTTAGAAATCGCAAATAAGGATTCCTTATTTGTGATTTCTTATTTAGAGAGTCGCAATTTGCGACTCTCTAAACAGGGTCGCAATTTCAAGGAATCGCTATTTTAGCGATTCCTTAAAATTGCATTCAGAATGCCTTTGATACATTCTGAAATGGCTTTTTGCATTTGCAAACGGGCTTTCGCACCGTTTGCGAATGCAAAAAGCTTTGATACATCTGGCCCATTATTTCTAACAGCCACTGACTCAGGAGTACCAACATTCATGAGACACATCGACACAGACACTGAAATTAGTGCAGGGACACCAGTGTAGGGACAGCGACAAAGGAGTAGAGAGAAAGTGCCTCTGATAAATGGACACAACAATACCAGCACAGCACCCATACTGAGGCTCTGATGCTGGGACATTGACGTTGATACACTGTGTCAGGATGATTGCAATACTGACTCTTTAACCGTGACAATAGGAAATAGATACTGTCACACGGTTACCAACACGGATAAATTGATATTAGCACTGGAATGCTGCCACTGGGATAGGGAGGACTAGTCACTGTCACAGAACCATAGACTGTTGTACATGAACAAAGCAACATTGAAACCAGCACAGGTGCACTGGGACACTGACAGTATCAATGGGATACTAAGATGATACTTGAACACGTCTGCTAGGTTACTCCACTTTCCAAATTGACCCTCACTATGATGTTTCATCTAGCCACTTTCCCACTTACTGAGTTAATCACCCATTGCAATTGGCACAAAAAGGACACTAGTAAGTGGGAAAATGCAAACCCAATAACTATGTATAGTAAGAATGTTGGTTAAAGTGATCTATGAAAAGCAGTGGTGCACAATACAGTTGTTTCTTAATCTGTTAAGCCTAAACTTTGGTACTATAATTGCCAACTCATTTAGTGTAGTGTCCAACAAGGCGTAGCCATAAAGTAAATACTTTTTTACAGCCTTAAAAGATGGCAAATGAAGAAGGGTGCTAGGTACCCAGAAGTGTACAAATTGGGAAAAGTGATGATGCAGTGCATGTGTGTTTATGCAGAAAAATGATTGACTGTGGTCACTGTGGGAAATTGGGCTACAGACTGAGGAGGCTGACCACAACACAAGCAAACCCCAAATTAACTTGTTCTTAACCCTCTGGTAGCTTAGCACAAGAGCTGTGAGGCTTAACTTAGAGCAAATGTATAAAGTATTTATGCAGCACACAAACAGTAACAAGGTGAAAACACAACAGAAGAAATATCCCATACCAATGTAGAAAAATAGAGTAAATGAACAAATTATTTGAGACAAAAACTACAAAAGTCCAATTAGTATTACTGCAGATATACAATTTTAAAGGTTTAGATAAAAATAGTGCTTAAAAGCACTGACTGTGGTTAGCTTGTTGTACCGTACCCAGACAAAGTCACAAGCTCAACCCGACCACAATGGAGCACAGGCCGTATAAAGGGATTAAGTTAGGCCCACTGAGCAAAGTACCTTAAATCCAGGTTGTGGAGCATTGCAAGATCCCATGTCAAGGATGTGTTGCTCAAGTGGGATTCAGAGGAGCTGCAAGATCCTGCATCAGGGATGCGTTGCACACTGGCAGGTCTGAGGAGCTATGATGCAAGGCCCTGCGTCAAGGATGCATTGTGCAGTGGCAGTTCTGAGGAGCTGCGTTGTGAGGTACTGTGTTGATTATGCATTGAGCCATGGCGGTTCAGGGGAGCTGCGATTTCCTGCATCACATCAGGGATGCATCACACAGCAGCAGTTCTGATGCAAGGCAATGCATCATGCTGCGTCGCTTCACCTCGGACCACAGGTTGACCTTCAGGCCCACTTCCAAGGGTCCAGGACTGGTGGTGGTGGTGTTATTTGGGGGCAAGACTCTCAAAAGACAGAACCCAACTGGTGGGTTCAAGGTGGTTGGAACCCTTTCTGTCCCTGAGGCTCTGATCTTGAGGCCAGCCAACTAGGCCTTGGAGTCACTCTAGTGGTCCTGGGTTCAAGAAAGAGGTCCAGTTCTTTTCACTCAAGCAACGGAGTAGCAGTCCTTGCAGGAGAGCAGCACAGCAGTCCCTCTTCTGGGTCTTTCACAGGTCCAGATGTGTAATGAAGAGTTCGATCTGAGGATCCACTCGCCCACTTTGACCTAGGAGAAGCATCTAGTCCTCCCGCTACAGAGATGTCTGGAATTTCCTGCCTCCCTGCACAGGCCCAAGCTTGTCGAGGGGTACAGTTGACTGGTGTGAAACCCTTTGTGAGTGTGCTGAGGCAGATTCTTTGTGATGTGAAATGTGTGGTAGGTATTCGCCTTCCCGCCCCTGTCAAGTCAGAGATAGCCCATCCTGCCAATACCTTTTCCCCCCTTGTCTCACTGTCGGAGAGTAATACACAAAGACCAACTGCCAGCTACACCTAGTCATGTGACCAAGAATACAGGTTGCAGGCACCAAATGGTTAGGACAAGAAAATGGCACCTTTTTTAAAGTGTCATTTTCAGAATTGTGATGTAAAATTATGGGTGGGAGGTAAACTCCACTACTGCGGCTGAGTTTGTGGCGTTGTGCCCACTTCTTACTCCACTTGGACTGTGAATTTCCAGAAAAACTCTGCCAACCACCATGTGACAGAGCTTTTTCGTGCACGCTGCTTGCCAACGTTAAGTTGGGTAGTAAAATAAATGGAGCACTTAATCACTTCCTGGCAAAATTTCTCAACACGAACGGTTGCAGCAAGTTGCGCTATGTGACACACTGCATGGTGCTGTTAACGCTAATTGTATATCGTGCACTAAATCCCAGCACTAAAATTAGTGCAAGCAGCAGGATGTACCAGATTCCGCCACTCACGGGACTCCGTGGAATCTAGCATAATTTTTACATAACTCCGCAGAATTCCGCGGTGAGAAACGTGCGTGTTCTACCCACCCCTATTTAAAATCCCACTTTTCCATTAAAGAGGATTTGAAATTACAATTCTCTAGAGACCAAACTCAACTTTCCCACTTGCTCCCAGCTGTAAGGTATCACTTATCAAATGTAATAACCTTATTTAATGCTTTCCTATGGGAGCAGTAGGCCATGCAGTACTCAAAAACAAGAGCTTTTCACTACTAGGACATGTAAAACTTGAAAGCAAGTGCCCATCATTTTAGATACACTGCATCCTGCCCCCTGGAACATGTATTAGAAAGGAAGGTCCAGGCCTGGCAAAATGTTTATTTTGCTAGGTCGAAAGGGCTGTTTAAAAATGCACACCCAGGCTACAGTGGCAGGACTGACACGTGTTTAAAAGGATATTTAAGTAGGTGTCACACTTAGGGCTGCAGGACCACTAGTAGCATTTAGTTTACAGGCCTTGGGTACACGCAGTGCGGCTTTAATAGGGACTTACAAGTAAATGAAATGTGCCAATTGGGTTTAAGCCAATTTTACCATGTTTTAGGGGGAGAGCACAAGCCTTTTGGCACTGGTTATTAGTGGTAAAGCCTACAACGTCCTAAAAGCTAACAAAAACTCGGTTCTGAAAACAGGAGAGGTAAATGCAAAAAGTTTGGGGATGACCCTGCAGAGGGGGCCAAGTCCAAAAGTCACATTTTACAGTCTGCGTACCTCAGTGGTAACATTTATCTCTTGACAGTGCCAGTTTGATGTTTGTACTGTCGAGAACCTCTGGGATGAATTGAGGTCTAACTCAATCAAAAAGGGAGGAATATTATAGGGAGGGGTGCCTCAGTTCCCAGGATACTACTAAATCAATTCCACTAGGGAGGGACCTTCCTCAATTGTTTTTTTACGCAGTATTGGAAGGAAGCACTCTTGTTTTTTAATAGACTTTCAACCACATATTTGTATGTGACATGCTTCATCATCAAGTTCTCACCAGGTGAGTGATGGGGGAAATGTAATCCTAATGTCGAGTGCCTGTTCATATATTTTTGCTTTCATTGGGGGCTAGGCTGGTTTTAGGTAGACCTATAAGTGTGGCATTCCCAAAGTCTATTTTTGGGAGCACTAGAGATTGAACTACCATTTTAAGGTCTCATAATGGTATGAAACGTTTTCTTTTTCTTAGGAGGTGCAGATGTAGCTTAGCGCTTCTGGTGGCATCTTGTATGTGAGCTTGCATGTTTAGACTTGAGTCTAGTGTAAAGCCTAGTGATTTTACAGGGTCACAGGTGGTTGGGGTGCAGTTTAGCGATTTTAGGTTATAAGCCCATAGCTGAGGTTGTTGGTATCTAAGGGGTGGGTAGACGAGAATGAATTTGGTGTTCAGGGGATTTAGTTTTAGGTGGTTGTGTTCCAACCAGTCCTGTCTTTTTTCTTCACATATGCTCTTGAGAGGAGAGTTTGATGTGGAGTTGAGTATCGTCAGCATATATGTAGTACAAGATTTTGATTGTTTCAGGATTTCAGTGTGTGGTTCAATGTATAGTTTGAAGACGGTAGGTGAAGTTGTAGATCCTTGCAGAATGCCCTTGTTGATGTCTGCTACATCAGATAGGGTTTTGCCTATTTTTACTCTTTGTTGAGGGCTCTGGAAAAAGGCGGTGAACCAGTTAAGGACTGCTCCTAATAAGCCAATTGTAAATTCTAGAGTTTCTCTGAGGCAATTGTGGCTGACCCAGATGAAAGCTGCTGATAAATGTAGCAGAATTAAGAGACAGGATTTGTTTTGATCTAGTGATGTTTGTATATCATCTAGCATGTTTAGAATGGTGACCTCTGTATTGTGTCTAGGCCTGAAACCAGATTGATGTTTGTCTAGTTGGTCAAAATTCTTGATGTTTTCACACAACTGATCTTTGGCGCATTTGTCTACCAATTTAGCTAGGAAGGGCAGATAGGATATGATATCAAGCTTGTTTCTAATTTGGAACTTGCTGGTGTCTTAATTCTGAAAATAAGGGGTTAACAGATTTATGCTATGCCTATAACGTGAAACACTGCACCCTGGCACACATGCTGTCATCACTTTGCATGCTTTATATCACTGTGTGTAGTGACATCCCTATTGTTTTTTCGTGGAACTTTTACAATACACGCATATCAAATCACACCCGCGCTCTCCATCTCGGCAGTCCTACTGTGATGAAGTATATGATGCATTTGTAATCATACTGCTGTTGTGTCAGTATGTGCTGTATCCCTTATGATTTCTCAATTCTTTGGGTACTGCAATACTTCTAGATTTTTAATCAGTGCCACGATTGGGTCTTAGAGTCAGGTGAACCTATTTCTGACACAGACAGCTCCTCAGATCTTTATATGTACGTACTTAGGAGGGGCTTCTATTTCACCCGTAGGATATTACTGGCTGGCAGACCCTTGGGTCAAACCCTGAAAAAGAGAAACAATCTTCTTCCGTTAAATTCCTTACCTCAATTTCCCTGTAAAAGGTGGAATGCGAAGGATGGACAGGTGTCCCACTTACTGCATCAAACTGTGTCTGGCGAAATACCCATTTCGGACTGTAACTTCTTAATGTTGGAGTTTGTTTGGGGAATGCTATATTTCTCTTCCTCATTTTTCAATGTGCATCTGACATTGCGTGATGTGTGAAGATGTGTTAGCGCTGTTTTTTTGTTTTGTTTTTGGAATTGCTCATGGTCTTTGGTGCAATCTGTTGCATTCAAATACGGCTTGAAAACTACCTACCATGAAAGACTTTAACAGGCGAATAAGTTGATAAAAGTTAAACTCATCTCTTTTTGATTTTAGAGGGAAAATGTTACTTATGTGCAAATGGTTTTACTGTGGTAGGTTGGTTGTTCCCTTAGTGTGAGTGGGGCGTATATGCGTAAGAAGTATTGGATCTAGCCCTGAGCTTCTATGTGAAATTAGTTCTATTTCTAACAGAACGGTCAGACCTTAATTGATCATGGACTGTGATGTTATGTTTATATATTCAAAACTTCCTGACTCTCCCCTGTCTCACTTGTAGCTATTACTACCATCATCCCTGTTGGCACAGATGGGTGCCCTTTGGAAATCCTGCCTAGTGGGATGCATTGGCTATTTTAGGATTAGCCAATGAATGTAATCCTTTAGGGCCAGATGTAGGAAGAGAGCAATTTGCGACTTGCAAATTGCGAGTCCCTGCGACTCGCAATTTGCAAGTCGCAAATTGCTATGCAGTACGGTGTCTCAGACACCGTCTGCAACTCGCAATGGGGTCGCAATGACCCACCTCATGAATATTCATGAGGTGGGTCGCAAATTGCGGCCCCATTGCGAGTATAGGCACTCGCTAACATGGAGGCCTGCTGACGTCAGCAGGCCTCCATGTTAGCGACCTGCCTTTTCAATAAAGCATTTTTTTTTTTTTAAATGTAGCCCGTTTTCCCTAAGGGAAAACGAGCTGCATTTCAAAAAAATCCGAAACCTTTTGTTTCGTTTTTTTCAGGGCAGGGAGTGGTCCCCTGGACCACTCCCTGCCCTGAAAAAATGTTTTGGGGTCCAGTCTCAAACTGGAAGGGGTCCCATGGGGGGCGTTTGTTGCGCTGCGTCGTTGCTGGTGGACCGGAGCCAGGAACTGGGAGCAGGGGTGAGAGAAGCCGGAGAACTTAGCGCGATTGTGGTGGGACTGCGAGCACAGCCGTGTTAACCTGAGGTCTAGAGCACGGAGCTCCAAGAGAGTGGGTGAGAGGCCACGTCTGCCCGTAGTGTGGAGTCCGGCCCCGCGTCTGGAGCTGCGCCGGGGCAGTGAGTGGACAGGGCTGGGAGCGAGGAGTGCCGGCGAGGTCGGCCACTGCCAGGAATCCACCCCGGTGCTAGTGCGGCTTCACCCCGCCTTTTCTACTTTCTTCCCTTAGGCCGCGCGCCTCGCCTGCTTGGCCACCTGTTGCCCTGCGGCTTTCTGGTTCCACTGCCCTCCGTCAGCTGCCACCCTACCCCCTGTCATATCCGGCCTGCTGGAGGGGAAGGCAGCACGGGCGGCTCCACTACCACTCGCCAGGTGCCGTCATCGTCCCAAGACTAGGACCCCTGGCACCCAGACCGCACGTGAGGCCAGAAGGCCCACTGAAAAACACTAGTGCATCAGTGTGTGCTCGTGCCCCTACCCCGTTGATGCAAGCAAGAATCGTACAGTAAAGGGGATGAGCGGAAGCGACAAAAAGGAAAAAAACTATGTGAAAACACGTCCTGAAAACATCCAGAAAGAAATCAGCAAGGAATCAAGAGGGAAGCAGGAGGCAATTTGGGAATAACCTTGGGAAAATAAACTTACCATCCACTTGAAGTGGATGGTAACTGCGACTCCATTTGCGACCGCGTACACGGTCGCAAATGGAGTTGCATAGCACTGCGACTCGCAAATAGGAAGGGAACACCCCTTCCTATTTGCGATTCGGAAATGCATTTTGCGAGTCGGTAACGACTCGCAAAATGCATTTCTGCATAGGAAACACGCATTTGCGAGTCGCAAACGGCAGATTTTGCCGTTTGCGACTCGCAAAGTGTTTCCTACATCTGGCCCTTAATCTCTTGACGTTAGTGGACAGCCTGTAAATCCACCTTTGTTTTCTTTCCCATAAAATGCTCGACCCCGACTTTTACCCTACCACATACATATTTATATGTTCCAGCAAAACAATTTTAAAAATGTTTACTGTGTGTCCATTATTAATGTAATCGATGGTCATTTTTGTGATTGCCCTTTTGCACCTTAGGTTGTTTCTGTGTTCACCAATGTGTAATGTCACCTTCCTACATGTCACTTGCAAGTCTGGTAAATCACACGGTCAGGTGATGACGTAAATGACATGCATGGAATTAAAATTTGCATATTTTTGGTGAACCCAGTCTTTTCCCAATCCCAGGTCCACATTTTTGGGTGCTTTTAACATAAGGCAGACATTACAGATCCCATATGGATGGTGGCCCTTTACTGTTGGCGTCCTCTAGAGAATATGTTTACTGTGTTCATTTGTGCGCTGATAGTTCTGGGTATTAACCAATGGTGTTCTTGATGTTCCCAGCACTTTGGGCCTCATTCTGAGGCCGGCGGGCGGCGGTCGCCGTCCACCTGGCGGGAACCGCCATATGGCCGCTCCGTGGTCGAAAGACCGCGGAGGCCATTCTGGCTTTCCCGCTGGGCTGGCGGGCGACCGCCAGAAGGCCGCCCGCCAGCCCAGCGGGAAACCCCTTCCCACGAGGAAGCCGGCTCCGAATGGAGTCGGCGGAGTGGGAAGGTGCAACGGGTGCAGTTGCACCCGTCGCGAATTTCAGTGTCTGCTAAGCAGACACGGAAATTCTTTGTGGGGCCCTCTTACGGGGGCCCCTGCAGTGCCCATGCCATTGGCATGGGCACTGCAGGGGCCCCCAGGGGCCACACGACACCCCATACCGCCATCCTGTTCCTGGCGGGCGAACCGCCAGGAACAGGATGGCGGTATGGGGTGTCGGAATCCCCATGGCGGCGCAGCAAGCTGCGCCGCCATGGAGGATTCCTGAGGGCAGCGGAAAACCGGCGGGAGACCGCCGGTTTTCCCTTTCTGACCGCGGCCAAACCGCCGCAGTCAGAATGCCCTTGAGAGCACCGCCAGCCTGTTGGCGGTGCTCTCGTGGTCGTTGACCCTGGCGGTCAATGACCGCCAGGGTCAGAATGACCCCCTTTATCTTTTGTGTCCCTGAAGTCTGCCTTTAATGGTTTATCAATTACTTTAAATGGCTGGACAGAGCAGAATAGGTGGTAACACAGACCAGTTGGTGTCCCTGATCATTTCTGCAGGTTTGTTCAATGACAGCTTCTTTATTGTTGTTTTTGCTCTTTGTAAAGCTGCATATGATCATATCATGGTAACCAAATTGTTTGAGTTCATTGCTTAACATTTCTACTTGTTTTGTGAAGTCTTCCATGTGGTTGCAATCATGTTGTAGTCTTAGGAATTGTCCAGACTGTAAGTGTTCCTGTAAAGGGCGTTGATGGAAGCTGTCAAATCTTAAATGTTTGTTATGTCAGAGGGATTTTGATGAGTGTCTGTTCAGTGTGCCATTCTCAAGGAAAGTTAACCTGTGTGTGCTTGCAGTGGATGTGAACTTCAGGAATTCATTTCGTGTATTGATCCATTCCAAAAATTCTGTGAACTTTGGTGGTTGCATTTCACTATCGGGGCATCATCAGTGTACGTTTTCCAGAGTTCTGTATGGTTCCTGTAGGTGTCCTGTTGTTTATGATTCTTGATTGCTCAAAATGGACGTGGAGGCATGCGATGTTAGAGGGGAAGGTGCTCCACCTAGAGGTACAGAGTACCAGTAAATAACAGTACTTTTTTATTTTAATGACAGTTTTTGTCATCCTCTCTAAAGGAACCATATTCATTGGGAGTAAAGTTTGATTTTATTTCATCAGGCTTGAGACAGTCTTCTGTATCTTCACCTTTGTCTGAACAGAAGACTCAGATTCAATTTGTGAAAAGAAGTCTGCTCGTTTGCACTGTACTCTGCACGTGTCCACTGATGGATTGGGGACAAGGTCTAGTCCCTTACTGAGCACCCTCCCATGGTTGTCGGAAAGTGTGTTTCTTTAAATTTGGGCACGTGCAGCAGTTGCTCGTGTGTTCAAACCGCAGAACTAAAATGTTAAAGAATTCTTCCTGTGCATGAAAGGATCACCAGTTACTACTACGCCCTTCAATTTTTCACTGAGCTAAGCTGGAGGGGGAAGAGAAGACTGCAAGTGAATGAAGGGACCTGAAAACTGGTGTACTCCTTCGCTGGTCTGTATTATGCTGCTAAGCCTGCAATGAACTGCAGGGGCTGGGGTGACAGCATCAAACATGCTGCCCCAAAGACACATTAATGCAAAGGGCGCCTTGTGCCTAATTTCATCTGAGAATCTGGCCAAGAATGAGTTGTGAGCGCTAACACATCTCCAGGCGCTGTTCGTAAAATTATATTCACTCAAACATTACTCGCTTCCAGAGCTTTGCAGGTATTTCCTGCCGTCCGCTTTCAGTTGAGTCCAGGCTGGGAGTTTTTTTACATGTAACTCGAAGTACGCCGTGTTCTAGGTCACCAGGAACAGGTTGGTCCTGAGATTGTTATAAACAAAGACTGGCCCTTTAATCAACTGACTGTTGTTACTAAAGCATGAAAAATAACACTAAAATGGCCAAACAATATTTGTTGTAAAAAGTTCAAGGAAAACACTTGAATGATCTACGTTATTGAAAGAGCCCTATATTGCTGAGTATTTTTGTTTGAGCTTAATAGTTTTGTTCTCCTCCTAATAAATGAACTTGTTTTTCCTTCTTTTTTTGGCATTTCCACTTGCAGTATCTCCCATTTCACTGAGACCTCATACAGTAATATTTCTTATGTCAAGATTTATTTCTGAACATTTTTGTAAAATCTGGCACTCAGGCCATCATTTTGAGTTTGGTGGGTGACAGAGGCTGCCCGCCAAACTCTAGAACGGGAAACCGCCACTCCAGTTTTCAGCCAGCTGGCCCTATTATGAGTTCCCTACTGGACCAGCGGGCCTAAACAGCATTTCCGCCTGCTGGGCCAGCGTGGTGAAACAGCATTTCTGCTCCCTGGTCCAGCGAGTAACAGGCCACATTGACACCGGCTCATAATTGATCCGGCAGAAAAGTTGCGGTGCATCGGGTGCGACAACACCCATCTCGCTTTTCACTGCCTGCAATTTGGGCAGTGAAATCGCGACAGGGCTGTCCATGGGGGGGCCCCTGCACCTTGGTCTCCGCCAGCCTTTGCATAGCAGTGGGACCACCCTGCAAAGGCCGACGGAGAGGAGACTTGTAATCACCCTGGCAGATTAAGACCGCCGGCACATCCAGGCTGTCGACCAGCATCAACCTGGCGGTGCCGGCGGTCAGACCATGGCAGCTCTGCCACGTCATAATGTGGAGGGTTGACCCCTGCTTTGTCCCAGGACCGCCAGACTCGTAATGAGTACCTCAGACCTTAAGAGACTTCACAGTACATTTCAGCGGTACACAATCTACATTTCCAATTTAACCTACATACACCAGATTTGTTGAGACTCAGCATCAGAAGTTAAATGATTAGATTGTACGATAATAGTCTATCAGTAAAATGGCAGGGTCTGTATATCTTTATGCTGAACAACAGCTCCAGGCTCAAAGCAATTCTGGAGAAGGACTTTTCTCGGTACTTAAAAACACCTACATTCAGGGGGGCATGGCCTGACGCAAAGGGAAATTGCCGCTGGAGCCGAAGCTCTAACCCATTGTTGCATAAACCTTTTGAAAATGCACTGCTGACCGCGAAACTCAGTAACCATGGTCCGAAACATGGGTAGACCCAAATAGAGGCGTCAAACTCATTGTTTAAACCTCTGCAGCCCTTCTCAGTCATAATAAGCTGACTCTGCTTCCATTGTACCTCGAAGGTGTAAAATGGCCACGCCTATCTCTCCTCGGCGTTAGAGTCCTCACCGCCTAATGCGCACCACCGAAAGTCACTTGAGCTCTTCATGGAATACGAAACCTACATTACACTTTACCATTGCTTCTTGGCAAGCACTTGCTGACTTCTGTGAGTACTCTGCAGCTTATTTGTGCTTTATTTTGCCACTACTTGAGCTAAGTATATTCGGCCCTGTCTCACCGCCGGCTCCACAGACAAACAGTGTCAGCTCTCACATGCATACTGAGCCGTGCTCAATCTATTAGTGGCTCTGTTTGATATTAACAAGGTCAATCAAACGCTGACAGAAGTTTTGATGGCAATAATT
Source organism: Pleurodeles waltl (assembly GCF_031143425.1). Lineage (NCBI taxonomy): Eukaryota > Metazoa > Chordata > Amphibia > Caudata > Salamandridae > Pleurodeles > Pleurodeles waltl. Next base: position 123,263,755 of record NC_090448.1, on the reverse strand, counting down.
CCATTATTCTGATGATCTACTGGAAACATTGAAATTTAAAAGCATTATTTAAAAGCATTCTTTCATCCACCATCTAATTGGCCTACCGACCCCAATTACGTTTGGTCTCCACGTCTTTCTGCATTCGTACTGGAGGTGATCACTGAAACAACACTACTGAGGACTGTTTTGGTGTTCTTTTCAATAACTGCAATCACATCATTCAATAACTGCAATCTGTACCTCTCTCCTACACGGCACTATAAATATTTCTGTGGTACCAAGGTCTGTAAATGTGATTTAATCTTCTCAAAAAGGTTACACCCGCATCTGGTCCCCCTTCATCCTTGGACCTAAGACCAACGCTTACTCTTATTGTCTTGCACTTTCCAGCTTGCAACAACCTTCATTGTGAAGGTTGAAAAAGAACCAAAATGGGCATCCAAAAGAACCAAATAGGAACCACCGGCACCAGATTCCCCTAGTAAAGGCAAGACTGAATTTAAAGAAACCATGGACGCCATCTTACAGAAACTTTCAGTTGTCCTAAATCTTGCACAGACTACCAAAGTGAGCATGGACATTATGCAGTAGGATGCCTCTGCCTGAGAACGGATATTAAACAAATAAATTAGAAAATGCCAGTGGCAGTACTGGGTATGAGCGATCTAGAGAATAAAACTACAACCATGAAAAAAGATGTTACCGTCATACAAAATAACTCTCTTGTCTTGCAACGCTCCATAGCCAACATTGAGGATAGAAACAGGAGAGGCAATTTGGTCTTCCAGAAAATTGTGAAAATCAGCTTGGCTCATGCATCCCCTTCCTGGAGGGCTCGAGACCGCGCACTACGAAAATCGTATTTACTAACAAATTTGAACTGGAAAGGGCCCATCGTATACCTTCACATTGAAACTTCCAGTCTTCCTCATTGAAATTTCCTAGGCCAGGGTTCTGCAAAGTCGGTACTGGAGAGCCGGGTCCATGCCAGATTTTTAGCATATCCACATTTAGATACAAGATGTTTCAGAATTCTACATTTTTCTAAATGTGGATATCCTAAAAATCTTGCATGGACCCAGCTCTCCAGGACCGACTTTGCAGTACCCTGTCCTAGGCCAATAATATGCAAGTCTCTCCTATATCAACATGTTGAGATAATCCTGGACTATATACGTAAACACAGATTTATCTCCTGGGAAAGTCATCGGATCACTGTCTCACAAGACTACTCTAGGCAGACAGCCCAAACAAGAAAAGGTTTCCTTGCACTTACGGAAAAACTACAAAATATGAACATTCCTTTTTCCTTCTCAGGCCCCAGTAGATTCCGCACTTTCTACAAAGAGTCACCCCAGATGTTCTATGACCACTGTGACTTGAATGCTTTTCTTGACAACGTCCAGGAGGCTGAAATGAATATGCCCCACCCCAAGATCTGCTGCTTTGTAATATATAAACATGTTTTGCATCTTTTATGGAGTTTTTCTCCTTCATACTCTACAGTTATGATCTACGTACCTCAAATAACCCCAAGACTATATTATCAAGCATCAACTATGGAGGTTCCATGAATGTTCTATATCTCATTCCATTCCTATTATCGTTGATACTATTATCACTACTACAACACAGACATCTTGATGTCTAAGTGAATACTTTTGTAATCTGCACCATGGTTGTTGTGGGGTTTCCTTGCTTCTTTGGCTTTTGTGCAATTTATAATTGTTATGTTCCCTAACACAATGCACTACTGTTTGATAAGCTGCACCGCTTTATTCAGGTAGACAGTGTAAGTTCACCATGCTGAATTATTGCCCTACTACTCTATTTTATATAGCATTTTCCTACCTCTTGTGGGTTAACTTGATTGTCACTCCTTTCTTATAAGGTTACCATGTTTTAACCTCATTAATTCTTTACTAGATTTGTTCTCTCAAATGTCAGACTAATTACGATTCCTGCAACTTATAGCAGCCCACTTGCTTGCACACACATATATCTATGTGACACCTGAGGGATGGTTTGTTACCTCCTTTTGGTCCCACGTACCTTTGCAACTGGGGGTGGGCATGTTTGGGTTTTGGAGGGGGTGGGCTCCTTCTTTCTGTTTTGCTGTTTGCGTTTTGTTTTTTGTCTTACTGTCCCTGTATTCCTATCCTTGTTTCCAAGATCGCCTTAATGGCTTAACTAAAACATGGTGGTACTGCACGTCTGTGGACAACTCAGTACCCATTTGAATGATGGAAATAGATCTTGTACTGTCTAGAACATCTCATTCACTAACTGATTCTATTCCTTATGTCAAAAGGTGACATTCTACACATTCTGGTGGTCATTCCGAGTTTGGCGGTAACCTGACCGGTGGGGGTGTTATGACCGCCACCAGGGTGGCGGTGGAGACCACCATATAACGAGTAAGGCGGTGAACCCAACTTAACACAGACAACTCACCGCCAGCACCGCCACCGCTGATGAGCAGCATCCGGTGGTGGAAGCCAACTTCATGCAGACGGAAGCCAATGTCCTGGCCACCATATTCCAAGTCACCACGCCACCAGGATATCCAGGGTGGGCTGGCCGCTACGAAAAACCTGGCAGAAACAGAAAGTACAAAAGGAGACACCCACCACCAGCCACAGAGACGCGTCCACAGACGCCATGGAAAATGAACTGCTAGTCTTCCCAGCATTGTGTCTCGCCATACACCTTCAGGGCCACCGACAACAATGAAGACGACAACCGTAAGTATGCCTAGCACACAGGGGAGAAAATGGCAGTGATACACTCCCACACATAGCACACATTATTCGCACAGGCAGGGAAGGCCACACACAGGCAGACACAATATATGGGTGTGGAAGGGACACGTTTCGGTTTGGGCTTGGGAGGGGTGACTTTGGCACTGGGAGGGGTGGATTTCTTGCTGGGTGGAGGAGCAGGGGAAACACCAGAGGGGGCACCCAAGGAATGGGAGGTGGGAGGCCCTGAGAGGGAGAGGGGGATACAGCATTTACGGAGAACACGAGGTGGGAGAGGAGTAGAGAAGAGGTCAAGGCGGAAAGGAAAACTTTCTTAAGTACATGGGGTGGTAGCATGATTGAGGGATGGGAGTGCAGGTAGCGGGAGTGCTCGTCTGAAGTGTTGGTGTGCTGTACGTGGATGCTGGTGTATGCAATGTGTGTGGTTGGTGAATGTTGGGTGGATGACTGGGTGTGTGCATTCATTGGGAGGAAGGGGGTAGAGATGCAGGGAGAGGGAATGGGAGATGTGTGAGTGAATGTTGCGCTGGTGTACAAGTGAGGTGGATGTGCTGCAGGTGGCAGAGATGGTAGTCGTGGTCAGTGCGGATGTGGTGTGTGGGGTGTGTGTCTGAGTCTGCTGTTGTGATGATTGAGGGTATTACAGTAATGATGGCAGGACCAGTGTGTGATGATGCAGTGCTGGCAGGTGTGAGTGAAGATGTAAGGGAGAAGGTGGTGGGTGAAGTGTCTTTTGTTGTGTCTGCAGATGTGTGTTGTATGTGTCCATGCCTTTGTGAACGTTTATGATGCCTATGACTGTCTGTGCGCACCTTGTCTGTTGAAGTGGGTGTATGCTGGTCTGTAGGTGTGTTTCGGATGGGTGTAAGGAGAGTTGTGGGTTGAGAACAGGTAGCTGGAGTTGGGACGGGAGATGAAGGGACACTGGTTGCCGTCAACAAGGAGGCCAGAGCCTGAAACGATCTCTGTAGGCCAGACAAGGTACTGTGAATGCCTTCCAGGAATGCATTGGACTGCTGCATCTGGGATGCCAGTCCATAGATGGCATTCATGATGGTTGTCTGCCCCACAGAGAAGGACCTCAGGAGGTCAATAGCCCTCCTCATTGAGGGCAGCAGGGCCGACTGGGGCAGTGGCAGAGGTGCCTGAGGTGAAGGAGTCACCTACCCTCCTGGGTGAGCGGGCACGGGCAACTGGGTGGGGTGCTACAGGGAGGGCGGTGCAGGTAAGGAGGGTGGCAGACAAGGATAGTGCTGGGGTGGACCCAGATGGGTCCGCCTCTGCCAGGGAGCCACCATCAGAGGAGGAATCTGTATCAGAAGTGTTTGTAGCTCCAGTCTCCCCCATGGTGCTCCCCTTGCCCGCCGTCCCACTGGTCCCCTCTGCTTCACTGGTGTCAGTCTCCTGGGTCCCGTGGACTGCTGCATCCCCACTCGCCAGTGCCCTTCCTCCTTCACCAGATGATGCTAATGCACACATAGACAGAGGTGGAGAGAGAGAAGAAGGGTGGGAGAAACAGAAAGGGAGGAAATTATGATAACCCACACATCCACTTCACATACAAACAATACAGATTACAGCCCCTGCCGGGGAAACAAGAAACCATTTAGCAATCATTTACAATTGAGTCAGGCAAGCGATACCCAAACTCACCTCAACCCTGCAGCCTAAACACCTGAATGAAGACCACTAAACGCATATCAACTGCCTAAATGACTTATCCAACAATCCAGCCCAGGAACATACCCAACTACCTGTCATCCATTACGGCATGATACAAATCTGAGCACAGAGGGGCTGAGAACACTAATTGACAGGAATGTGTGGAGTACATGTGGTACAGAGGTCCATTGATGAAGCAAGTGAAGCAATTGCAATGTTCACTGAACATGCCTGTCATTACCCATATACAGTGCCAATATGACCACTTTTACTACTACAGTAAACGCAGAGATGGAGGATGCAGCCAGTGACATGATAGCATGCTTGAGCAACCCATACGTACAGGTGAATGTGTCTCACAGTACCACCACTTCTTTTCCTGCATGGCTCCACATAGCTAACGTGCCACCCTCCTACATGACTCCTACAGACCACGTAAATTCCAAGTCCAGTGAGGGTCACAGTACAAAACCATGCAGTAGTCACCTGACAGTCAGCACTTACCCCCTTTTGGCTGCTGTGCTGCCTTCAAGCGCCCATCCAACTCTGCGTAGGCCACCGCCAGTATGTGGGTTATTAGGGGAGGGGTCTGGGTCTGACAGGCACCATTCCTACATTGGGAGGCCATCCCCAGCTGGGCCTCTGCAGTCTTCCGGGCCCAGTGTCTCAGGTCCTCCCACCACTTCCTGCAGTGGATGCTCTGCTGGCTATGGACCCCCAGGGACCGCACTTCCTTGGCAATAGCTCTCCATAACCCATTTTTCTGGTGGGCGCTGGCCTGCATGGGAAACATTCCAAAAATGATGATGTAAATAATACCAATATGGCAGTAACCTTTGGCGACAAACAACAAACACAGACCATGCACACTACCAATATCCCACACTTATCATGTGCATGCTAAACACCTGATCAGTCATGACATGTCGATGTGCACGCACATACATCGTCAAACACCACCCGACATGTGGGACAAAGGATGTTGTACTGACCTGTTGCCCTGGAGCATCGTACAACTGCCTATACAGGGGTAGGACCCCTTTCACCAGTTTCTCAAGTTCCGCCGTAATGAAGGCTGGGGCCCTATCCCCTGAAGTGTGTGACATCATTGCTCCAAGATACAGGACACAGCAGCACACAAAGTGGAGGTCCGTCTTGCCCGAATGCCAGGAGTCAAGTGAGCTGCGCCACACAAAATGTCCCAGTCTCCCATAGATATCAATGTTAACATATGACGAGTTGCACGGCAAGTCAGACAGCCTTCCGCCATGACGACTTCCACCGGCGAAACAAGGTCACTTCCTGCTGTCAAATGCATGCCGGACAGGTGGATGCCATATTAGTCTGTATCATGGCTGTCCTGGGTTCACACCGCGTTATTTGTTGTCACAAATAGATACGTTAGGTCACACATTGTGGATAATGACACATGTAGTGAGTGTCTGGTGACATCACCACACTTGTCACTACAGTTGTCAGCATATATGATCAGTATAGTGGAACACATGGAAGGTGTACGTGTACATGTCCTATATACGTCCATTGCCACAGGGATTATGTGCCATCATCTGGTTAGGAATGGAGTGTGGAGTAATGTGTCTTCCCACAACATGACAGCCAACTTGCATGAATAATACTTTGTGACTGTCATATGTCATACTCCGTGCCCTACATTGTGAGAGGTTCCCAGATTGTTGTTCGTGTCTCCGCACAAATATCGCACAATGGAGTGATGAGGAATGCACCAGTTTACCGGCCACTGGTAGATCTTGATACCATGGAAGAGCGCCACATCATCATGACTTGTCGACTGAACCGTTTGGGCTCAGTTGAAGCCAGACCTTCTGCCGGATTTGAGAAATTCCCATGCCATTCCTCCAACAGTCCAGGTGCTGCCAGCCCTGCATTTTCTGACAAGTGGCTCTTCTCAGGTTACAGTGGGACTGGCTGCAGGGTTTTCACAGCCCCAGTTCTGTAAGGTGTTGCAGGATGTGCTGGATGCCCTGCTCAAGTATGTGCACAGGTACATTAGGTTCCCACAGCATCCAGAATTGCCCAATGTAAAAGCAGACTTCTACAGCCTATCAAATGTCCCACATGTAATTGGGGCCATTGATGGGACTCACATTGCCTTGGTACCTCTGAGAACCGATGAACAGGTCTACAGAAACTGGAAGAGTACATAATACAGTCAGCACTCTGCCTACCATTGTTACTTATAGTCATGTTCCCTTTTCTACACAAGTGACTCCAGATACCCCAACCTGCCCTGGCTCCTGACACCTGTGAGACATCCAACTACAGGATGGGAGAACAGGTACAATGAGGCACATGGCCGGACGAGGCGAGCGATTAAGCAGACTTTCGGTCTCTTGAAAGCTAGATTTCGTTGCCTTCATGTGTCTGGTGGTGCCCTACAGTACCGACCAGGGAAAGTCTGCAAAATCATTGTTGCATGCTGCGCGCTCCATAATCTGGCCCCCAGAAGGCACATTCTACTGTTGGAGGAGGGGGACTTGATGCTGGAGCACTGTTTGGGGCCGGTGACTCTGATGCTGAGGGGGAGGCACACGAGGATGAGGCACATGACAACAGGACTGACATGATTTGTCACTACTTTCAATGATTTACAGGTATGTGTGAATTGCATGTCATCTGCACATGGATGATGTATTGTTGAAGCAAGTCTGTAGCCAATATTTGCATGCATCCAGGTGGGGGGACTACAACCTTCCATCTTGGTTTCCAACCTGGAAGGGTAGGTGACTTACCATGAGGGGTAGTGGAAATGCACTGTTGCTAAGTACATGTATGGAATGCTGGTGCCTTTGCGGTACAGCCTTATAGTTGTACCAAAGGTTTAGGGTCCTCATTCTGCCTGTTTGGGGATATGTTAGGGGGACTTTTCAGACTTGTCCTGCTGCGAAGGCATGTCATGCTGCATTGTCAGCTGCTGTGTGGCAAGTACCTGTTCCTGACTAGTCAGGAAAGTGAACACTAGAGGATGTTACCTATGTTACAACTTTCCTGTCCCACACGTGTGAGTGCCTATGCAGGCCCTTACATATGTGGTATCATAGCTGCTGGGCCAGTCATTCTGTGTATGTGTTCAAATGCTGTGGATGTATGACTTGGTTCACATGCCTTACAACATTGTGCATGATTCCATTTCATTTTCCCTCTTCAGGTCACATCTCTGTCTGGAAGCTGATTACTGTATTGTCTATTGCCATCGTTGACACTGGATATCATTACAATATGGATGTACTTACACACCTGCTGGGATGTCCTACTACATCTGTCACTTCAACATTGTTATGGTGCCAACATGTGTATATATTTGATGCTTGGACACAGGATTGCCACTACATACAATGAAGAGGTGCACCAAGACTTGTGCTAATTTGTGTTTATTAAGTGTATGACATCCCAGTCCAGAGGAGTGAGGTAATGGTCTTGGTGCTGATCAGAGTGGGTGGTACAGCTGTTTGTCTCACAGGTCCTGTATCCATTTGCCCTGTATGATGTGTACTTGTTTTTGGACAGCCAACACGGTGTAACAGTGGCACACATGGGTGACAGTTCAGAATAGTGTTCACTTCCTGGTGGGGGGATTGGTCTTGGCCTCGGTTCCTGAATAATGTCTGGATGGGGGACCTCTTTTGCAGAGGGGTCCCTCAGCTGCAGGGGTAGGGGTTCTGGTGGCCTGTTGGTTCTCCTGCTGGGCCTCAATTCCATTAGCAAATGCTGATGATGTTGGCAGTGGTGTTGCATGACAACTGCATAGGGCCTGCTGTTGGGTTGAGGATGTCCACAGGATATTGTTCAATTACTTGAACTCCCCTAATATGGAGGCCATGGCGGTATTGAGTGCCTGCCACTGCTGGATGGCCTCCTGGTAGTATTCCCCGTGCAGCCTTTGTGTGTCCTGCAAGGTGGTGAGTATCTGGCCCATCTTGTCGTGGGTTTGCTGGTAGGCTCTCAGGGCTCTGGAGATGGCCTCCTGGAGAGTCGTGTCCTGTACCTGCCTCGTCCCTTGGCCCACGATTGCCCTCCCACTGGCCCTTGCCCCCTGTGTCTGTGCCCCTGGTGCAGTGTGCCCCCTCCCACTGACAGCAGGACCGTCATTATCTTTGGTTTGCACCGTTGACTCTTGCCCCTGTCCTGTGGGGCACACAGATGTTTGATGTGACCTTGAGACATAGGTATGGGAAGGTGGGCTCTGCTGTGCATTGGCTGCCACAGGGGAGGTGGTTTTAGTTGTGTGCAGGGTGAGGCTGGGGGTGGTGGACTGACCACTTATGCCTGATGGGCCAGCTTTGTCATCCATATCCAGACTTCCAGTGGAATCCTCCCCTATTCGACCTGCTTCCAGGCCTGGGCTTTCTGTCACTGGGCTCCTCTGCTGTGTGGCAGTACTTGGGAGACCTGTGTAATGAGAGCTATTGTGTCAGATGATGGTATTGTAGCAGTGACACACATGGTTGTATGCCATCATTTACTGGATTGCAGGGCAGTAGTGGCATTGACAGTTACTAGTCCACTCGTTGTATTACCGTCAGTGGAATGTTGCAAAGGGAATATTTTGTAGGATAGTTAATGTTTGTCTTGCTAATGTCATTGCCCTGTACTGATGTGCGTTCCTTATACCTATTGGTGATGGGGAGTGACATGGTTTAACGTGCAATTTCAGAAATGTGATGTAGCAGTCATGCAAAAGTAGGGAGTGTTGCATTGTGGTAGTTGTACTTGCTGCAGTGTGAGGTATCCATGCACTGGGTGGGCCTGTGGGGGAATAGTGTCGGTAGGGTGCTGTGGCATTCAAGGGTGGGTATTGGGTCCATAGTGGGTTTGTGCATGTTACAGTGGTATGAGGGGATTGAAAGGGTGGTGGGGGTACATGCTGTGCACTGGGACATGTTGGCTGGGGAGTACAGTAGACTTACCAGTGTCCAGTCCACTAGGTATTCCCGTCAGCCCTTCTGGATGTAAAATGGCCAGGACCTTCTCCTCCCACAGTGGAATTTCTGTGGGGAGCCGGTAGGGGCTCAACACCAGTCCTCATAACGGCGATTTGGTGCCTGGGGGCCATGGCCCGTACCTTCACCCCTAGGTCGTTCCACCTCTTCCTGATGTCCTCCCTTGTGCGTGGATGGTTCCCCACTGCATTCACCCTGATCACTATCCTCTGCCATAAGTTGTTCTTCCGGGCTATGGCTGTCTGTTGGACCTGTGCTCCAAACATTTGCAGCTCCACTCTGACGATTTCGTCAACCATTATCCTCAGCTCATCTTCTGTGAATCGTGTTTTTTTGGGTGATGCAGTAGTGGTTGTGTGGTGGGGGTGTATATTGTGCAGGGATTCTGGGTGTGCTGTTTGTTGATATGAGTTTGTGTAGTGGTATTTGTGTGTGCTCTGTGGTGTTTGTGTGCAGTGGTGTGTTGTGTGATGCGTGTTCAGTGTAATGGTGCCTGTGGTATCTAGGTGCAGTGCCTCCTTTCAGTGTGCTCTTGCCTCACTCTGTCAGAGTTTCTGGTTGCAAAGGGTTCTGGATATGTGTGTGTGGGGGGGGGTTTGTAGTGCAGTGGACAGGTGTGTGTATGTGTCTCAGGTATTGGGTAATGGTATTGTCCACTGTGGTGCAGTGTTCTGGTGGTGATGCGTTTTTTTCCCGCAGCGGTTCAGCCCACCAATGGATTGCCGCGTGTTGGGTCCGCAGTGCTTATTTGTGAATCGTTATTTGGCGGGTGGGATATTCTCGGCGTGGCGGTGCTGGTGGTGCAGCCACCTCCTTCACACCTTTGTTTCAGGAGAATGTGTCGTTTTTTGGGTGTATTTTGGGCGGTGTTGCATGGGTGACTTTTAATGCGGCGGTCTTCACTCCGCCATCACCGGTGATCTTTCGGTGGCCGCTTGCACAGCTGTTTTTGGTAATGACTGCCAAACTCGTAATGACCAAGTTATCTGCCTCACGGCTTTCCTCCTTTAATGCCTCATGATTTTCAGAAGTTATAGACTCACTGGCCAATAACAAGAAAAATGGGAGTTCTCAGCATTATTTCTAAAAAAGCTTGTATCACTGTCCCAGACAATCGCACTGATAAAAACAGGTGATGGTTACTCAACAAATTATCCAACTCTGGCCCTGAATTCTACCTTCTAAATCTCTGTGCTCCAACCAACCACAACTCCAAATTTTGGAGGGAAATCAACAACCTGCTTGCTAATCTCCCTATTGATTCCTGCATAATTCTGGGGAGGAGATTTTACCCTACCACATGACCCTATCATTGACCGCAGCTCTAGAGCCAAATACAGACCATCTTCAGCCCAAAAATTACTTCATAAGATAGGCTCCAATTTTTCCCTGGTGGACACTGGGCACATACGACACCTTGCTGAAAGGTACTATACTTTCTTTTCTCCACTCCACCAATCATTCTCCAGAATAGATTATATCCTAGTTTCCAGCAATATAGGTGATTCAGTCATCTCCTCCTCCAAAGAGCCTAGGATCATCGCAGACCATTCTGCTATAACAACCTGTCCAATCTGGGATCCATCTACCCCTAAGGCCAAGTTTTGGAAATTAAATGTGGATATCTTGCAACATGATGAACATATATGCATGATCCGTCAGGCCATTAAAAGCTTTCTCCTAGACAACCCCCTTAAAGATTACACAATTCAGTTATATGGGGACGCCCTTAAAGCCACAATTAGAGGGGTTATTATCAGTATTAGTACAAATATTAGCAAAGAAGCTAATGCTCTTCTTGAGAAGTTAGAGACTGAAATAAAGTCCCTTGTATCCAGGCTTTATTCAGAGACGGCCATGGCCCTACTAGAGACTGTAAATTAAAATAAAAGTCCTAATACAATAAACTCTTAAGTACTAGAGCAGGATATTGGGTGAAAACATGTACATATCTTAAATTATGCACAAATAACACTACCAGGGAAACTCTACCCCAATATTTGAAAGCCAAACAAAATAGTCTCCAGGTGAACCCTGTCAGAGACAAACACTGTCAACTTCATTGAGACCCAATATCTCAGAAGAAGAGAGCCTAAAATATCTCAACAAACTTGATATTCCCAAACTTGGAATTGAACACTACTCCACCTTGAATGACCATATTGGAGATTAAACAGGCAATTGGTTTGTTCAAGTCTGGGAAAGCACCTTGACCAGGCGGTTTCATAGCCCAATTTTATAAACTCTTCATAGACAAACTACAATCTCTTCTACCTAACCTATTCCAAACCTTCGCCAATACGGGGTGAATAACCGGGACCACTGCAGAAGCCACTATAACACTCATCCCTCCCCAGAAACTACAGACCAATCTCACTGATAAATTTGGACTGTAAAATATATGTCGAAATTCTGGCCAAATGCTTAGAACCAGTTATGCCTTTACTAATTGGGGCGTATCAGGCCAGTTTAGTACAAATATTAGCAAAGAAGCTAATGCTCTTCTTGAGAAGTTAGAGACTGAAATAAAGTCCCTTGTATCCAGGCTTTATTCAGAGACGGCCACTGCCCTACTAGAGACTGTAAATTAAAAAAAAGTCCTAATACAATAAACTGTTAAGTACTAGAGCAGGATATTGGGTGAAAAAATGTACATATCTTAAATTATGCACAAATAACACTGACAGGGAAACTCTAGCCCAATATTTGAAAGCCAAACAAAATAGTCTCCAGGTGAACCCTGTCAGAGACGAACACTGTCAACTTCATTGAGACCCAATATCTCAGAAGAAGAGAGCCTAAAATATCTCAAACAAACTTTATATTCCCAAACTTGGAATTGAACACTACTCCACCTTGAATGACCATATTGGAGATTAAACAGGCAATTGGTTTGTTCAAGTCTGGGAAAGCACCTTGACCAGGCGGTTTCATAGCCCAATTTTATAAACTCTTCATAGACAAACTACAATCTCTTCTACCTAACCTATTCCAAACCTTCGCCAATACGGGGTGCATAACCGGGACCACTGCAGAAGCCACTATAACACTCATCCCTCCCAGAAACTACAGACCAATCTCACTGATGAAGTTGGACTGTAAAATATATGTTGAAATTCTGGCCAAATGCTTAGAACCAGTTATGCCTTTACTAATTGGGCCGTATCAGGCCAGTTTCTTCAAAATATGCCTCTCTAATGATAATATTAGATTATTAGGGCACGTTCTTCAGTTTTCAAAAACCAAAAACTCTGGTTGCAGTAATCGCCCTTGATGATGAAAAAGCATTCGATAAGGTTGCATTGACCTTTTTAAAATCCACTTTTCCTTGCTTTAATCTGGGTGATCCCTTTCTAAAAATGGTAATGGCCATACACTTCAATCCACATGCTAAAATAAGATCCAATGGTGTCCTTTCGAACACCGATCTAAAACATCGGAACGCAACAAGGCTGTCCCCTCTCCTCTTTCCTGTTCCTATTAGCTATTGAGCCACTTCTCCCTGCATTGAACAAACGTAACACCTCCATTGCAATTCACATTGAAGATCACTGTTTCAAAATGGCTGCATATGCGGATGATATCTTAATAATAACTGAATAAGCAGACACCACTATTTCCAAAATCATGGCCATAATAGATGGATACTCAGTTGTTTCTGGATATACCATTAACAGAGATAGGTCTGACGTATGCCCATTAAATATCCTCTGCTCCAAAGACATTTTGGGAAACTCAGGTCTGGTGTGGTAGCCAAAGTTTCTTAAATATCTTGGTCTTGAATTCAACGATTGTCTCACCAAATCGATTAGACATAATAAAACCCTGGCTCTCCAAAAAGTGCAACATTTCTTTGAGAGATGGTCAACTAAGTTTCTACCTTGATGGGGCAAACTCGAGTCCATAAAAATAGTAATCACTCATATTGTGTGAATTACCTGAAATAATGTCTCTGATTCTATGCTCAGATTATTATTTTATCAACTTAGGCCGTCAATTCAATCATTTTCTGTGCAATACTAAAAAAACACGTATTTCCCTCAAAAAAGTCTGTTTACGTAAGAATCTAGGAGGTACCAATTTAGTGGCTTTTACAAGATATCAGCTGGCCTTTTTGGCCTCCCAAGTGTCAGGAATCCCCAAGGTGCTTCCTGCGTTATCTGTCAGCATCCACAGGGATTAGGGTTAAATCATATCTCTGTTCTTGGTTAAACCTTCATGTTTCTAAGTAAACATAATGTGCTGTGTTACACAATTAGTTTTATCAATGCTTGTTTGCTAATGTGAGCAGGTGTAGAGATGTGCTTTGAATTGGGTCTGGTGTAGACATGTGCTTCTAATTGGGTGTGGTGACTCATCCACATGTGGAAACTCACTGCTTTCCTGATTGGCTATAAATAGCAGAGTGGAGCATCCCTCCCTGCTTGGCTTTTTTTGCTTCCTGATCTCAGCATCTGATTTGGCAGTCCAGCCCCTGCTGTCATCCTTGTATTCAGGACTTTTGAGGCAAATCTTTTCTTTGTTCCTGTACCAGCTGATACCAGGCATTCCTCCAGCAATCTGGAAAAGACTGCAGCTAAGTGACTAGTATTCTCCAGGGAGTTTGTTCTTTGAGCGTCGCGCTTTCCTAGAACAGCTGGTGGATTTCAGGTCTCGTATTTTGGCAGAGTGCTTATCTTGAAGAGACAAATGCATTTCTCAACATTCTTCATTATTATTGTAGTTACTTGCCTAAATGTGCTTCAGGAAATCTGCTTGAGCTCAAGTACTACAAAAAGTGACAGTGCAATTTAAAAAGAACATTTACGTGACTTTTCTTTCTCTAATAACATAACTCTTGGATTTAAATTGTGTCATTCATGCCTGTGTTTCAGGTTTGAGGAATTTGCTTTTGAAGGGTTTTTCACACACACAGTGAAACCAAACCAAACTGTGCCACCCTAACTGTTTAAACCCAGAGTGGATATTTGTATTTCTTGGATTGTTTTTGTTCCTTTTAGTTTAACCCTATGCATGCAGGAAAGTTATACGTGATATAATTAATGCCCTTGTTTGTCTTTGTTGTACATGATAAGTGCAACCACAGTCTCTGTGAAGCTAGCCCTAGTGTTGCAGTACTTATTGTTATGGTATTCAGTTTGGGTTTTTGGTAATGCAGTGTTAGTAATTGTGCCAACAGTTATTATTATCCAAGAAAAGTGCTGGAGCATCCTGATGTTCTTGAGTGAACGTAAGGGAGAAAAATTCCGGAGTGACACACGCTTATTGGTGCTCAAAACTGTTAAAAAGGAGTCTACCTTTCCCACTCATGATACATCTGAGCCCATGCAAATTGGCAGGGTGTGGGGCCCATTATCTAAGGAAGAGAAAGAACGTAGGAAAAAATGTAAACTGAATCTCTCTTTCTAATATGGGCACGGGAGCGGTACAAGAACACCGGGATGCTCCAGCACTTTTCTTGGATAATAATAACTGTTGCCACAATTACTAACACTGCATTATCAAAAACCCAAACTGAATACCATAACAATAAGTACTGCAATACTAGTGCTGGCTTCACAGAGATTCACTGTTGCACACTACAATTAGAACTGTGGTTGCACTTATGTACAAGAAAGACAAACAAGGGCATTCATTATATCCCATATAACTTTTCTGCATGCTTAGGGTTAAACTAAATGGAACAAAAACAATCCAAGGAATACAAATGTCCACTCTGGGTTTAAACAGTTAGGGTGGCACAGTTTGGTTTGATTTCACTGTGTGTGTGAAAAACCCTTCAAAAGCAAATTCCTCAAACCTGAAACACAGGCAAGAATGACACAATTTAAATCCAAGAGTTATGCTATTAGAGAAAGAAAAGTCACGTAAATGCTCTTTTAAAATTGCACTGTCACTTTTTGTAGTACTTGAGCTCAAGCAGATTTCCTGAAGCACATTTAGGCAAGTAACTACAATCATAATGTAGAATGTTCAGAAATGCATTTGTCTCTTCAAGATAAGCACTCTGCCAAAAGCGCGGCGCTCAAAGAACAAACACCCTAGAGAATACTAGTCACTTAGCTGCAGTCTTTTCCGGAGTGCTGGAGGAATGCCTGGTGTCAGCTGGTACAGGAACGAAGAAAAGAATTGCCTCAGAAGTCCTGAATACGAGGATGACAGCAGGGGCTGGACTGCCAAATCAGGTGCTGAGATCAGGAGGCAAAAGAAAGCCTAGCAGGGAGGAATGCTTCACTCTGCTATTTATAGCCAATCAGGAAAGCAGTTGAGTTTTCATATGTGGATGAATCACCACACCCAATTAGAAGCACGTCTACACCACTCCCAATTAGAAGCACATGTCTACACCTGCTCACATTAGCAAACAAGCATTGATGAAACCAGTTGTATAACACAGCACATTATGTTTACCTAGAAACATGAAGGTTTAACCAAGAACAGAGATATGATTTAACCCTAATCCCTGGGGATACTGACAGATAACGCAGGAGGCACCTTGGGGATTCCTGACACCAGGGAATTAAGTGGCTCACCAACTCTTCAGATTATACACCCCCTTTGGCTTCTACTAGAGTACTCAATAACAGATAATCTCCCACTACCTTACCTCCTAACAATTAATAAAGTTCACCGCGTCTTCAGTAATACCATCCTATCTCATACCAGACGGACCCTCCTTATTCTAGATGCTCAATATTCTGAAATAAATATAGGAAACTGATTACAAGCCTCCATTTGATTCAACAAAGATATTAAACTTAATTTAGATTCAAAAACAGTCAGTGTTTGGCAGTCTTCTGAAATAGCCATGGAAGGGGACTTGGAGTCAAGAAATCTCCCCTCAATGTTTAATAATATCTCTCCTAAATTCAACATACTTCCTCCTTCTTTTATAAAATAAAAGTGGCCATTTCTAGACACAAAGCTTATCCATTTCAACCAGCATCACTACCCAAATAAATGTTGGGCCTTCAAAGGAATGATCACATAGCATCTAAAACTGGCAGGATGAATGATCATGTGATGGTTTGCAAAGCCCTTTAGGTCTTAGCTGACACACAATTTGGAACTCTCTGTTCTCTAAGAAAGTCACTCCCAATCTTGCTCAGACAAAATCATTTATACAATGCTTATTTTACACCTCACCTAGTGGAGAAGTGTGGCACAATGGTTAGAGCGGCAGACCCTGATGCAGAGATCTGGCCTGGGACCAGGGTTCAATTCCTGCCTTGGTGGGTCTTGGGCTCAATTCCCTTGGACCAGATCATTCTCACCTCAGTGCCTAATCTAATTAATGGGTCCCACTCTGGGCAATAGCTTGCTTAATCTCCACAACCGCCCTGACACCGGTTGGATGCCTGGCTTCACCCTGGGGGTTGCCCAGGAGTGGGTGCTTCACAGGGAAAAGCCAGCAGGGGTTCCACAGCGGTATGTGTACAGCGCCTTGAGACTCTAATGGGTGAGTAGTGTGAAGTTTACAGGTTTTTTTTTACCGGCTCTTCAAACTATGCATCTCAGACAATAGCAATTGCTGGAGCTGCAACTCCTCTCATACGGACTAAGACAGGTTATATCAATGTCCTCACTTGACAGACTTTTGGACCAAAATCCACGAAACGATCACCAGCATTTTTAATGTGAATTTCCTGAAATGTTTCTCTTTCTCTGTTCTGAGTTTATCACCCTACATACTCCTTGAATTTGAGTCAAGAAGATTTCCTATTAGTTGATTTACTCTTCACCTTAGCACATAAAACTATTCTCCCCTCATGGAAATCATTAGACAAGGTCTCCTATCATGAGTGGTGGCAATGGCTAAGATACACTAGAGGTGCCCACACTATCTTATCAACCCAGTATCCCTGGATTTCTGCGAATAAAGCACTCTGGAATAATCTTGACTTTTTTTTTTTTTTTTTTTTACAAATCATCAATCCTCCCTGAACATACACCATCAAACTGAACATGGCATGTCTAACACTCTTCCCCCGCACTAACGTTTCGTACTTTCTACTTTAGGCTTCATTACTATTTCTTTTATAACTTTACTATAACCACCATAATATCCCAGGCAATCACCTTATCTTGATATTTCTATATCATCCTTTTCTTTACTTTTCCCACCAACAGTTGTATGATATATTCATGTAACAGTAAGTTAATCGTACGAATATATCATCACATCGATTCTTGTTATGATTATCCGACAACTCTGTATACGATCACTACATATAGTATAATATTTTAACCGTCTTTTTCTTCAACTTTTTGTTCTTTTTCTTATTATGCTCAATAAAAAGTTCTGAAATTAAAAAACACCTACATTCAAACACCAATCCTTTTCGGTAGCATAAACCTCTTTCCGGAACCCTATTACAGGGGATCTAAAACTTTGCTTGTGATGTTGAGCCAACTTTTAACAGTTCACCTTTTTTGGATGTACCTGAAATGAGAAATCTGTTACTCTGCCTAACCTGTACCTTCTCTTGTCATGGCTATCTAATAATGGACTTTCTTTGTAACTATTATTCAAATGTAAAGTCTTCTAATACTCTTTTGGTTGCAAGGCCACTATAATAAACTGTTTAATAATAAATCCAAGAACAGTAACAGTGATAACCTTTATTAGGGATAGACAAATTTCCACGTTGAATGTTTGTGGCATGTGTTCCTGATTTTTCTTTTCTTGTTGGATATCTGACACTTGACATATTGTATGGTCGGACACCTGTTGTCCATGCCTCATTCACCTGTACTGTAGTAACAAAAATGAGGTGTGCACTGTCTATGCTTCCACTGCTACAGTGGCA
Organism: Pleurodeles waltl; assembly: GCF_031143425.1. NCBI lineage: Eukaryota > Metazoa > Chordata > Amphibia > Caudata > Salamandridae > Pleurodeles > Pleurodeles waltl. The sequence goes on along the minus strand of NC_090448.1, from coordinate 123,245,560 downwards.
CTGACCTGCCTTCATTAAAGGTAACATTTACTAGTAATTGACACATGAGTCATTTGTAGTGAGTCTGGAACATCCAATAATAATTGTGTGTAGGTTATGTGAAATGTTTTATTGACATTTAAAAGTGCCTCATCTGGTGTGTGTGGAATAAAAATGGGACGTATTAGTTTTCCTATCCATTCCATCTTCTAAATGATTTGCAGTGTTATCACCAACAGTAACTGTGGCAGTCGGAGAGTGAATGCACATTTAGAGCTTAAATGGATGTTTGACTTTTACTCTTAAATTTGACATCAGAAATGAATTATCTTTTGTAGTTGAATTATCACAAGGAATATTTCGCACTTCTTCAAGCCAGAGTGAATTAGTGATGTAACTGCATTCTCTGTACTGCAGAGAAAATCCATAATACCCAGGCAAAAGCACAGACTGGTTCTTTAGCTCTACCCAAGCTTTAAACTGTTTTGACATCATGGAGATTGTCAGGAAGAGTTTTCTTGGACACAACCCAGCTTGGAAGGTAGGTGGGAAGGACACCTGTCCTCTAGTCCTATCAACTCAAGAGTTGATTTTGAGCCGGTTTGATTCATCTGTTATGAGGTGGGCCATGCACTCAATTGCTCTGTCTTTCCTGGCTCAGCTGGCTGTACTGTACCAATTTTGCAGTAGCCCGCATCCCTTCTCTGTCAGACTTAGTACTTTCCGTTTCACCATCTGACATATGTCACTGCCATTCAGCAGGGGTGGGGCACAGTCATCCAGGTGTGCTCATCGGGGCCCATGTATAATTACCCACGCCCCCCATAACTTAGACATCCGGGTGGCTGTGGTAAGCGCTGATGACCATGGGGGGGGCTGAGCCAGTGACCTGCCCATTACACACATGTGAGTGCACACACACAGACACAATAATTTGGGAAAAGCAGCCTACCCTCCCACTTTCCTGCTCCCCACATGGAAAATATGTTCCATTTGTCACTTAAATGGTGAGAGAGGGCTATAGTCTTGCGGGGAATTAATGATGTGATAACACATGGAACCTAAGGATGATTTAAAACTGAATATATTGATAATTGCACAGCTCATATTTACTGTCCCTTATTTTTATCACCTTTGATTAGTACAAATTGTTTCAATGATGTCACAGCAGTCAGCTTCCTGTGGATATTACAAAAGTGAGTATGTTGGACTCCATTCACAATTGCTTCAGGGCAGAAACGTACCACCAACCAAATGATCAAGTGTGTCCTTCTGGGAAAACAACACAGGCAATTCAGTTCGCACCAAGGCTTTTGTTCACCATAGAGTCTAGCACTTTTCTATAGAAGCAGGAGAATATAGTGGCCATCCTTGGCTCGTGGTGGCTGTCGTTCTCTCTTGATGTCTATTAGACCTGACAGCATTAGTGCAGTCTTCCCCCAAACTTTTTGCCTACCTCCCTCCATTTTTCTGACCTTTTTTTTGCTGGTTTTAGGACTCTCCACACTTTACCGCTGCTGACCATTGCTAAAGGGCTTGTGCTTTCCCCCCTAAACATGGTAACATTGACTCATACTCACTGGTATATTTAATTTACCTATATGTCCCTAGTAAACTGCACCAGATGTGCCCAGGGCCTGTAAATTAAATGTTGCTTGTGGGCCTGACGTACTGATTGTGCTACCCACATAAATAGCGCCTTAACCAATTCTCGGGTCTGCCATTGCAAGGCCTGTGTGTGCAGTTTCACTGCCACTTCGACTTGGCTTTTAAAACTACTTGCCAATCCTTACATTCCTCTTTTATTACATATATGTCAGCCCTAAGGTAGGCCCTATGTCGCACATAGGGCAGGGTGGTAAGTATGTAAAAGGCAGGATATGCAGTTGTAAGTTTTACATATCCAGATAGAGAAAAAAACCTCCCAAAGTTGTTTCAACTAGTGTGAAGCCTGCTCCTCTCGTAGGCTAGCATTGTAAATTCCCTTATATACTTTTAAGTGGTAATTTCTGTTCTGAAAGGAGTGGCATTGCATGTTTGGTATGGTTGGAATGGTAGTGAGAAATCCTGCTTACTGGTGAAGTTGGATTTCAATTTACTATTTTAGAAATGGCACTATTAGAAAGTAGGAAATTCTCTGTACTTACTGTTGGAGGCTGGCTCTCTATGTAGTGTGCAAAACCAGGCACACTGTGCAGAGAGTCCAGGGAACCACACGCTGGTTTACAGAGGTAAAAACTAGACCACCTAATGCTCAAATTGTTATGGCAGCTTGGTCGAGCAGTTAGGCCAATCTTGGAGAAGTGCAAAGCATTTGTTGTACTCACAATATCAATAAAAAAGACACACACTCACAGGAATAACTCAAGACCAATTTACAAAAATACTTCTGATTTTTATAAATCTTTTAAGACCAAGATCAACAAAATTGGGTAAGTACTTATGATTTATCAAATTTTAGAAAATATCTGATTTTTGTGCTTAATAACATAACATAGGAATCAAGGGGAGAATTCTTTAAAAATACATATAAAATGAGGCAGTGCTTTTACCAATGTCTCCTTTTCCATATAGGTCGATGTCATCAAGAAGTCCTATGGGCCTTCCAGAGGAGTTCAGACGGTTCCCGGTTTTGGCAGGAAGAACTGCTGAAAAAGTCCTTGGAGCTGGTGTAGGACCACTGTGGAGTACCACTTGGAAAAACAATGTACAGGTGGACTTCAAGGTGATTCCGATAGGTCCCCTTTGAGAGTAGAGGTTGCAAGGTGTGGGGGACCTTTAAAGCACAGCTCGTTCTCTCGATCAGGGCCCAGGGAGGCCAGTGCAGAGCAGAAAGATGAACCAAGAGCTGTGCGCAAAGGTGCCCATAGAAGCAGGAGGTAGGTCACTTTGAGGATTGCTTGCAAGTCAGGTGGGCCACTCTTGTGGGTGGTTCGGATAGTTTCCTTTTGGAATCCAGAGTGGACTTTTCTTCTTGGTGTCCGACATTGAGTGACCAGTACCCCAGGCTATTGCACGGTCCAGCCACTGGAAGTCGCAATGCCATCAAACTTGTCACAATTATAGGATTTGTCCTCATGGTCTGTCAGGTGAAATTTGGTCCAACTGCTGCATTGGTTCCTTGGTCAGCAGAGGGTCAGTTAACTGGACTTCACTGGTCTTTGGTTCATTGTTGCAAAAGAGTGATCCCTTCACTCTGGAGGGAGATCTTCAGTGAACTTCAGAAGAGTGGCGATCCTCTGAGGATTTTTAAAGTCCGTCCAATGTCCAAGCAACCCTTCAACATCGAGTCCTGGGTGCAGCAGGCAGGGTTTGGTGCTTTTTTTCTTTGTGCAGCACGAATACAGTTCTCGAGCCTTGGATCTTTCTTTATTGCTGGTCTTTCTTGTGTCCTTGGAATCTGATCTGCAGGTCTAAGGGTGCCCACTAAATACTGTATTTAATGGGCGTTTAGGGGAGTACCTATTAGTGACCAATGGGTCATCCATCTTAGGGTGGCTACACCCGCTATGTGACCACTTCCTGTAGGCAGAGGTCACTTCCTTATCCCTGATAGGCTATTATCCTTCTATGCACGATGGAGGAAAATGAAATGGAGGGGTCATCTCCTATCAACACCTTAGGGGGTGATGCAAGCTGGGGTGGCCACTCCTCTTGTCCTATGTGCATTTTCCCACTGTTGCTCCCACCAAAAGAGGGGTCTGTGCAACAAAGGTGGCCATCTGCTGCTAGCAGCAAGGCTGGGGGTTACGTTTCAAGGGTAGTAAGCCCTTTGAAGTTCTTAGGCAGAGCTGTGCACATTCCTGGGGGAGGAGGTGTAACACCTATGCCCGCAAAGGCTTTGTTTTCTGGACCCAGAGAAGACACGCTCTCACCCCAGGGTTCCAGAATCCTGTATGGTGGTGACAGGCTGGTTGTAACCGGCCATCAACCATGCCAGGGAGGTTAGCTTTTGTAGGGGGCACCTCTAAGGTGCCCCTTGGGTGCATTTTGAAATAAATCCAATAATGGTACCAGTTGCATTTATCATTCTGAATTGTATGATGTCAAACAACCCAGGGTGCAGAGTGACCATCATGTAGCTGTGAACTCGTACTGACCAGGGTCCAGCACATACATGTAAAATGGCTGCTCTGTTCACTTACTATCCCCAGGTTTGGTAGGGACATATTGCGCATGCATCTAAGCCCACACCTGCAGTATAGTGCACCCTGCCTTAGGGTTGGAAGGCCTGCCAGAGAGGTGACCTACCTATATTGCATGCAGGTTGTAATGGATAGGGCACATAGGCTGTGTGGCAAGTCAGTTTTGTAATTAAGGATCGCACCAGGGCACTGAGCCTACAATGGCAGGGCTAGGTGCTCTTTGATGCTTGGTCCTTGAGGGTAACACAAGCTGTGGTACTGCCCTCAGGGGCCTACCTTTAGTACCTCATGCCCAGGGTACCTTAGTACCATTTACAAGGGACTTATAGGGGCACCTAAAGGTGTTTCCAATCGTGCCAATGCATCATAATAGTTTTGGGAAAGAGTTTTGTCCCAGGGAACCTGTTTAACAGGGAACCTGGCCACTAACAACTTTGAAACCACATTAAATGCCAGGCAAAAAGTGGGGGCTAATCACATCACAAGAGACACTTTCCTACACGTACTTCTGTCTGTACCTTACAGCCTATCTCCAATACACGACTGGTCTGTGCTGGTTGACAGCTCCCCATGTGCATTCCACCCGACTGCCATAAACACAGGACACTAGGCTTCATTTGCATTCATCTGCATACTGATGGGTCTTCCTGGGCAGAAATGGTGGATGGGCTCTCACCTACACTTCAAAGGCTAGTGGCCTGATCACCCCCACCCCAGATCTCCTGGCAGAGAAAGCTGGGTTGAAAGGGGAACCTGTGCACTTCAAAACCACTCTTTGAAGTTTACCCGCTTCAAAGGCACATTTGTGGTATATATACTGGTTCTCTGACCCCACCAAATTAGACACTTCTGGACCTACAAATGGACTCTGTCAGAGTGACTGCCTTGCTGCCCAAAGGACTCATCTACACTGCTTTCCTTGAAGGACTGCCCTGTGCCCCTGACTCTTCTGGAAGGACTTCCCACTCAAGTGCTCTCCAAGGGCTTGGACTGAGCTTGGCTCCTGTTACAAAGTCTCAAGGCCATGAACGACTTGGCAGAAAAATCGCTGCATCGCCTACTCATTGCAGCGTGTTTTGGATTGTCCATGCATTCCTGGGCATCATAATATCCCTGCACCGCAGTGAGGAACATAGGCTGCGCGCATAGAAATCGACGCATCACCTTGCTACGTAGGAAAAATCAATGCATCACCTCTGCCACGCCAGAAAAATAATGCTTTGCTTTATTTTCTGATGCTTCTCCTCCTCTGTGGCCCCTCTGTATAGTTATTTTTGATGCATCCCAGGTACTGCGTATTAAAAGGATACAGCAACTGATTCTTGTGGATTAAGACTTATCTAAACCTTTAAAAAAGTGATCTTTTGACTTGTCCATATTGGATTTTGTCATTTTGGTCTTATTTTATTTAGAAAAATATTTTCTATTTTCCTATCCTGGTGTGGAGTACTTTTTGTGGTGTTTTCACTGTGTTACAATATGAGTTATTACACAAATACCTTACACATTGCCTTCTAAGTTAAGCCTGCCTGCTCTGTGCCAAGCTACCAGAGGGCGAGCACAGGATAATTTAGGTTGTGTTATGACTTACCCTGACTAGGATTGTTGTCCCTACTTGGACAAGGTGCATACCCCTGCAAACTAGTTACCCAATTTCTAACAATGTCCATTTATAGTGTAAGAAGCGTCAGATTGAAATTGGCTGATGTGCAGGTCCTTCAGAGACACAAGGGGGCCATTCTTTTAGGGCCTCTGTAAACTGGACCAAGAAACGTATGTTCTTTCTCAGTCCCTACCAGGCTGCTTTAATGTGGCACCAGTACCATGGACACTCCCGTGCCATGCTGTAAATTGAGCCTGGGGGGGGGGGGGGGGGGCAAGTGTTGCTTTAATCTTTGGGTCATTCTCACTTCAGCCCCCTGCCTTGCATGGCCTGCCCTGACAGAAGCTGTGTCACCCCCTGCAAAGCTATCACAATTAGGCCATGGTGTGTGTCTGGAGGGTGGAAGTATGCAGGGGCTTCACGGGGGCAGGTGATTTTGTGTGCTTTGGCCATTCTCAACTAAGCCCCCCTGGAGCAGCAGCAATGTGTTTGTTTGACACTTCCCTTACCAGGTCATTGCCCTGAGGCTAAAGTGAGCTGGAGAAGGGGGAGTAAGAGAAGTGGTCATGCTAGGGGCCAGGTGTGTCACCTCAGCCCAAGTGTCTTTTAGTCCTGGGGGGGAAGGAGAGGGTTTTATAAATTTAGATGTTGCATTATAGTCAGAGCTGCAGACATTGGACATAGGTTCAAGACCCAGCTTCAGCTCAACAAACTGTGATTCTAGGCAAATCATTTAATAGCCATACCTAAAATAAAAACTAATTTGATCTTGTGTAATGCAACTGGTGCTCATGTACATTGCTTCACTGCCTTTGGGCCAAGTTCACACTATACAAAACTACAAAAAAATAAAATAAAAAAAAATAACCCAGATTCCATGAGACTAAACAGTTGGTGAGCCACGAAAGGGACGTTCAGGGGATGTGGCGCACGTTTTTGGGACCAAACTGTGATCCCAATTCAACCCTGAGTGTAAAGGAGGTGATACACAGCTAGTTCTGCCCACCTGACTCAGAGTAGGCATTCCTGTTATGGTATCGTGACATGTGAATGTGAGGGAGAATCTGCTTTTTGGATCAGAATACATTTAAGTATTTGATGAAAATGGAAAGCTTGTGTACACTAAAGCGCCAAGCTGATATACATGGGGGAGAAGTGTAATGTACAGGCAATGAGCCTATTTACAAATGTAAAAATACACATGTATATTTACGCAAATGTAAATTTACTACACAACTACATATAGCGCTACACTTTTTTGTTCACTATTTTCAGATGTAGATTTACACTACACTTTTCTGCTAGTCACCATTTCTGAATGTACTTTTACGCTTAGATGTAGATATACATGTCTCCACCCCTTGCTGGATCCTTTAACAATAGGATTAATGAGTGCTACTAGTAGCACCTTTTCAATCAACAGTTGAGCTGTCTTTCACCATGGAGGAGGTCTCCCTTTGAGAAAGTAAAGGGAAAATATCAAAGTTTTTTTTAATCATTTAAAACATTATTACAAACATTGTAATATAAATGTAAAATAATTGACATGTTTATTAACCTAGAACAAAACAAATTACAGGAAATGATTAATTTCATTAAATGTATGTTAAATAAAATACATTTATAATAACAATTGAAAAAAAAAGCACCTGCAATAACATTTTTGTGTAATTTGTATTACATTTTGTTAAAAGGTGTGTTGAATTAGTTAAAATTGTTTTACATTGTTTGAAAAAAGCGTGTATTTTAAGAATATTTATAATATTTTAGAGTGAAAGCTCTCTCTCTATTTCTCCCTCTCTTTCCCTTCTCTCTCTCTCTCTATTTATATATATATATATGTTGGGTGGCATGTGTAGCTGCAGATACACATGCTGTGCATTATCCTGCCTTCTAGTGTTGGGCTCGGAGTGTTACAAGTTGTTTTTCTTCGAAGATGTCTTTTCGAGTCACGAGACCGAGGGACTCCTCCCCTTTCGGCTCCATTGCGCATGGGCGTCGACTCCATCTTAGATTGTTTTTTTTCCACCATTGGTTTCGGACGTGTTCCTCTTCGCTCCTATTTCGGTTCGGAAAAGTTAGTTAACAAACGGAAAATTTGATGGTATTGTTTGCGATCGGTATCGGGTTAGACATAGCACATCGACGCCGAAGAAAAGAAGAGCTCCGGCAGCCGTTCGGGGCTTCCACTCCTCGACGGGGCCTGGCCGGCCCGACCGCGTGCAACTTCAAGGCTCATGGAACGGACCCCATTCCGCTTCTGCCCCAAATGCCACGCTAAGTATTCTTATACAGACCAACTTTTGGTCTGTAATCTGTGTTTGTCCCCCGAACACAAAGAGGGTACGTGCGAGGCCTGTCGGGCATTTCGATCCAAAAAGACACTGCGCGACCGGAGAGCTCGAAGGCTTCAAATGGCGTTGACACCGGCTGGACACCCCGACGTCGAAGAGGAGGAGACATTCTCCATCCCAGATTCGGACTCGGATGAGCCCGAGAGTGAGCAGCCGACGAGGCAACAAACCGTGAGTAAACCAGCCCCGGCCAAAACTCACTCGAAAATCATGAAGGCCCAGGGGACGCCACCGTCGACAGGCCATGGCTTTACCCGAAAGCACGGTGACCAAGCATCGGCACCGAAAAAGGGCACACAGCAGCCGAAGACATCCGACTCCGGTCGAGATACTGGCACAGAATATACTCGGCACCGAGATACCGGCTCCGAGCAAACTCTGCACCGAGAGATCGGCACCCCGAAAGCAAAAAAGGTTTCTTTGGAGCCTAAAAAGACTGCTGAGAAGGTTTTGGTGCCGAAACACCCAGCCTCAGAGCCGAAACAAAGCTCCTATATGGACGAACAGGGCCTTTCCTCACAACTACAAGGCCACAAGTTTGGACAAGAACTGGAGATGGGAGAGGCAGACCATACACAGAGGAGGCTCCATATACAAAATGACACGGGGAAAATAAGAAATCTTCCCCCAATTAAAATGAAGCGGAAGCTCGCATTCCATGAAACGGAAATGCAGCCAAAAGCAAAGGTGGCTAAAGAAAAATACCACCACATTTTTCTCCCCAGCCATCGCCACCGCCCTCACCACATCTGTCCCCAATAGCAACACCCCCAATGATGCAGTCACCAACGCACACAGGGATGAGCCAAGATGACCCAATGCATGGGATCTGTACAATGCACCAGTCTCTGATAATAGTCCAGACTGTTACCCGGCAAGGCCATCACCACCAGAGGACAGTACTGCTTATATGCAGGTGGTTTCCAGGGCAGTTAATTTCCATAACGTAGCATTACATTCGGAACCTATAGAAGATGATTTTTTATTCAATACCCTGTCATCAACACATAGCCAATACCAAAGCTTGCCAATGTTACCAGGCATGTTAAAACACGCCAAACAGGTGTTTCAAGACCCAGTGAAGAGCAGAGCCATCACACCTAGGGTGGAGAAGAAATATAAACCTCCCCCTACGGACCTTGTTTACATTACGCAACAACTAACTCCTGATTCAGTAGTAGTAGGAGTAGCCCGGAAAAGGGCAAACTCACAAACTTCTGGGGACGCACCACCACCCGACAAAGAAAGTCAGAAATTCGATGCAGCAGGCAAAAGGGTGGCAGCACAGGCAGCCAATCAATGGTGAATGGCTAATTCGCAAGCTCCACTGGCAAGATACGACTGGGCACATTGGGATGAAATGCAACATTTCATTGAACACCTTCACAAAGAGCTTCAGAAACGTGCCCAACAGGTTGTAGAGGAGGGCCAAAGTATCTCCAACAACCAAATAAGATCGACTATGGACTCAGCAGACCCAGCTGTCAGAACAGTAAACACGGCGGTCACCATTCGGAGACACGCATGGCTACGCACCTCCGGATTTAAGCCAGAGATCCAGCAGGCTGTGCTGAATATGCCTTTTAACAGACAACAATTGTTTGGGCCGGAGGTGGATACAGCTATAGACAAACTAAAGAAAAACACTGACACGGCCAAAACCATGGGCGCGCTCTACTCCCCACAGAGCAGAGGGACTTTTAGAAAGCAACACTTCAGAGGGGGGTTTCGGGCCCAAGCCACAGAACCTTCCACCTCACAGGCCAGACCCACATACCAGAGCCAATACCAAAGAGGAGGTTTTCGGGGACAATACAGGGGTGGACAGTTCCCTAAACCAAGAGGGAAATTCCAAAGCTCATAAACCCCACAAACTAAACAGTGACTCCAACGTCACAAACCCCCAACACACAACACCTGTAGGGGGGAGACTCACAGATTATTACCAAAATTGGCAAGACATAACTACGGACTCGTGGGTCCGAGCCATTATCCAACATGGTTATTGCATAGAATTCCGACAATTACCACCAAATGTGCCTCCAAGAGCACACAACATGTCCAAACAACACTTGGATCTGTTACAAATAGAAGTCCAAGCATTGTTACAAAAAGAAGCAATAGAACTATTACCCAACCATCAAAAAGGAACAGGTGTTTACTCCCTGTATTAACTAATTCCAAAAAAGGACAAAACACTGAGACCCATAGTAGACCTCAGAACACTAAGGCGGTCATTCTGACCAAAGTCCCGCCGTCAGAATACTGCTGCGCGGTCAAAAGACCGCCGCGGTAATTCTGAGTTTTCCCGCTGGGCTGGCGGGCGACCGCCAGAAGGCCGCCCGCCAGCCCAGCGGGAAACCCCCTTCCATGAGGATGCCGGCTCCGAATGGAAGGGGTGCGACGGGTGCAGTTGCACCCGTCGCGATTTTCAGTGTCTGCTTGGCAGACACTGAAAATCATGGTGGGGCCCTGTTAGGGGGCCCCTGCAGTGCCCATGCCATTAGCATGGGCACTGCAGGGGCCCCCAGGGGCCCCATGACACCCGTTACCGCCAGCCAGGTTCTGGCGGTCAAAACCGCCAGAACCAGGCTGGCGGTAAGGGGGTCGCAATCCCCATGGCGGCGCTGCCTGCAGCGCCGCCATGGAGGATTCCCTAGGGCAGCGGGAAACCGGCGGGACACCGCCGGTTTCCCGTTTCTGACCGCGGCTGTGCCGCCGCAGTCAAAATGCCCATGGATGCACCACCAGCCTGTTGGCTGTGCATCCGCGGTACCCGGCCCTGGTGGTAGTCAACCGCCAGGGTCAGAATGACCGCCTAAATCTTTACATCAAATCAGATCACTTTCACATGGTGACACTTCAAGACGTAATTCCCTTGCTCAAACAACAGGACTACATGTCAACATTAGATCTCAAGGATGCTTACTTCCACATACCCATACATCCTTCCCACAGGAAATACTTAAGTTTTGTAATCCAAGGCGTGCATTACCCATTCAAAGTGTTACCGTTCAGGATAACAACAGCACCAAGAGTATTCACAAAATGCCTTGCAGTAGTAGCTGCTTATATCAGGAGGCAGCACATGCACGTATTCCCTTACTTAGACGATTGGCTAATAAAAACCAGCACTCAACAACAGTGTCTTCGACACACAAAATACGTCATAGAAACCCTTCACAAGCTAGGGTTCTCTATAAATTACCAAAAATCACATCTACAACTGTGTCAAATACAACAATACTTAGGAGTAACAATCAACACACAGAAAGGGATTGCCACTCAAAGTCCACAAAGGGTATAAGCATTCCAAAATGTAATACAAAACATGCACCCAAACCAACACTATCAAGTGAGGTATGTGATGAAACTTCTAGGCATGATGTCTTCATGCATAGCCATTGTCCCAAACGCAAGACTACACATGCGGCCCTTACAACAGTGCCTAGCAACACAATGTACGCAAGCACAGGGTCAGCTTCAAGATCTAGTGTTGATAGACCGCCAAACACACTCCTCGCTTCAATGGTGGAATCCTATAAATTTAAACCAAGGGCGGCCATTTCAAGACCCAGTGCCTCAATCCGTGATCACAACAGATGCTTCGATGGTAGGGTGGGGAGCACACCTCAACCAGCACAGCATACAGGGACAATGGGACGCTCAACAAAGCCAACTTCATATAAATCATCTAGAACTGCTAGCAGTGTTTCTTGCATTGAAAGCATTTCAACCGTTAATAGCCTACAAACACATTCTTGTCAAAACAGACAACATGACAACAATGTATTACCTAAACAAACAGGGAGGGACACACTCATCACATCTGTGTCTCTTAGCACAAAAGATTTGGCATTGGGCGATTCACAATCACATTCGCCTAATAGCACAGTACATCCCAGGAATTCAAAACCAGTTAGCCGACAATCTCAGTCGAGATCATCAACAAACCCACGAATGGGAAATTCATCCCCAGATACTACAAACTCGACAAACCCACGAATGGGAAATTCATCCCCAGATACTACAAACTTACTTTCGAAGCTGGGGAACACCACAAATAGACCTATTTGCAACAAAAGAAAATGCAAAATGCCAAAACTTTGCGTCCAGGTAACCACACCCTCAGTCCAAGGGCAATGCGTTATGGATGAGTTGGTCAGGGATATTTGCTTACGCTTTTCCCCCTCTCCACTCCTTCCGTATCTAGTAAACAAAATGAGTCAAAACAAACTCAAACTAATACTAGTAGCACCAACTTGGGCTCGCCAACCGTGGTACACAACACTACTAGATCTGTCAGTAGTACCTCATATCAAACTACCAAACAGACAAGATCTGTTAACTCAAAACAAACAACAGATCAGACACCCGAATCCAGCATCGCTCAATCTAGCAATCTGGCTCCTGAAGTCTTAGAATTTGGACATTTAGACCTTACACAAGAATGTATGGAGGTCATTAAACAAGCTAGGAGACCTACTACAAGACATTGTTACGCAAATAAATGGAAAAGATTTGTTTATTACTGCCATAATAATCAAATTCAACCACTACATGCGTCTGCAAAAAACATTGTAAGCTACTTATTACACTTACAAAAATCGAAACTAGCTTTTTCCTCCATTAAAATACATCTCTCAGCAATATCTGCCTATCTGCAGATTACACATTCAACATCACTCTTTAGAATCCCAGTCATCAAAGCATTTATGGAGGGTCTAAAGAGAATCATACCCCCGAGAACACCACCAGTTCCCTCATGGAACCTCAATATTGTATTAACACGACTCATGGGTCCACCATTTGAACCCATGCACTCTTGTGAGATGCAATACTTAACCTGGAAAGTAGCCTTCCTAATAGCTATCACATCTCTTACAAGAGTAAGTGAAATACAAGCATTTACTATACAAGAACCCTTTATACAAATACACAAACATAAAGTGGTTCTACGAACAAATCCCAAATTTTTACCAAAAGTTATATCACCGTTCCACCTAAACCAAACAGTGGAACTCCCAGTCTTTTTTCCACAACCAGACTCGGTAGCCGAAAGAGCCTTACACACATTAGACATCAAAAGGGCACTAATGTATTACATTGATAGGACAAAACAATTTCGCAAGACAAAACAATTGTTTGTAGCCTTCCAAAAACCTCATGCAGGAAATCCAATATCCAAACAAGGCATTGCCAGATGGATAGTGAAATGTATTCAAACTTGCTATGTTAAAGCAAAGAGAGACCTGCCTATTACGCGAAAGGCACACTCCACTAGAAAGAAAGGTGCCACAATGGCCTTTCTAGGAAATATACCTATGACAGAAATCTGTAAGGCAGCCACATTGTCTACGCCTCATACATTCACAAAACATTACTGTGTAGATGTGTTAACAACACAACAAGCCACAGTAGGACAGGCAGTATTACGAACATTATTTCAAACAAATTCAGTCTAAACCACCGCTTTTGGGGAGATAAGTGCTTACTAGTCTATGCACAGCATGGGTATCTGCAGCTACACATGCCATCGAACGTAAAATGTTACTTACCCAGTGTACATCTGTTCGTGGCATGAGACGCTGCAGTTTCACATGCGCCCTCCCTCCTCCCCGGGAGCCTGTAGCCGTTATAAGTTGATGAAAATTTTATATTATATGTTGATAGAACTTGTACATTTGTAAATTTGTAAATATATATCACTTTTAGACACATTATGTACATACATACTTCCTCCATTGCATGGGCACCTTTACTATATACACAACTCCTACCTCACCCTCTGCGGGAAAAACAATCTAAGATGGAGTCGATGCCCATGCGCAATGGAGCCGAAAGGGGAGGAGTCCCTCGGTCTCGTGACTTGAAAAGACTTCTTCGAAGAAAAACAACTTGTAACACTCGGAGCCCAACACTAGATGGCAGGATAATGCACAGCATGTGAATCTGCAGCGTCTCATGCCACGAACAGATGTACACTGGGTAAGTGACATTTTCCATATATATATATGTATATAAATATATATATACATACATATATATATATATATATATATATGTGTGTGTATATATATATATATATATATATATACACACACACAGACACACACAGCACACACACAAAACAATTATGGCAAAATGAGAAGGACGTGCACTCTGGTGTGCTATGCCAGAATATTTTGATTGCCCCAATACTCTACACATTTCGGCCATGCAGGGTCTTGTTTACGAATATTGATGACCACCATAAAGTGCTGCATATGTACATTGTTCACAACATAAGAATCAACAATTTACTAAACTTTATTTCTTCTCATGGGCGACATGTTGTAATGTGTTTGTGGGCTATGAAACCTCATGTATTTAGTTGATATTCCATATTTTCCTTCATCAAAAGATAGGTACCATGTTATCGAAATTGACTCTTAGCCCTCATTCATCCTAATATATTCGATATAGTTCAATCTAGATATTTAGTCATAACCGTGTCTAAAAAAGATTTCCAGTATCAATGCCATGCTGCAATATTCTTCTCACATCCTGGTTATTTCTTTGATATATGTTCGTAAACTGACTCACAAAGTTCCTCATCCTTGACATACATCTGTGATCAGCACAAATCTTACATTAGATGTTACACTTCTGTCACCCAATAAAGTCAGAGTAGGCACATGCTTATGATTTTTTCAGCACCTCATAGTTGTACAATTTCCTAAGTAGTAAAAGTATAATAAATTATGGTATACATTTATTTCGCATTACTCAATTTTCGTATTAGTGTGTCGCAAATTATACAGTTATTCTTAGGAACATATTGGCTTATCTGTAGAAGAAGATATCTTACAATTCTTCATAAATTGGCTTATCTGTGAGAGAAGGTCAGGCCCTTGTGAAAGAAGAAATGGATAGGAGTGTTAGATTAGCCAGCTGCATCGCTCTTGGGCTTCTTCATCCAAATCCCCTTCCTCTCCTTCCTGAGGAAATGAAAATAAAAGCTTGTTAAAATCCATGCTTACTCTCTTTACCGCTCCTGAGATCAAGAAGAAATTAGTAAAATACAGTCACCCAGTCTTCTCTCTAATCGCCTATATGAACTCTAAGTTCTTCCTTAACATTAAACCCAATGGGGTTCTTTGTTACCAAATCCACAATATATGTTGATTCCTTTCTCCTCTGCTTAAGAGCTCTGCTGCCCCCAGATTCATTTTTCACTTGCTCAATAACATAATATCTGAACTAGTTTCTGTTACTGAAGTGATATTTGTCAAGATCTGTTATGCAACAGGGTAATGCGTATCATTGTTGTCTATTGGCATCATGTGTTCTAAAATAAGTTTCTTTAGAGAGCGGATGCTACTACCAATGTACCACTTCCCACATGGGTATTCTAAACATAAATAGCAAAATTAGAGTTGCAACTTAGAAATTGTTTGATTTTTTTTCTTTTCTTGCCATTGCCATACGAAATGAGAATTTCCTTGACACTTGCTGTTCTTAAACAGGCTTTGCAATTTTTGCATAGATAGAAACCTTTTAGGTCTGCTCTGATATTTTTTTTTAATGAATTTACTTTGTATGAGGGATATTTCCCTTCTGTATGTTGTGCTAGGTATGTAATCTATAAAATTTTGTATGGTAGGATATCATTTTAAAATCTACCAGTTTTTTTAATCAAATTACAATTTTAATTTTTGGATGCTTCATTATAAGTCATGATGAATCTAATTCACCCTCTGCTTATATGGAGATAACTGTATTTGCTCAAATAGCAGTGAATCCCTTGTCTTCTCTTTAACCTTTTTCATTGTTTTCTGTAATACCCAATTCGGATAGCCTCATTCTCTGAATCTACCAATCACATTTCCTTGTCTGGTGACAAAGGCTTCTTTTGTGCTGCTAATTCTATGTGCCCTCAGGAGTTCTCCATACGGAATACTCCACTTTAGAGGTACTGGATGCTCACTAAGGGCATGTAAGATAGTGTTCTCTACTGTGGATTTTATAAATAGTTTGGTACAGATCATGTCATTGCATATTTCTGTTTGGACATAAAAGAAGGTGGTTCTTTCCTCACTAATCTCGGCTGAAAATCTGAGATTATATTAATTACTCTGCCACTTCTCTTGTTCCTGGCCAAATGCCACTGTAATGAATATATTTATTTAATGATGTCAATGACAAAGCATTTCAGCTTTGCACCCTTTTTCAAGTGTAAGTTCAATTCACCATGGGAACAAATAGTGCAAACCAATCATAAACTAAAAGACATAGACAACATACTTTGTCGACATATGAACCAAACACTGGCATCAATTACATTCTTCAATACAATATCTTTGGCACTGTCAAAAATGTTTTGATCAATAAAAATTTAATTAGTCTGCAATACAAGCATAATTTCATGATTCAATTAGATGCATGTATCCTGCATTATCAAAGCATTGTTCCTAACCACATGATATAAATTGCAATATATAATTGTTTTTCAACCCTTGCAGGCTGCTTTTCAATTGTCCTCATAATTTCAAAATCATTAATGCTCAAATAGCCACATAGTTAATTGTACATGGTTATTTATTATGATTATTGTCCAATTGGACAATATAAAACCTTCATTGCTGACCCTATGACATATTTGTGTATACATTTATAATAAATATTCACTTTTGAACCCTTATAGGCTCTTTTCAAATGTCCCCAATGTTTCAGAAACATTGATGCTCAAATAGCTAAATTTTTGTTGTATGCTCATTGTGTGGAATGATTATCACCCAAGTGGGCAAATGTATAAATTGTTGTGACCAACATCATT